>NC_067484.1:8717833-9040958 GCF_947179515.1 Apodemus sylvaticus | reverse complement strand
CTTCGGGAAATCTGAGACTCTCTTCTTGCCTCTGCAGGTAATGCACTCATATTTACAAACCCACATAAAGGCTTACAAAAAATACATACAAAATAAAATTAAAAATATTAAAACCTTAGGATGTATCATATATTTCTCATTGCATTTACATTCTAACCTGTGGTGGTCTTTTATGCATGTGTTGACATAAAGCATGCAACCAGCTTAAAATATATAAGAATATATGTAGCTTACATATATTCATCCTCATGTGCATTTTTTGTTAATGATCTAAATCAGTTTCAGTGAATATTTCATAGGGAGTGTTTATGTCCAGCAAAGTGCCACTTTTCAATAAAAATAAGTGCACTATTATGACTACAGGAAGAAATCAACCCGAAGCTACATCAGTAAAATTAATAGTGCATTTCACTAAGAAGTTAATTTTAAACATTCTTAATTTTGGTTTAGGCTCACAATCACAGTATTTATCATCTTTAATACACTTACTTTAACAAAGTTATAGGATAGTTCATGAGGCTAATAGGATAATTAATCTTTCATAACAAATGTAAATTTCTGTTAGTGCTTATTATAAAACTGACTTTTATTATGAAATATGTATAACTTTGAGAGTATATCCCATCTATTCCATTCCATTATAGTGAGTTTTACTGATATTTTTTCCTGAAAACCAAAGACTCAAAGGACAACGCAAAGTTTAACAGGTTTTTTTCTTTCCATAAAATAAGTCTTCTAAATTCATTTGAAAATACATTCTAATTGGCAAACACGAACATGACAAAGGAGATAGAGCAATACAGTGGATATTAGGCTGGATTTTGTTTTGTTTTTATGTCTTTCATTTAAATGTATGCTTTCTGAATTCACCCAGAGAAGAGATAGTTTCTGTTGGCAGATTCTGTTATTAAGGTAGCATCCAGATAGCTTTCCCAGCTTGCTGCAGAATGGAGGACACCCTTTCTCAGCTGGTCTTACCCTTCGTCACTGATCTTATATGGAGAGGGTCTCGAAGCACAAGTGCCTGACCTCATCTAGAGGATGACCCTGTATAGAGCTTCTTGCAAGGACTCCATGATTCAGCGTGTAAGTCCTGCTCAGCCCTTTCTGCCATATGATAATTAGGTACTGTGTTATTACCAATCAAGCCCTCCTGCCTGTAATCTCAAAAACCCTTATATACATTACCCTTGGAGCAATAGAGGAGAATTGTCTCACTTAATTGTCATAGTCACAGCAGTCCGAACCCTGCTTGCCTCCTTCATGGGCTAGTAGTCAATGGTCCCTAAAGAGAAGAGAGACCTACAACTTTCTATGTTAACAGACTTTCCTTCCACTCCATGTTTTCCTCCAAAGGACAGCTTGATCTAATTATCTCTGCCTTCTACATGACTATGTTGCTGTATTTTTGGAAATTTACTTCCCTAAAACCCTGTATGTCTGTACATACATGTGTATCCTGCCTGTTCCTTCCAGGATTATAATTTTTAATTAATTCTTAGTATTATTAACATATTTCAGAGCAAATACACCTAAGCTTTAATTTTTGGTCCTTGTACCTGTTACAAAAGTGTAGCATGGATACTGGAGAACACTCTAGATTATAGTCCCACTTCTATCACAGGTAAGCCTGGGAGATTGTTAAAACAGTGTTTTTGTAAAAATGTATGCAAACATATTAAATAAATAAATAAACGAATAAATAAATAAATAAATAAATAAATAAATAAATAAATGATAAAACAATAGATAATAACCATTTGCACCAAAGTTATGATACTAAGGAAATCACGGTCTCTTTTTCACGTCTGTGATTGAATGACAATGGCCCCCATAGATTCATAGGGAGTAGCATTATTGGAAGTTTAGCCTTGCTGAAGAAAGTATGTCACTGAGCTTTAAGGTTTCAAATGCTCAATGCAGGCTTTCTTCACTCTTTCTTCCTGCCAATCCAGATGTAGAAATTTCAGCTACGTCTCCAGCACCATGTGAACCTACATGTCACGATGTTTCTCACTATGATGATAATAGAATAAATCTTTGCACTAGTAGCCAATCTCAATTCTGTTATCTGACTTGGCAGGGTCATGGCATCTATTCACAGCAATAAAGCCCTAAGACAGAAACTGGTATATTGCTGTGATTAGCCAGACCATGCTTTCTTTTGTTTGGACAACTGTGAATTTAGAAACTTTGGATTTGAAAATCAGTCAAATGCTTTATGTGGGCTTAATGGGACATACTAGTAAATGCACAGAAGATGCTGAGGGTGATTTGTACAGTGGGGGCCTGACACAAACAGTTTCTGAAGAGAAGACTATTTGTATGTATCCTAGAAACTGTTGTTATATTTTAGCTTAGAATGTGACAGCTTTTTATCCTTGTCTAAAAAATCAGCCGGAGGCTAAATTTAAGAGTTTTGGATGAATTGCCTCTGAAGAGGCAATTTCAAAACAGCCTAGTATTGGTTGTGGCATGTGGTTATTTGTGTTCATTCTTATGCAGACCTACACTGAAAAGAAGCAAGCTAAATAATGAAAAATGAAAAATGTACAGTTTGAGAAGATAAGGGGCACCATTTAGTAGAATGAAGCTATGACTTGTGTTCAAGGGGATAAAATCATTAAAGAAAAGTCAGATGTTGAATGGAAACAAGGCAGTGATGACATCAGCTGTCTAAGCTTCCAACTTGTGCAAAGGAATTAAAGAAAAACTTGTTGGACATAGCCTCTAGGTTCATCAGTAAAAGAATCTAAGGAAACACTAAATGGAGACGTGAGAATAATTTATTTAAAGTTAGAAAACAATGGAGCAAGTAAACTTCATATCTGAATCTACTTGAAGGAAAAGAATATGGAAGAGAAGGAAAAAGGCTTTGACTGTTGAATAAAGTCAGGATCAAGGTTAGCCTTATAGTGGCCAACCAACCCTATGTCAGGATGGAGAGCTTTAGACAGGGAAGCCTATTGTGTTATTATGGAAAATATATCAACAAAAGAAGACGAAAAAAAGTAAAACTTTTTATGTTTTGTTTTCTTTTATTAAAATTAGATATATTATTTATTTACATTTCAAATGATTTCCCCTTTCCTGGTTCCTGCCTCCCAAAAAGCCCCATAAGCCCTCTCCCCCCTTCTGTTCCATAGTCAACCCCCTCCTGCTTTCCAGTCCTGCTATTCCCTTGCATTGCTGCATCTAGCCTTTCTAGGAGCAGGGGCCTCTCCTTCCTTCTTCAAGGGCATCATTTGATATGTGATTTGTTTCTTAGGTATTCTGAGCTTCTGGACTAATATCCACTTCTCAGTGAGGGTATAACATGTATGTTCTTTTTGTGAAAGAACATACTTTGGGTCATCTCACTCAGGATGACATTATCCAGTTCCACCCACTTGCCTAAAAATTTTATGAATTCATTGTTTTTAAGAGCTGGGTAGTATTCTATAGTGTAAATATACCACAGTTTCTGTATCCATTCCTCTGTTGAGGGACATCTGGATTCTTTCCAGCTTCTGGCTGTACAGAGCCATATTGGGGCAGTCATGCACATGGTTTGAGTTTGACTTTGGTCAAGGACAATCCCTGGCTTCAAGCAGGAATCTGCCATTAGGACATAATATGGAAGTAGGTTAAAGCAGGAATTTTTATCCTTGGGTGGAGTGCTAAGAGGCTACTTGACTATGGTCAAGGTTAACTTCTCTCAGATAGCCAGGATCCTGCTCCACCTAGGGTGGAATGCTCAACAAAGTAAAGGTTAAGTTCATTGTTCCTCCAGGTCTAGGAATTCCTGAATTAAGCAGGTGACCCACCCAGCTGCCGGAGCAGTCAAGATGAGGACCTCCAGGAGAAGCTAGACAACTTCCACCTGGGGAAGGGTTTGCCCAAACTGTTAAAAGGTCTGGCGCCATTAAAGTTTCCCGGTCTCGATCAGTGAAACATTGTCCTGGCCCTTCTTTCTTTTTGCCCCTTCCCGATCCATCCCTCAGCTTCTGTTCCAGCTACCCACTTCGTAATAGCTTCAGGCAGCTATGGAATCCAACATCTGGCTATTATAAATAGGGCTGTTATGAACATAGTGGAGCATGTGTCCTTATTACATGCTGGGGAATATTCTGGGTATATGCCCAGGAATGGTATAACAGGGTCCTCTAGTAGTATCATGCCCAGTTTTCTGAGGAGCCTCCAGACTGATTTCCAGAGTGGTTTAACCAACTTGCAATGCCACCAGCAGTGGAAGAGTGTTCCTCTTTCTCCACATCATCACCAGCACCTGCTGTCTCCTGAGTTTTTTTGTTTGTTTGTTTTAGTTTTAGTTTTTGTTCTTTTTGAGACAGTGTTTCTCTGTATAGCCCTGGCTGTCCTGGAACTCACTCTGTAGACCAGGCTGGCCTCGAACTCAGAAATCCACCTGCCTCTGCCTCCCAGAGTGCTGGGATTACAGGCGTTTGCCCTCACTGCCCGGCCTGTTTTTTATCATAGCCATTCTGACTGGTGTGAGGTGAAATCTCAGGGTTGTTTGATTTGCATTTCCCTGATGACTAAGGATGTTGAACATTTCTTTAGGTGCTTCTCAGCTATTTGATATTCCTCAGTGGTCAGGATGGCCAATTGGTCTAAAACTATTTCTTTTAATTCAGAAAAGTAGACTGACCTAGGAAGCTGCATGAGTGCTTTACTGCAGCACAGATCTAGGAGCCAAGAGTGCTGGGAAGAGATGATATAACAATACACTATTTTTATATATAATTAAGAGAAGTATCACAATCAAATGGTTCATCTTACCCCCTCTCTCAATTTATCCTAGATCTTCCTATGTACTTACTCATCAAACTTTGTTATTCCTATCTGTCTCTCTGTCTCCATGTCTCTATCTCTCCCTCTCACTTTCTTTTTCTCTTTCTTTCTCTTTCTCTTTCTCTTTCTTCCAAACAATGTCATCATCCACAACAACAAACCCCCAAAACAAATAATGAATGCAAAATAAACAGAAAACCCTATAACAACCCACTAAAGAAAACAATACAAAGACAAAACCCAATGAGACAACAATTGCAAAAAAAAAAAAAAAAATACCAATGTTAAAGAAAGCAAAATGTTTACAAAAATACCACTGAGCTTGTTTTGTGTTGTTCAACTACTTTTGGGAATGAGGTATGCCCGAGATGTAGCTAATATACCTAGTGACACTCCATTGTATAACTTGTTCTCCATTTCCAGTGACTATCAGTGGTAGATACCTTCTTGGTGAAGGATGGGAACACCTTGCTATTTTTCCCTTTCTAATGTTGGAACCTCTTCTGGCTTAAACCTGATTTATTCTTGTGCATATTTTCACAGTCTATGTGAATTCATATATGCATCATCTTAATAAGAATATTATTCTTTCTTTCTCTTTAGTGTGGCCTAACATTAGACTTATATCTTCTGACATTACTAGAAGATACAATCTCAGAGCAAACTTCTTAATCCTTTGACTGATACAATATTTCTGTCCCTTTTATTCTACTGTTCCCAAGTCTTAGGTGAAAGAGTTGTTTTATAGATGTATCCATTGGCCTATGGTTCTACAACTCTACATAGTGATTGGTTGCAATATTCTGTAATTGTCTCTGTTACAAAAAGAAGTTTCCTTGAGGATTATACTTACTTATAGATAAAAGGACAAATATTTAGAATAAAGTTATGGATTTTGATAGTTTATTAAAGCAGCAGTTGTAACTTCTGCATATAAATCAATAATTTTGTTGGACCTGGGAATTTGGATAGGTTTCCAGTGCCAAGCATGATTCCTACTAGTTGATAGAATCATAAACACAATTAGGAAATTATAGATTATCACTAAGATTTCTATGTCACAATTGAAACCTTAGGGTTACTGTACCATGCTGTTTCAGGGTTCTGGTTTAGGGGCTCCATGGTTGCTTAGCCTCTGGTTGCATTCCTCCCACAAAAACATGGATTATGCCTTTTGATATTGTGAAAGCCAGTCCTTAGGGAAACAACATACTGGCCATTTTCAGCTCAGAGTCTCTGGGTCCTGTGTCTGAAGTACACAGTAACTTTATCACTTGGACATTACCTTCCATCTCTGAGAAAGGACAATGGACATGTTATAATGCCTTTTTGAGCTTTTAGACAACTCAAAATATTGACCTCTCATACCTATATTCTTAAGGTTATTTTAGGCTTTTGTATAGATCATTGTCAGCACTTAGGAGAAAATTCCATTTGACTTTCTTTGTATGTGTGTATACAAAAAAAGATTTGCTTATTAGTTTGTTTTAGGTACTAACTAGTAAGTTTCCCAAACTCCTACCCTGGAAATGGTCCATTCTTACTTTGATTTCACCGTTTATTCCAGGGTATAAACTCTTTTCTGATGATTTGAAGCTAGGATTATCCAATGAGGGAACATGAGATATATGTCTTTCTTTGTTTGAGTTGCCTCACTCAGTGTAATCATTTCTAATCTGACTCATTTTACCTACAATGCTTAGGATATTATTTTTTGTTAGAGCTAAATAGCTCTAAATTCACATAGTGAGTGTGTACCACATTTTTATTATTCATTCATCTCCTGGAGGACATTTAGGCTGTTTATACTTCCTAGATATTATGAATAGTGCAGTCATGGACACAGTAGAAAGTTAGTAGAGAATGGGATGTTGAATGCTTTGGACATATTTCACAGAAAGGCATAGCTGGATCACATGGTGTCTTAGTCAGGATTTGTATTCCTGCACAAACATCATGACAAAGAAGCAAGTTAGGGAGGAAAGGGTTTATTCAACTTATACTTCCACATCACCAAAGAAAGTCAAGACTGGAACTCAAGCAGGTCAGGAAACAGGATCTGATGCAGAGGCTATGCAAGGATGTTACTTGCTGGCTTGCTTCCCTTGTCTTGTTCAGCTTGCTTTCTTATAGGACCCAGGACTACCAGACCAGGGATGACACCACCCATATGGTCCCTCCCACCTTTGATCACCAATTGAGAAAATGCCTTACACCTGGATCTCATGGAGGCATTTCCTTAAGGAAGTCTCCATTCTCTGTGAAAACTCTAGCTTGTATCAAGCTGAGACAAAAAAACTAGCCAGTACATATGGTATATTTTCATTTCTTAAAAGCATTTTGAGAATTCTATACACTGATTTCCTTAGTGGCTAAAGCAGGCTGCAATTCCAACAACAGTGAATGAGGGTTCTCTTTTTTCAGTATCTCCTCCAGAATTTGTAGTCTGCTGTCCTTTTGATCTTTTCCATCCTGAGTGGTGGATGGAATTGGCCAGTTGTTTTGCTTTGCATTTCCCTAGTTGTTAAGAATAATTCTCTCTCTCTCTCTCTCTCTCTCTCTCTCTCTCTCTCTCTCTCTCTTTCTCTCGCTCTCTCTCCCTCCCTCCATTCTCTGTGTGTATATATGTGTGTGTCAATAAATTTCTTAGTTATTTTAATTTATTCTTTAGAAAACTTGATTTTTTTCATGCTTTCCTCCATATAGAATGATTTTGAATATAGAGCTTGAAACAATCCTGATGGATTCAGGAATAACCAACTCCTTTTTACTATTGTGCTAGAACAATAAGGCAAGCAAAGGGATGCAAATGGGAAAGAAGCCAAACTATCCCTGTGTACACATTACATGATAGCATTCCTAAGAGGTTCCAAAAATTCTACTAGAGAAGTTCTGAAATCAAAAACAAACTCTGCAATAAGGCAGGATACATAATCAGCTTATACAAATAAATATCTTTTCTATATCCCAATAGCCAAATATATGGACAAGTAGATCGTAGAAACACTCCTCTTTCAAGCAGCCTCAAAGAAAATAAAATATCAGTGAATAAATCTGATTTAATAACTGTGTGACCTTTAAAATAGAAACATGAAATCTCTGAAGAAAGAACTACAGAAAGATACTAGAAAATAGAACACTGTCCCATGCTCATAGGTTGATAGAATTAATAGTATATATGAACAATTCTTATAAAATGTTTTTATTATTATTGTAGAATTTCATATACATACATATGATGCTTTGATCAAATTAATTCTGATTAACCCCCTCCAGTTCTTCCTAGACTCTCTCCATCACTTCTCCCTCTGAACTTTAAGCACTATTTTTTTTCAAATCACTGAGTCCACTTGGAGGCTCTCATCAATGCATCTATGTGGGACTATCCAGTGGAGTATAGTCATTCTAGCAGGGGCCACGTTATTGAAGAAAACTGAATCATTCCCATCTAGTGGCCATCAACTCTTAAGGAGCAAAGAGTTTGATGACACTGTAACAATGTCTCCCCCAGTTCTCCTGAAACTTTTACAGGGTTCTCCTGTGAGTTTATAAAATTCATTATTCAATTATTATTATTATTATTATTATTATTATTATTACTACTACAACTACCATTACTACTACCAATAAGCTAAATATGTAAGATTAAATGCATATCATGCTAATCGCTGAATATAAATACCAAACAATAGAAGAAATCCATGTCACTATTGATTAATTAATTGCCTTTTTATCTTTATTTTATTTTATTTTATTTTATTTTATTTTATCTTATCTTATTTTTGGTTTTTCAAAACAAGGGTTTTCTATATATTCCTGGGTGTCCTGAAACTCATTCTGTAGACCAAGCTGGCCTTGAACTCAGAAATCCACCTGCCTCTGCCTCTCAAGTGCTGGGATTAAAGGTGTGTGCCATCACTGCCTGACTGGCTTTATCTTAATAGCCTTTCACCCGTTACTACAATGAGTAGCAGCATCATATTCCCAATACACCTTCCTTTTTCAATATTTGGTAATTCCAAAATTGTGGACCTCATCCATGATTTGCGAGTTCTCGTCTGAGATATTTTTAATAATAAACTCAGGGTTAACATATTCCTAAGAGAATTTTTAAAAATCAAAAATGCCATTTGGTTTTACAATAATTGGAAGCCTGTCCTTGTTCAAATTAAATGAATTCCTCCAATATATCCTAAAATATGTGATCAACAATCTTATAGTCTTTGATACATAGTGATAAATGTGACAGACTTGGCTATTAGTATCCAAATTGCCCAATTAAAACCAAAGATGATGACGATCTTGTTACTTTCATTATACAGCATGTGGTTATTGCTTTTCATGAACTATTATAGACATCTTATTTATAAAAATAAATGTAGAGATTCCCCAGGTACAGTGAACTTTGCCATCATAAATGTCTCAGAGCAACTATTACATTTTGTACTTTATTACATGGCAGAATTCCCTCTGTCGTGTGATAAAAAATAATAATATAACAGCTATAATCCATTGTTGAGCAGGGTGCATTTCTTAGTAGTTATGATCACTCTCAAAAAGCATACTTTCAAGGTTTTCATATAGTTTTATCTAATATTACCCATATATCCAAGGAGTTACTCACAATACCAATGTTCTAGCACAAATAAGATGAGCTACACAGTTTGCTATTTTTACACAAACTTTGCAAATTCTTACATTTATTATCACATTAAGCTAAATGCTTTCCTAAAATGCTTGAGATGTTAATGACCACATGTAAGGACACACATATACATACACATACAAAGACACACACACATACACACACACACACACACACACACACACACAAAATTATATGGATATATTTACAGATGAAAAACTTAGTCTAAGTAAAGCACTGAAAAATTAAAACCAATTTACATAATTTTTTAAAAATGGTAAGTTGTAATACTTTCCTAATATATTATACTCAGATATTATCTTTCCTTTTTAATGTATATGAGTGCTTGTATGCATGATTGTATATGGCCTGTAACCACACTGGGCAGGAGACTGCATTGGATTATCTGAAGTAAAACAAGTGACTTTCAGCATGTGAGAGCTAGGGACTGAACCTTAGTTCTGTGGAAAGCAGCAAAAGCTCTTAGCTCTGAACCATCTCTCCAGCCCAGTATTTTTCCTTTGTCTGTTTGTAAAAAGTAAAGAGTACAGAAATTTTGAATTGCCCAAATGGGAAGAAATTATACTTAAAATGTCTATTAGAGTTTTTAATTTCTCATAGATTCAAACTTTTGTATTGTTTAACTATACTGAATGTTTTGACAAATGTATTGCTTTCCTATAAAACTACTTACATTCTTTGCCTAACACTTTCTATACTTCTTTTCTGGAAAAAAATTTACTGCCTTTTCCTACATTAGTATGTATGGGTTGCTTAGCTCAGACAAACCCTACAATACAAGCAACAGTTCTGATACAGGTTTACACCAAACACAAGAATGAAAATGAGTGAAGAGATATGTTTCCAGGGTGTTTGTTCCAGGGCACTTTTCTAACAGAGCACTGGTTACTTTATGCGCAGAGAGACCATGCTGAAAGCTGACTCCACCAAGAATACTGAGCAAGTCAGGAGAGAACTATTTTGTTCTGTGAGAATGAGACTCAGATCGCATATCATTAATATGGAATTGGGTTGTCGGCCTTAGATTATTTATTAAAGCACAAAAATTGAAACACATGTTTGTACTCAGCCATATAAAGAAGTCTTAATTATATGAAAGCCTTTAAGAGATGTACTGTTTGATTATCCCGTACCAAATAGTAAGCCCTGAAAACATACATTCAGGTACTATTATCCAGACTGACCAGGTTATATTTTGTAATACACATGTATATACACGTACATAAATGCATGTAATAACAATTAATGAAAACAACAGCCATGAATTGGAAAGATATAAAAGAGGATATATAGGAAGATTTTGAGGAAGGAAAGAAAAAAATATAAATATAATCTCAAAAATTATAAAGAGTTTTACTGTTTGTGTGAATTTTAAAAACAGTTTGTATTTATACTACGAGCCAGTTTGCATGCTATTCAATTTCTCTGACAATTTTTCTTTTTACTACTATAAGAAAGCTCTATTTTCTTATGGCTAATATATTAGTTTCCTAAATTTTCCACATAAAATTTAATAAATTGAAAATCTTTGAACAATGCTTTTTTTCTGTAATCCTAGGAGCCACATGTTTGTAATTAGTCTAGTGAAGGGACCATGTTTGATGCCAGCAGCCTTTTCTCCCATGGTTTCTGATGAATGTGGGTGTCCTTGGCCTGCGGGGATATGGTCCCAGTCTCTTCTTACTCACATTGACTCTTGTATGATTTTATTTCCTTTATTCTCATTCCTGGAAAATGATCTGGCAGGGAAGTTGGGCCAGAGCTCTGTAATTGAGGATGAGCTTCTTGACTTCATTCTTGAAAGTTTCTAACTCAACTACTTCAAACAGAGTAATAGTCCTCAGTTCTAGAAATTAAGATATGGACATATTAGTGGAGAGGGACAATTCATAACTGTTACTTGTGGCATGAAAATATAATAACACGTCAAAATGTATCTATAGAATCTTAATTACAACAAGCTTAGTTCTTGAGATACAGGAAAGTATTAATTTTGAATTCTGCTACTTTGTTGCTACTGGTTATCAGATGCAGTTATTTTCTGGTGAAATCTTTAAGGTCTTTTATATATAGAATTAACCTTCTGCTAATACAGATATTTTGATTTCTTGTGGTCCTATTTGTATTTTCTCCATCCCCTTATCTTATTCAAGTGGTCTGGATTATTCCATGTACTACACTAAAACAGACTGGAAATAATGGGCATCTTTGGTTTTTCCCTTATTTTAGTGGAAATGTTCCACCATTAATCAGGATGTTGTTTATGTGCATGTTTCATATTGGATTTTTTTATGCTGATTCATGTCCTATGTGTATCCCTAATCTCTGGGACTTTCATCACAAATGAATATTGCCAATGAGAAAGATGCAGAGAAAGAAAAACCGAAACAACCCCATCATAGTAACCAGAAGTAAAATAGAAAACAAATCTTAGAATCAGCCTAAATCAGGATCTTTACAGTGAAAACTTTAATAGTCTCTGAAAAACAGTGTGAAATTTCTTCAAAAAGTCAGAAATATGATCATATGATCCATCTATATCACTTAGGTATAATTCCAAAATACTGGAATCTTACTATACAGATACTTGTTCATAGATGTTAATATTTCTTTTGCTCACTATAGCTATAAAATAAAAATGGTGAACATATTCACCAATCACTTAATAATTAATAAAAATGTTTCCCTTGCAAAGGAAATGAAATGCACATGCAAATTGATGGACTGAACTTATCATTCGTATTTACTAATTCAACCCCAGAAGACAAATGTTGAAATTTTGTGTGATATTTATTGTATATGGATGCTAGTTTTGAATGTTCACACAGAAACACATACATACACACATATGTACACATACACACACACACACACACACACATGCACATATGCACACACACACATTTAGAGTGTGTCTAAATGGAATTACTCCACAACAGGATGATTGAATTAAATGGGATATTTAGGGTAGCAAAAAGGCTTGAATCTAGAAAGAGGCTCTGTGGATGTATTGTGAGGATATATTGAATACAGGTGCTATGTGGAAAGAAAAGGAAATAATCATGTAGGAGATGTTAAATGATGTGTAGGATGAAAATGAAGGGCAGAAGTAGCATTATAAGAAGGATGCTCAATACTAAAGATCTTCAAAACTGTCTTATGGAAACCCACTGCTTTAGCAGCTTCTTAAATCACACACACACACACACACACACACACACACACATGTCCATGCATTCTCACACTCACACATACACAAACACATAATTATGCACATTTATGCCTCCCACACATGTACACTTGCCCACATGTGTGTTTATGTATGTATATATATTTGTATAAATAGAATATATATTTCATTTAAAACACACATAAATGTGTGTATGTGTGTGTATGTGCAGGAGTGTGTGTGTATCAGTGTGCGTGTGTGTGTGTGTGTGTGTGTGTGTGTGTGTGTGTGTGTGTATGTGTGTTTTAAATGGGGTTGCTTTACAAGATGACATCAACGCTTCTCACAGACATTATAGGCTATCCAATGCAAGTCCCAGTGTTAGGTATAGGTTATCTCTTTTGTATATATTGGTCAGTGGTAGCCTAAAGAGTTCTCAAACACAGGCTGTTGACATGATTTTTTAAACCCACAACTTGATTATAAGAGCATAATCCTAAAGAACACCATATAATTGAATCATAAAACAAGGAGAAATCAAGGTGGTGCAGTAGGGAATATTTCTCCATACTACCTCATAGTCCTCAAAATTTCTGTGTGTGTTACTAGGGGAGAAATGTAATCAACAGACTTACAGATCTGTGAACTCTGTGGGCTATAACCACTAGTATGAAATCTGTTTACTGGTGCAATAGAAGTTTGATCGTTATGATAGTAACTATCCCACTGCTGTCTGATTAGATTTTAAGGCCATCTTTACAAGAGTGAATTCATTCTTGGTACATATATAGGCCAAACATCCAGGCTAACAAGTTCTTACACACAAGTACTAACTAGGCTCAACCCTACTTAGCTACCAAAGTCCAATAATATTAGTCAGATTCAGAGTGGTAAGGACATAGATGTGGCTAGCTAGCTCATAGGTCTAAAAGGAGAACCCAATACTGTCATTCTTCTAAATGGGCATAAAACTTAAACTGTCAATACATTTTTGTTTGTTTTATAGCTATGATTGTTTTATGTCAATGTTTATCAAAGAAGTATAGTTTGATGTAGACAGGAATTAATATTGAAATATCCAACTTGATAACATAGAGAACCAGAAACTTTGGATGAGGCTCTAAATTAGACATAATTACAGAGGAGGAAATGTAAAAAATATTTCAGGAACGTGACATGGAAGTTCCACTAACAAACTCAAAATGATATGACTGTGTATGTATAGCCTGAACAAAGTCTTCCTAGCCCAAATAATCAGCATGCATAACAGAGGATCTCATGAAATCCTTCCTCTAGGTAAAGTCCTACCCCAAACTGGTGGTTGTTTCCTTTAGAGATATAGCCTCTAGAGCACTGATTCTCAACCTTCCAAATTCTGAGACCCTTTATTCAGTTCCTCATATTATAGTGACTCCCAACCATAAAACTATTTTTGTTGCTACTTCATAAGTTTAATTTTGCTTCTGTTGTGAATTACAATATAGATATCTATGTTTTCCAACATCTTAGATAACACTTGAACCCAAACTTAGTTACTGTCACTCAAACCCTAAGGGTTCATGAACCCTAGGTTGAGAACTTCCCATAGGTCTAGAGACTTCCCATGGGCCAGTGGATGTTTCCACATATATTCACATACCAGCATCACTAAGTAGATTCAGTGGGTTTACAAAATAAGTACATAATGTTAGTATGGGACAGTTGTAGACAAACGGTGTGAAAATGAAGAGAGTAGGTGAATTTAAGTACAATATACATTATATACATGTATAAAATTTGAAAAATAAAAATAAATAAATGAATTAATTTAAAAAATATTCTCTAGTTTCAACAGTTTGAAGGTCTTTCCTTGGGCAGTTCTTCTGCCAGCCAGCCTGTCTTGGGGCCTGTGTCCTACGTGGAGAGCAGTAGAGGGAGTGACTCCCTGCAGCCATCTTCGCTGCCTGCCCAAGGCAGAAAAGCATCACTAGGTGCTGTATTATCCCGAGCTTAAGATCTCTGGGGGTGCCAGTCAAGACTACTATATCCAGCGAAACTTTCAATCACTATAGATGAAGAAACCAAGATATTCCATGACAAAACCAAATTTACACAATATCTTTCCACAAACCCAGCACTACAAAGGATAATAGGGGGAAAACACCATTATAACGAAGGAAAGTATACTCTGGAAAAAGCAGGATATTAAACTTCTTTCATCAAACCCAAAAGAAGATGACCACACAAGTATAAAATTAACATAAAAAATAATAGGAAGCAATAACCTAACCACTAAATATCACTTAACATCAATGGACTCAATTCCCCAATAAAAAGATATAGACTGGATACGTAAACAGGACCCTACATTTTGCTGCATACAGGAAACACACCTCAGTGTCAAAGACAAAAACTAGCTTAGAGCAAAAGGCTGGAAGACAATTCTATAAGCAAATGGTCTCAGTAAACAAGCTGGAGTTGCCATTCTAATATCAGATAAAATTGACTTTCAACCTAATGTCATCAAAAGAGACATGGAAGGACACTTCTTGCTGGTCAAAAAAAAAAAAAAAATCCAACAAGAAGAACTCTCAATACTGAACATCTATGCTCCAAATGCAAGGGCAATCTCATTCATAAAAGAAACTTTACTAAAGTTCAAATCACATATTGCACCTAACACAATAATCGTGGGTGACTTCAATATTCTACTCTCCTCAATGGACTGATCAGGAAAACAGAAACTGAACAGGGAGACAGTGAAACTAATTGAAGCTTTGACCAATTGGATTTAACAGATATATATACAACTTTTCATCCCAAAGCAAAGGAATATACCTTTTTTCTCAACACCTCATGGTACCTTCTCCAAAATTGATCATATACTTGGTCACAAGACAGACCTCAACAAATATAAGAAGATCGAAATAACCCATCTCACCTATTAGATCACCAAGGAGTAAAAGTGGTCTTTAATAACAATAAAAACAACAGAATGCCTGCATACACATGGAAACTGAAAAATACTCTACTCAATGATACCTTGGTCAAGGAAGAAATAAAAAAAGAAATCAAAGATTTTTTAGAATTTAACGAAAATGAAGGCACAATATACCCAAATCTATGGGACACAATGAAAGCAGTGCTAAGAGGAAAGCTCATAGCTTTGAGTGCCTCCAAAAAGAAATTGGAGAGAACATACACTTGAAACCTAACAGCTTAACTGAAAGCCCTGGATCAAAAAGAGGTTAATTTACCCAGGATGAGAAGAAGACAGGAAATCATCAAACTCAGAGCTGAAATCAATCAAGTAGAAGCTAAGAGAACCATACAAAGAATCAACAAAACCAGGAGCTGGTTCTTTGAAAATGTCAACAAGATAGATAAACCCTTAGCCAGACTAACTAAAGAGCACAGAGAGAGTATCCAGATTAACAAACTTAGAAATGAAAATGGAGATATAACAACAGAAACTGAGGAAATTAAAAAAAAAATCATCAGATCCTACTACAAAAGCCTGTACTCAACACAACTGGAGAATCTGGAGGAAATGGACAATTTCTTAGACAGGTATCAAACACTAAAATTAAATCAGGATCAAATAGATCATCTAAAAAGACCCATAACCCCTAAAGAAATAGAAGGGGTCATAGAAAGCTTTCCGACAAACAAAAAAGCAGAGGACCAGATGGTTTTAGTGAAGAAATCTATCAGACCTTCAAAGAAGACTTAACACCAATACTCTTCAACCTATTCTACCAAATAGAAACAGAAGGAACACTACCCAACTTCTTCTACGAAGCCACAATTATGCTGCTACCAAAACCACACAAAGATCCAACTAAGAAAGAGAATTTCAGACCAGTTTCCCTTATGAATATCAATGCAAAAATACTCAATAAAATACTTGCCCACCAAATCCAAGAACACATCAAAATAATCATCCACCATGATCAAGTAGGCTTCATTCTAGGGATGCAGGGATGGTTCAATATATGGAAATCCATCAATGCTATCCACTACATTAAGAAACTCAAAGAAAAAAACCACATGATCATTTCATTAGATGCTGAAAAAGCAATTGACAAAATTCAGCATCCTTTCATGCTAAACGTCTTGGAAAGGACAGGAATTCAAGGCCCATATCTAAACATAGCAAAAGCATTATACAGCAAACTGGTAGCCAACATCAAACTAAATGGAGAGAAACTTGAAGCAATTCCACTAATATCAGGGACTAGACAAGGCTGCCCCCTCTCTACATATCTTTTCAATATAGTTCTTGAAGTTCTAGCTAGAGCAATTAGACAAAATAAGGAGGTCAAAGGAATACAAATTAGAAAGGAAGAAGTCAAGCTATCACTATTTGCAGATGATATGATAGTATACTTAAGTGACCGAAAAAAACTACCAGAGAACTCCTACAGCTGATAAACAACTTCAGCAAAGTGGCTGGTTACAAAACCAACTCAAGCAAAGAAATAGCCATTTTATACTCAAAGGATAAGCAGACTGAGAAATAAAATGACACCCTTCACAATAGCCACAATCAGCATACAGTATCTTGGGGTGACTCTAATCAAACAAGTAAAAGACCTATATGACAAGAACTTCAGATCAATGAACAAGGAAATCAAAGAAGATTTCAGAAAATGGAAAAATTCCCCATGCTCATGGATTGGCAGGATTAATATAGTTAAAATGGCCATCTTGCCAAAAGCAATCTATAGATTCATTGCAGTCCCCATCGAAATCCCAACTCAGTTCTTCATAGAGCTAGAAAGAGCAATTCTCAAATTCATCTGGAACAACAAAAATCCCAGGATAGCTAAAACTATTCTCAACAGTAAAAGAACTTCTGGGGAAATCAGTATCCCAGACTTCAAACATTACTACAGAGCAATAGTGATAAAAACTGCATGGTATTGGTACAATGTCAGGCAAGCGGGTCAATGCAATAAGATTGAAGACCCAGAAATGAACTGACACACCTATGGTCACTTGAACTTTGACAAAGGAGCTGAAAGCATCCAGTGGAAAAAAGATAGTCTTTTCAATAAATGGTGCTGGTTCAATTGGAGGTCAGAATGCAGAAGAATGCGAATCGATCCATTTTTATATCCTTGTACTAAGCTCAACTCCAAGTGGATCAAGGACCTCCACATAAAACCTGACACAGTGAAACTAATAGAAACGAAACTGGGGAAGATCCTTGAGGACGTGGGCACAGGGGAAAAGTTCCTGAACAGAACACCAATAGCTTATGCTCTAAGATCAAGAATTGTCAAATGGGACCTCATAAAACTACAAAGTTTCTGTAAGGCATAGGACACTGTCAAAAGACAAAACGTCAACCAACAGATTGGGAAAGGATCTTCAAAAACCCTAAATCTGACAGAGGGCTAACAACTTACATATACAAAGAACTCAAGAAGGTAGAACCCAGAGAACCAAAAAACCCTATTAAAAAGTGGGGTATAGCACTAAACAAAGAATTTTCACATAACGACCTTCGAATGGCTGAGAAGCACATTAAGAAATGTTCAACATCATTCATCATTAGGGAAAAGCAAATCAAAACAACAGTGAGATTTAACCTCACACCAGTCAGAATGGCTAAGGTCAAAAACTCAGGAGACAGCAGGTGTTGGCAAGGATGTGGAAAAAGAGTAACACTCCTCCACTGCTGGTAGGATTGCAAGATGGTGCAACCACTTTGGAAATCAATCTGGCAGTTCCTCAGAAATGTGGGCATGAGACTTCCGGAGGACCCTACTATACCACTCCTGGCATATACCCAGAGGATTCCCCAGCATGCAATAAGAACACATGCTCCACTATGTTCATAGCAGCCCTATTTGTAGTAGTCCGAAGCCTGAAAGAACCCAGGTGTCCCACAACGGAGGAATGGATACAAAAAAATGTGGTATATTTACATAATGGAGTACGATTCAGCCATTAGAAACAATGAATTCATGAAATTCTTAGACAAATGGATGGAGCTGGAGAACATCATACTAAGTGAGATAACCCAGTCTCAAAAGATCAATCATGGCATGCACTCACTGGTAAGTAGATATTAGCCTAGAAACTGAATACCCAAGATATAATCCACATATTGAATGATGTCCGAGAAGAATGGAGGAGTGGCCCCTGTTTCTGGAAAGACTCAATACAGCAGTATAGGGGAATACCAGAACAGGGAAGTGGGAAGGGGTAGGTGAGGGAACAGGGGGAGGGAAGAGGGCTTATGGGACTTTTGGGGGGTGGGGAGCCAAAAAAGGGGAAATCATTTGAAATGAAAATAAATAATATGTGAATAAAAAAAAAGTTCTTTCCTTAAAGGAAATTCACCTCAAAGTAAAAGTAAGAGGGACACTGGTGGGGGGGGGGGTGAGGTGGGGATATGTAGACAGGTAGGGGGGGCACCCTCTTAGAGGCAAGGCAGAAGAAAGGGATGAGATTAAACATAAAGGAGAGCAACTTTTGGAGTGCAAATACACAAAATAATTTAAAAACCCATAAGTAGGTTCACAAAGCAATTCTATTAAGATCTGTGGACCAGTATGGAATCTTTACAATCTTATTTTTAACAATGATTGATTCATTGATTGATTGATTTACTGATTGATATACCTGGTGTGTGTGTGTGTGTGTGTGTGTGTATGTGTGTGTTTGTGTATGCTTATATAATTTTTACTAGTGTGGATGTGGTGGTCAGAGGAGGGTATCAGGTATTCTCTGTCATTATCCACATTATTTTTTTAAGGTACGATCCTGCTCTCTCTGAACCTTGAACTGAATGACTTCTTTTTCTCCTTTTCATCCTCTTCTTCCTCCTTTTCCTCCTTCTCCTTTTCTTTGTCTTTCTCTTTCTTCTTCTCTTCCTTGTCTTCCTCCTCTTCTTCCTCCTCCCTTCTCCTCTTCTTCCTTCTCTTCCTTCTGTCCTCCTACTCTTTCTTTTCCTCCTCCTCTTCCTCCTCTTCTATTAGAAGCCAGCAAACAACAAAAATCTTCCTGACTAATCCCTTCTCAATGCTAGGGTCAAAGGTTTGTGTGGGACCATGCCCAGCGTGTTATGTGAATACTAGTCTCGAGACTCAGCTTATGTTTGCACAACAAGCTCTCTTAATTGATGAGATGTTCTTTTAGCCCAGTATTTTTCCAACTTCATAAACTATAATTGTTTGGTCCTGTGGTAATTGTACCAGTGCTGTCCTGTTTACACATAGAGTGTACTGATTTACTCAGTGTTTTGCCTATAATTTCCAGATAATGCTTTAATTGAAGTTTTTCACTAGTATAAAATGATTTTTAAAGGAAAATTCAGCAAGTTTGTCACAACATAATTCTGTTAACACTTTGTAATATAATTCCTACCTGCTATACCTAGTCCATAGTTAATTTACTCTCATGCAACTTGGGGCCAGTGTTGGCTTTTGAATATTAGTCTTCCTCTAATCACCTAAATTAGGGAAAATGAAAAACAAGTCTTTGAAATTCACATTTCTCAATCTTGTAGATAACCAATTATTAAATTTTCTTAAAATGTCATAAGCACACATCTATAAGGAAGGTTTGTGTATGTCCAAAGCATCAATTCAAATTTTATGCAGTATAGTAATAGTTGGCACTCTCTGGAATTACAATGGGAGGGGCAAAAATCATGCATCGATTTATTGTCCAAACTTAGAGACATTCTAGATAGTTTTCTATATTATTTCCCATTAATACTTACTAGTCAATGAAGCCTTTGTCTAAGGATAATGAATCAAACTCAGAAAATTAGAACTGGGGTGGTGGTCCATGCCCAATCTTGATATCTGGGAGGTAGAAGCAGGAGAGTCACAAGTTTTAGATCATGAACCCTATACTATATGAGAGTCTCATTGAAATACACACACACACACACACACACCACAGGACAGAGAGAGAGAGAGAGAGAGAGGGGGGGGGGGGGAGGAAAGGGAGGGAGGGGAGGGAGGGAGGGAGGGAGAGAGGGAGGGAGGGAGGGAGAGAGAGAGAGAGAGAGAGAGAGAGAGAGACAGAGACAGAGACAGAGACAGAGACAGAGAGAGACAGAGAATGAAGAATGTTGTAGGAAATACTAAAAAATTATGACACCATCCCAAGCTATACCCACACTGGTCTTGCTGCCTCTTGGCTAACCCTAGTCAGTGGTCTTTCCAGCTCTGGTTCACCTGCCTCAGAGCTGCTTGTTCCTTCTCAGCCATCTACCATCTGCAGCTAGTTGTCACAAATCCTCTTAACTTAAAATTCTAGAAGCCTATAATTGATCAGTCAGATTTATATAGCAATACATTCTCATTTCACAAGATGCCCACACAATAATTTCAGCAACAACTGATAATAATACAAGCTGCCCACCTAGATTGGACAAGTTATCCCATTCTTTCCTTTTGTAATGTTCATAGCTACCTGTGTCTATTTAAAGCCATGTGGAATCTGGATCCTCTTCCTCTTCCTCCATCTTCCTTCCTTTTCTTTCTCTCCTCTCCTCATTCTCCCCCAAACTTTTCAGCTCCACATCCCCTCCCCCCGACCCAATCACTGGCTCTAGCCTTTATTTTACAAGTGAAAGTGGAGAGAAGGCTCACAAGAAGTCACCTGTGTACTTGATTCACTCCTCATCTGCAGCACCTTCTAGGAAGGCAGAGTTAGCCTCAAAATACAAGCAACACCAGGGCTATCCACAACAGAAAGAGAATTTGTAAATTTAATATTCCATATGACACATGCCTATGGTGTTTGGAAATAATCCTGTAAGAACAACCCCTCCTCATTTCAACAAAGGAATGTTTTTAAATAATAAATGAGGCTTGAAGCTGAGGACAGATTTAACTAATCTCTACTTAAAAGCTAGGTATTGTAAACTAATCCCCTAGACTTCCAGAAAATTAGGCAAAATGAAGCAGAGGAATCTGGATAGCACCAGAGGATTCTAAATCTTTATATTATCTTTTTTTTTTTTTTTTGGGGGGGGGGGGTCAGGTCTGTAAGGCCATAGCAGTGATAGGAGGTACCAGTAAAGAGGATTCACTTCAAAAGGAGTCACTGTCCAACCGGGAGGTATGCTAGTTAGAGTTTCTTTTGGTTGCTTTGTTTTCCCATTTTATATAAGCAAGTGTTATTTTGAAAAAGAAAACTTCAAGTCAGGAAAATGGTCCTGAAAGCAAGCCTCTGGAACATTTTCTTGATGAATGATTAATGTTGTGCACCTAAACTGCTGTAGGCAGTGTGTCATTCCAGGGCAGAGGGGGCCTGCTTTGTATAAAACAGTAGGCTGAGGAAGCCATTGAGAACAAGGCAAGAAGCTGCACTTCTTCATGTTCCCTTTGCCAACTCCAGTCTCCAGGTCACAGTTTGAATTCCTGTACTGAGGTCTCAGTGATGGAGTTTGACCTGAGTATTGTAGGAGGAAATGGACCCTTTCCTCCTCAGATTTATTTTGGTAATGGTGTTTAGCACAATAGAAAACAAACTAAAGGAGTAGCACCACGTGTGCCCCAAACCAGGCCAAAGACAGCTGTACAGCTGAATGGCTTTTCAGTCATTTCAACTTCATGTATCAGCCCCAAAGTAACTTAGCACTGTGAAATGTCTCAGAATCAAGCACCTTCTACACCAGAAGCACAGGCTGGCAGCCTATGTATGGCAATGGGCTTGTTCGTTTTGGACCCAGGAGAAAAATAAGGTAGAAAGCAAGGTAAAGAGGAAATTTTCCATAAATTCTTGAAGTACAAAAGGATCCTTTTAGTCACAGTCTTAAACACAGAAATGTCTAGTTCTTGATTTTAAAGAAAACACAGAGCAAAGATCTATTTTCCTCTTTCCTTTTTCTCTTCATTTTATGTCTTATCTCTTTTGCCATGCTCTCTGCTGCCCATTTTCTAGGACAGACTTCTGATTCAGGACTGGGAACTTCAGGAAGCAGAGAAAATACCCAAATAAAAGTTGAGGTTTTGCTTTGTTTGTTAGATTGTGGTTTGGTTTTGGCTTTTGTTTTTTTCTTTTGTTTGGTTTGTTATTTTGTTTTTGTTTGTGTTTTTGTTTGTGTTTTTGTTTTTACTATAGGCATGTTACTGATAGATTAATCTCTGTGAAGAAGCCACCCATGGCTTTTGCTTCTGTAAGACCAGACTCCAAGCTTGCTCAGTCCAGCTTCCTTTCTGCCACCATCCTCTGCTGTGGTTCTCATAGGATCACTGGCTCAGACGAGTCTTCATGAAGAGTCTTCAATGAAACTTAGATAGGTTTTCCAGATTATGCAGTTATTCATCTTTCTGTGAGTGGCCTACCCCAGGTAGCTCCTAAGGTACTGGCATTTGCCTGTGTAGTTCTTACAGCACCAAATGGTCCCCAGAGGCTAAACCTTGCCCATTCCAGTCTAAGATAAAAATATTTGCTTTTCAATTAAGTAATCACTGAATTATTTTAAAGTTTCAGAGTACTGACGATGCATTGCTTTTGCGTAATTATTATTTAATTTACTATGATAACTGATATCTATGTATCTTAATGAATAATGAAATAGACCATGTTTTTACAATTTAAGATTTAACGTTCCTGACACCTGAGCATTAAATCTTCAATTCTCAATTGGATTGCAAGTTGGGATTTATAATAGTTATCACTCTGGAATTATATTAAATGAATTAACTAACACTTTCTCACATATTCATGGCTTGCTTCACATATTACACCACAGAATTTTCCTTTAACATTTTAAATTCATGATAATTTTCCTTAATAATCTCTAGAACAAAGGATAATATAATGTATGATTTTAGGATTCTACTTTGTTATAAAATTATCAGTTTACCTTGAGCAACTATTTTAACATTTTTGATCCAATTTCTTCCTTGTAAAAGAAAACTGATATGACAGCTCAGGTGAAATCTATGAACATTAGATATACTATCCTATAGTCCCAGAGTGATATTCTATGAAGGGTAACATCAAAGACTGCATGAAGGAACCAGTAGGTTAGTGTAGCCAGCTATCCATAGTGTCTTGAGGTTTAGATGCCTTTTGCACTTTTGTTCCAAGGAGACTCTGACTCTCCTGGATGTGTTAAAGTCTGAAAACTGATCTCCACAATTAAATCTACTCTCTCTTTGGTAGGAATTCTTGGTGCAGTGGAAATTTGGATTTTGAGCTGTGTTAGTTCTTGACTAATCTCTGCCTATGATGGTCCCCTAAAATACTATTAAGACTAACACTGTTACTGCAACTGCTGGTTGCTGCTGCTGCTACTACTCCTACTACTACTATTACTACTACTACTACTACTAACAATAATAATAATAATATAATTAAAACAATATTATAATATATTAATAATATATAATTAAACATATTTCAATTTTCATGCCTGAGAAAGTGAAGAGAGGATGAGGTACATACTTAAGGCTTTGAAGACACAAATAAACACTTATCTCACATCCACACAGGACTTACCACACTGTGTACATAAACACAAAGAGTTTAGAAAGACCATAATATACAAAATTAGAATTATCAAATGTTATCATTGTAATTGTACTGGCTGGTTTTGTATGTCAACTTGACCCAAGCTGAAGTTATCACAGAGAAAGGAGCTTCCCTTGAGGAAATGCCTCCATGAGATCCACCTATAAGGCACTGTCTCAATTAGTGACCAAGAGCAGGAGGAGCCATAGTGGGTGGTGTCATCACTGGACTGGTAATCCTGGGTTCTATAAGAAAGCAAGCTGAGCAAACCATGGGAAGAAATCCTGTAAGCAGCACCCCACCATGGCCTCTGCATCAGCTCCTACTTCTAGGTTCCTGACCTGTGTGAATTCCAGTCCTGACTTCCTTTGGTGATGAACAGCAATGTGGAAGTGTAAGCTGAATAAATCCTTTCCTATACAACTTGATTCTTGGTCATGATGTTTGGTGTAAGAATACAAACCCTGACTAAGACAGAAATCTTCATGCTTTTGTGTCATCATTCCTTACAATCTGAGCCTTAAGATGAGTTCTACCATCTAGTGAGGATAATACAATATACAAATCTCATTTTATACAATACATTTTTCATGTCTTTATAATTTTGTCTGTTACATTAATTTAAGGGTGAGATTATGGGTATCAGTGCTTATATTCTTTAAATCTCTGGTATCCTTTTATAGTGTAGGTCACATAGCTCACAAAAATATGTAGTAAACAAATTACAAATACCTTTTTTGAAGTGCCACAATATATGCTGCTATGAAATATTACAATAAGTCAATGCATAATTATGTAATAGTAAAAGTGCAATCTTATTGAGTGAAACATTAAATGCATCTCCAGTATTAAGAAGGATGAAAAGCTGGAGAAAAGCATGCCTAGGTGCCATGGTAGGAGATATAGGCCTGAGAGACAATGTTTAAAGAGATTGATGTATGTAGTGACTATTTCTGGTTGTCAACTTGACCATATCTGGAATGAACTGCAGTCCAGAATTGGAAGGCTCACCTGTGATCCTAATCTAGAGGCTGGGAGATACAAGTTTCTGACCTGAATCTTGACATGGAGATCTTGAGGAACAGTGGCTGTAAATCCCAGAAGAAAAAGGCAGGGAGATCTCCAAGTTCAAGTCATCTGCAATGAGGCAAGTCCCAGATCCAGGCATAGTTGCACAACTTTAATCTGGGCCATACCTTCTGCTGTAGACCTACCTACATAAGGACATTGGAAGAAGGAAGATTCCCACTCTCTTCTTCACCTGCTTGCTTTGTGGGACTGAGCAGCTGCTATATCCTTGGACTTCATTCACAAGTGTTGATGATCATTGTTTGGACGTTGGACTTCAGACTAGCTCCTGCTCTCTTGCCTTCTACATCATCTTTTCTAGTCAGGCCCTGAATTCCTCATCTCCTATAAGATTCTTTCCATAGCCATCATGGAACTCTTCATCTTCTGACAAGTAATCTGAATCTGAATTAGAAAAGAAACTGTTGCTGTCAGATCTGACACTTCAACTGCAACGAAAATCCAACAAAAGATCATACCATGTGACAAATGTAACCCCTTGGCTCTCCCAGAGGAAAGGCACACAGCCATTTCTGCCCATTTGTGATTGGTAAATGTAAACAGAATTCTTTGAGGTGGAAATGAAAACACTTACAATGTGAAGCCTACTCTGTATGATGTTGAAGACTGTCGATTTGACTAGATCTAGAATCACATAGAAGACAAGCTTCTAGACTCATAAGTTTGAAACTAGAAGATCACCAATTGAAGGCCAACCTGGATTATATGGATAGGAAAAGGCCAGTTTGACCTGATGTCTTAGTCTAAGGTTCCTGTTCCTGTACAAACATCATGACCAGGAAGCAAGATGGGGAGGAATGGGTTTACTGAGCTTACATTTCTATGCTGCTGTTCATCACAAAAGGAAGTCAGGACTGGAATTCAAGCAGGTCAGGAAGCAGGAGCTGATGCAGTGGCCATAGAGGGATGTTTCTTACTGGCTTGCTTCCCCTTGCTTGCTCAGCCTGCTCTCTTATAGAACCCAAGACTACCAGTCCAGAGATGGTACTACCCACAAGGGGCCCTCTCCCCTTGATCACTAATTGAGAAAATGCCCCACATCTGGATCTCATGGATGCACTTCCCAACTGAAGCTCCTTTCTCTGTGATAACTCCAGCCTGTGTCAAGTTGGCACACAAAACCAGGCAGTACTCCTGAATAGCAACAACAAAAACAAAATGACAGCATACATTACTAATGGGTGTTAAATCATCAGTTACATCAGAACTTGTTTGATTTAGCTTTCATTCATAGACAAATTGGTACCAGCATAGTAGAGTATTCCTGTGACAACATGACCGTGTTTTGTGGAGGACTGTGGAAGGACTTTGGAACTTTGGGCTAGAAGATCCATTCAGTGTTACGAGCTCTGTGGGATGTTATATAGGAACTTGGAAGATAATGTTGAGAACAGTGCAGAAGATGGAGAGCTGGCTTACAAAATTTCAGAGGTAAGATGAAAGACTCTTATCTGGGCTGTGGCTATTTAGAATGTAAAGATTCTGTGGTTTGGGTTAACTGGGGCTGAAGAATCAGCTGTTGTTAACAAGATTCCAGAAATACTAAAGCAAAAACTTTCCGTTACTGGGACTATTGATGCTGGTTAGCTGTACCTAAGAAATTAGCAGTGATTCAGAAGAGACCAGCATCATTGAGGTGACATCTTCTGGGAAGTGTTTTCGGAGAGGACAGAGTCCGTGTTCCAGAGACAGCCAAGGTTGTATGTTGTGCTATGGATGGACTTGACAATGTGTAAAGGTTACCATGTGGTACTGGTTTTGAAGGCATGAAGGGGTCATGAAGAGCAGCTGAGGCTCAGAACTGTGAGAGGCCAAGGAAAGCCATTGGTAAAGGTGCAGCCTCAGTTGCAATTGATGGCCTAGGACTGAAGGGGTCATGCAAAGGAGTTGAGGCTTGGCACCATGGAGAGAGCCTATGAAAGGCTATTGGTGAAGCCTAGTTACAGCGGACGACAGCAGTGTTTTGGAGATGTCAGTACCATGACATGACCATCAAGAACTGCAGCAGCAGTCAAGTACTGGAAGCCAGAGCCTAGAAGACATGGTGTGTGCTACAAAATGCAGAGCTAGAGAAGTGACCCAAGCCCTTTGAGGAATCCAGAAGATTGTGAGTGGATCCCATACATTGGACAATTGGAGTTTGTTTTGCTTTTGATTGTGCCTGTGACCTGATATTTTTCCCTCTTGAAGTAAGAAGGTATTTTAGTGGCATCGATAGTTAAGAGACTTTGGATTTTTCAAAGACTTTGTATTTTAAAAGATATTGGATATTTTAAAGGCATTGAACTTTTAATGTGTAAAGACTGTGGGACTTTTAAAGTTATTTAAATATTGGAGATGAATAAGAAAATAAGGGTTGAAACTTAATCGTGATGTGTTTGTATGTCAAGTTGACAAGGGGTCAATTGTACTGGCTGGTTTTGTGTGTCAACTTGACACAAGCTGGAGTTTTCATAGCGAAATGAGCTTCAGTTGAGGAAATGCATCCATGAGATTCAGCTGTAAGGCATTTTTTCAATTAGTGATCAAGGGTGGGAGGGTCCATTGTGGACGGTGTCATCTCTGGGCTAGTAGTCTTGGGTTCTATTAGAAAGCAAACAGAGCAAGAGGGAAAGCAAGCCAATAAATAACATCCCTCCATGGCTTCTGCATCAATGTGTAAATGTAAGCTGAATAAACCACTTCCTTCCTAACTTGCTTCTTGCTTTTAAATCCTGGTTGCTGTCTTAGTTAGGGCTTTGTTGTTGTGAAGAGATACCATAATCAGGGAAATTCTTTTAAAGGAAAACATTTAATTGAGTCTTGCTTACAATTACAGAAGCTTAGTACATTATCACTATGGTGGGAAATATGGCAGCACATAGGCAGACATGGTGCTGAAGAAGGAGTTGGAGGTGTACCAAAGAGTTTTAAATCTTCATCTGCAGGCAACAGAAGGAGAATGTAAGTCACACTAGGCATAGCTTGAGCATAGTCTGCCTCCAAAGTGACACATTTCTTCCAACAAGGCCAAACCTATTAATAGTGCTACTTCCTATGGTCCAAGTGTTCAAACAGATGAGTCTATCAGAGCCATATCTATGGAACCCACCACAATTGTCAATTTGACATTCCTAGGGATAAGGAATCACACTCAGAGAATTGCTTTCATCTAGTTTGGCCACAGGATCTTTTAGATTGCTAGTTGGTATAAAAGAGCTTGTTCTATTATAGGTAGATCATACCTAAGCAGGTAAAACAGGTATATATATATATATATATATATATACATATACCCACATATATATATATATGCATGTATATGCATATATATGCATATATATGTATGTATGTATGTATATTTGCTTTGCTAACAGTGCACCTAGGAGATGTCCTGTATTCAGCCTACCATTGAATTTCCTTCCTGAAAAACTGTCAATATTAAAATTAAATGAACTCTCTCCTCATCAATTTGCTTTGAGTTACAGTTTTATTGTTGTTGTTGGTTGTTGGGGTTGTCCTGTTATTGTTTTATCACAGAAACAAAAAGCAAACTAGATGAGAAAGAAAGAGGAGGACAAAGGAGGGGGGAGGAAGGGTCAGAGGGGAGGGGAGGGGAGAGGAAGAGAGAGGAAGAAAGAGGAGAGAAGAGAGAAAGCAAAATGATGAGAGAAAGAAGGAGGGGAGAACAGGATAAGAGAGGAAGGGAAGGGAGAAAAGGTCAGAGAAGGGAGGAGTGAAGACAGAAGAAGAGAGGAGGCAAGAGGAGAAAACAAGAAAGGAAAGAATAGAAGAGACAAGGGAAAGAAAGGGAAGATCAGGAAATACAGGTTTAATAATCCATTTTGGGGGAATGTGCTCTGTAATTTAATCTCTCTTCTGTGACCAGCCTCTGCAAATCCCCAATAGGACCAAGGCAAGAAGCAATGTTTGGGAATGCAGCATAGATGGACATTCTAGATACAAATACAATGAATTCATTTCTACAGTTAGCAAGTCTAATCCTTTCTTTGAACTGAAACTAACTCTAAATTACTACAGCTCATTTTAAGTTTGAAGTTACTGTGGTTTGAAGAGAAGCAATGAATTCAAGAGAAGCAGGTTCTATTTCTCTTACATACACACATGCACACAGACACCCACACAACACACACACACACACACACACACACACACACACACACACACACACGCGCGCGCGCGCACGCACACACACACACACACACACACACACACATTGAATCTTACAAAAGGACATTGTCAATAGGATAAAACAGCAACCAACAGATTGGGGAAAGATCTTTAGTAATCCTACATCTGACAGAGGACTAATATTCAATATATACAAAGAACTCAAGAAGCTAGACTCCAGAGAAACAAATAACCCTATTTAAAAATGGGGTGCAGAGGTAAACAAAGAGTTCTCAACTGAGGAATATTGAATAGCTACAAAGCACCTAAAGAAATGTTCAACATCCTTGGTCATCAGTGAAATGCTAATCTAAACAACCCTGAGATTCCACCTCATACCAGTCAGAAAGGCTAAGATCAAAAACTCAGGTAATAGCAGATGCTGGTAAGGATGTGGAGAAAGAGGAACACTTCTCCATTGTTGGTGGCATTGCAAGCTGGTACAATCACTCTGGAAACTGTTCTGGTAGTTCCTCAGAAAACTGGACATAGTATTACCTGAGGACACAGCTATACTACTCCTGGGCATATACCCAAAACATGCTCCAACATATAGCATGAACACATGCTCCACTGTGTTCATAGCAGCCTTATTTATAATAGCCAGAAACTGGAAAGAACCCAAATGTCCCTCAACAGAGGAATGGATACAGAAATCGTGGTACATTTACATAATGGAGTACTAGTCAGAAATTAAAAACAATGAATTCATGAAATTCTTAGGCAAATGGATGGAACTAGAAAATATAATCCTGAGTGAGGTAACCCAGTCACAAAAGAACATACATGGTAAGTACTCATGGGTTAGTGAGTACTCACATGGTAAGAACTCACTGATAAGTAGATATTAGCCAAAAACTCAAAATACCCATAATACAATTCCCTAACAGACCAAATGAAGCTCAAGAAGAAGGAAGACCAAAGTATGGGTTTTTTGGTCAGTATTAGAAGAGAGAACAGAATAACCAAGGGAGGTAATACAGGGACAAATTATGGAGTAGAGACTGAAGGAAAGGGCATCCAGAGACTGCCCCACCTGGGGATCTATCCCATATACAGTCACCAAACTGAGACCCTATTGCAGATGCTAAGAAGTACTTGCTGACAGTAGCCTGACATAGCTGCTTCCTGAGAGGCTTTTTCAGAGAGTGACAAATACAGAGGCAGATGCTCACAGCCAACCATTGGACAGAGCACAGGATCCCCAATGGAGTAGATAAAGAAAGGACTGAAGAAGCTGAATGGGTTTGTATCCTCATAGGAAGAACAACAATATCAACCAACCAGACACCCTGCCCACAGAGCTCCCAGGGATTAAACCACCAACCAAAGAGTACACATGGAATGATCCATGGCTCCAGGCACATATTAGCAGAGGATGGCCTTGATGGGTATGAATGTGAGAAGAGGCTCTTGGTCCTATGATGGCTCAATGTCCCAGTGTAGCAGAATGCAAGGGTGGAGAAGTGGGATTTGGGGGGAACACTTTCAGAAGGGGTATTAGATAGACGTTTTGGGGAGTGAGGCTGAAACTGGAAAGGGGGATAACTTTCGATATGTAAATAAAAAATTCAATTAAAAAATAGAAAAAGTTCCATTAGCATGTAAATAGTCAAATTAACTTGTTAATTGCAAAAAACAAACAAACAAACAAAAAAAACTATGAGGATGTAGTGAAGCTTCCAGGACTGCTCAGTATTCACAGGGAAATGACTGATGGTATACTTCATTCATCTTCTTCAGTAGAAGACAATAACATTCATTTCATAGTGCTATTCACCATGAAGAAAGAACCAAAGCTGAGATGGTATCTTAATATCTGACCTCATTTAGGAAATCTATGTATATTTAAATCAATGATAATGTTCCCAATTAATTATTGAAATCGACAAAAATGACTCTTTTACATGAATATTTGTTTGGTTTTGAATTGTTTGTTGTTATAAGTGTACTGGGTGAGTAAAACTTAAAATTATACTACTTTAGGTTATAGCAATTGCAATACTCTGGTATCAAGGAGATACCCATGATGAATAAATGCTGTTATTTTTGCAAAATTTTTATTGGTTATTTTACTTATTTACATTTCAAATGTTATCCCACTTCCCAGTTTCTCCTCAGCAATCTCCCTCTCCCATCCCCCCTGCTTCTATGAGAGAGCTCCCCCACCCACCCACATACTCCTGCTTCACTGCCCTAGAATGCCCCTAGGCTAGAGCATCCAGTCTCCACAGTACCAAGGGCGTCCCCTTCCATTGATGCCAGACAAGGCAATCCTCTGCTACATAAGCATCTGGAGACATGGGTTCCTCTATGTGTACTCTTTGGTTGGGGGCTCTTGGGGGGGTCAGGTCTGGTTGGTTGATACTGTTGTTCTTCCTTTGAAGTTGCAAACCCCTTAAGCTCCTTTAGTCCTTCCCCTAACTCCTCTATTGGGGTCCCCATGGTCAGTCTGATGGTTGGCTGTGAGTATCCACATCTATATTGGTGATGCTCTAGCAGAGCTTCTCAGGGAACACCATACCAGGATCCTGTCAGCAATTGCTTCTTGGCATCATCAATAGTGTCTGGGTTTGGTGTCTGCAGATGGGTTGAATCCCTTGGTGGGTTTCTTAGTTGGGGTTTCTATTCTTGCACAAATATCATGACCAAGAAGCAAGTTGGGGAGGAAAGGGTTTATTCAGCTTAAACTTCCACATTGCTGTTCATCACCAAAGTAAGTTAAGACTGGAACTCACACAGGGCAGGAAGCAGGAGCTGATGCTGAGGCCATGGAGGGATGTTATATACTGGCTTGCTTCCCCTGCCTTGCTTAGTTTGTTTAATCAGTTCTTGAGAAAATGTGTTATAGCTGGATCTCGTGGAGGCATTTCCTCAGCTGAGACTTTTTTCTCTATGATAATTCCAGTATGTTCAAGTTGACACATAAAACCAGCCAGTACAGTGGGGCAGTCTGTGGATGGCCTTTCCTTCAGTCTCTGCTCTACTCTTTGTTCCTTCATTTCCTTTGGACAAGGTCAGTTCTGTGTTAGTATTTTTGAGATGGGTAGATGGCCACATCCCTCGGGGTTCTCTCTCCCCCTTCTGAGGCATTTCAGCTAATTTCATCCTGTTGGATCCAGGGCGCTTCTTGCTTTCCTTGCATCTGTGACTTTCTAGTAGCTACTTCCAGTTCATCATTTCCCACTGCTACAAACACTGCTGTAATTGTTGATTGTGATGGCATGGGTTTCATGTTTAAGTCTTATGGAAAACTGACCATGAGACTATGCTAAATAGACATAGTATAATGTTTTCAACATTCATTTAATTTCTTAATACTGAGAAATAATTGCAATGTTATATAAGTATGCAAAGATTTCCATTACATTAATAAGCAATCTTCATGACAGAAACTAACAGTTTTAATCACTATTATAGACAAACTGCAAGAGGCTTACAAAATGATTTATCATTTGATTAATATTTTTGTTAATATAAGATGACTTACCATGAAAAAATTGGTTTTATTTAAAAGGTTAGATTTTTACCAACAAAACAACAAACAATAAACAAAAAGAGAAGTTTCACCTCTACCCCACCTCACCTCACATATACTGTTACTTAAGGGAAACTGCATGCTTCTTTCATCAAGTCAAATTTCTATGAGATTTCTGGGGTGTTAAAATGTATAAAATGCTTGCTCTTGAAAGTAATGTTATGTTATAGAATGTTATTTGGAATTATGCAACACAGCTTCAGACCTGTGCACACTTTTGCTGCATGCCAGGCTGGATTTTTAATTAATTCTTATCTATCATACTGCCTAATCAACTTGAATGACCCAAATACTTCTTTTTCTTACTAAATATTTTACTCTTAGAAGATTGTGCATTATTATACCAATTGAATTTTTAATATCCATCAAATGCCATTGTAAGCTTTACAAGGGATTAGTGCAAGCAAACTCATAAATTGGAATATTATTGCTTCTCCTCAACAACAAATTAAGAGAGTGGAAGTAAATGAGACAGAGCATTCCTGTCTCATTAAAATATTTTTACAGAGTTTTATGTATATTTCCATTTACCTATGAACATGCTCAATAAAATATTAAATTTTTACACTTGTATTTGTCCATGAATCTCATCCTTGGGCATTTATTTTAAGTGCTTATTTATCTGAAGTGATCAAAATAATAACCTTCTTAAAATTTTCAGTTGAATTATTTCCCAATTAGTTGTGTATAAGGAGACAGATTCAATGCAATTGCACTTAGCATTTCTTCTTGACAGGTGTTAAACAAACAGTGCCTTTTAAAATGACTGTCACAGAAATAGCAACTCATAAATATGGACCTACTCCTATTGCTATCTTCCCACATGGGTATGTGCTAAAGGCATCTCTCCTGTTGTGGCATGATTGCTAAGGAGTTTTGTAAATTTCACCTACTTGAAGACAATGAATGCAGTGAATGTTGACATTTGTGTTTTCTTGCAGAATGACATTTGACAATAAAGTACCTATCATCATGGTGAAGAGGATACAAAGCTAAATAGGGTGTGCAATTATCACCATGTTTGCTTCACTCTAGGACACAGCTCTATCTAACTACATTCTAATGCAGACTTTCAAAAGTGAAATATAATGAGAAAGGTATAAACATAGACAGAATACACTGCAAGCTTTGCCATGAGGCTTCCTTCAGCAATTTTAAATTGCATAACACCACATCATCAACATACTCAGCTTCAGACAGAAGGCAGACACATTGTATATTCCTGAAGCTATAATAAATAACAGGTCCAAAATACTGATATCAAAATTTGTGTCATTCTTAAGAATATCCAGGAATAGAAATAAACCACATGTTCACCCTCCCTTTTGCTTTGAAAAGGCTAGAAATTGGATTTGCCTTGTAATTTAAAAAAAAATCACACTTTGTGCTAAAGAAATATGTATATGTAATTTAGCTCAGTACAGTGATTTGTAGTTAAAAGGGAGAATTTCTTATCTGTTTATTAAGATTGGCTTCCTTTAAAAGATTGTAATCAGAGGTAAATATTCTCGTATGACATATAAAGCACCACTGTGTCACCCATTTTGTGATAGCATCACTCATTTTCAGTGCGATCCTCTTAGTTTTACTATCCTGAGTTTTTGTCTTGAAATTAATTTGAAATAATGTCCTGGGAGCAGTGAAGAAGACAGGTCCCACCAGAGCCAGGAGAGAACTCAGTCGGTTTTTCAGGTTGTTGAGATCTGTAAATTCTTCAAGAGCCTTTGAACAGTGTGTTGTAGGCATGGCTTTGATACTCTTGATGTCCAGCAGCTGTGAATACTCACAGAAAACCTGCACAAGTTCGAACCCATTGACATTTATTCACAGAAGGAGTAACTGTCATATGAGCTCTTTCTGAGGGTTATAGAAGCATTAAAGTTTGTTGAGATAATTATTTTAAGAGGTGCTACCTCTCCCTAATGATGTAACCAATTAAAGTTGCTAGAGGACATATTTCTTCAATGGTCCTGCTCTTATACAATACTGGCCCATTATTCATAAAGTAAACCCTCACTCATGTTCCTGTAAGAGACCCTAGTTACCTCACTGGCTCATTTACCTCGATTTTGGTGAAATAATTGACCCTGATTTGTCTTCTATAGTTTATGTGAGGTGAATAGATATTTATTTTCTCCCAGGAGATATTCATGCAACAGTCTGGAGATTAAATTTCAAACATTAGTTGGCTGTACTCCAGTGATGTATTTTAAAACTTCGCACTCATGAACACATTCAAAAGATTTCTTCTTGGTCCTACAATTCTCAACTCGTTGAAAAATATTGAGCAATAAAAAAATACATCTCCTTTTATGAGTAGGCAATGTAGCTTCAAAGTCCAAGCGACTCAAAACTTTCTTCATTTTAACATTTTTATCTATAAAATGGGTGTATGACTTTTGCATAGCTATTAGACTCTACAGGTATTTTCTCACATATAATACTGATTTTCACAAGCACACTCAAGAATAGTATTGGAGAATGACACTAGCTAGATTATTACTCTTTAATATTCAGAGGAAGAAGAGACCTATATTTTGCAGGCATTCATTAAGCCTCTATGGCACCACATTTGCTTCAGAGCACAGAGTTCAAACACCTCCAGGAGCCTAGCATCTGGTGTGTGTGCATGTCATTTTCCACTGTCAGAAATACTTTGACACTAGGGCAAGTCCTGTCCCTTTGTATATAAGAAGCAGGTGTTTGATCCTGAATGGCTTCTTTCTCCTTTCACAGAGGAAGGATGAGGACAGATAATTGAGGTGAAGTGACTCTCAGTCATTTGCATTTCACAAACATAGCATCATGCATTACACAGGAGAGAGCAGAGAAGCTAGAGCTGGGTGACAGGGAAGACGGACTTCTCAGGCAGGGATTCCGTACTTCTGGATCACAAACACAGTCAAAATATACCTTAGTCATAATTCAAAGCCAGAATTATTTCAGTTAAAATCACTGAAATAATTTTCAAACAGATGATTAGAGTAACAGGAACTAAAAATATATTTTAAAAATAAATGGCTATAATTAATATGTGCAAAGAAGGGACAAGTTAACTGTAGGTATTTCTTTATACTTGCCTTCCATAAAATTATATTTTGTAACTCATGATTATATAGGGTTTTTTCACTTTCTAAAGTAGGACAATTTATTTGCCAAAAAAAATGGTTTAAAATCTTTATAACTTATTTTCAGTTTTTTAAATTTATTTTTATTCTAATTTTTTCTACCTCCCATACTTCCTGTCTTCCCCTTTAATCTGGGGACCTCTGGTCTCCTGAGGGTTAGGTGCATCTTCTCTAAATGAAATCAGACCTGGCAGTAAGGTGACTCTGCTTCATATTTATAATTAGTATGTACTAAAGTTCATATTTGGGTTTGCTAAAATTTAATGGTATAATTGTAAGCATAGTTATTGTCTTAGAGTTTCTATTGCTGTGAAGAGACACCATGACCATGGTAACTGCTATACAAGAAAACATTTACTTGTGGGTGGCTTACATTTTTAGAGGTTTAGTCAATTATCATAGTCGAAAGCATGGTAGTGTCCAAGCACACATGGTGCTGGAAGATTTGAAAGTTTTACATTTGCGGACAGTAGACAGAGCCCAACAGTGACACACTTCCCCCAACACTCATACCTATTCCAAGAAGGCCACCCCTCCTAATAGTGCCAATGCCTATGGGCCAAGTATTCAGACACGGGATTCTATGGAGGCCATAGCTATCCAAACCACCATAGTTCAAGAGTTTGTCCTATTATGTAGAAAGCTAATAGTTTATAAACATTTGGAAGTCACAGTCCTATGCATGAACAGACATTTAGGTAGTTGCCATGAGCTGAGAGAATCATGGAGCTAGTTATCGAAGTTTAGAAGACATCATTTAAAAGACAAAAAAAGAGTCACTGGCACATAAGTAGGCAGTGAAAACACCATGAAATACTTGAGCTGAGAGGTCCAACACTCAGCATGCCTGAGCATACACATTTGAAGGATACCAAAGAGTATCAGGAGTGGAATATTTGTTTTTGTCTTGGATTTACACTCCTTCTAGCTAATAATTTACATCCTGACTGCAGTTTTTTCTCTCTTAACTCCTCCAAGTTTCTCCTACCTCCTCTCTTCCCCAGAATCATCTTCCTCTGAGAAGAGCAAGTTCCCAGTGATATCAGCCAAAAATGCAATTTACGCACAAATCTTCATATTGTGAGTAGACTAGACAACCCAGTAAGAGAAAAGGGGTCCAAATCCTACTGTTAAAAGTCCCACAAGGATATTAAGCAACACAACTATAACATATATGCAGACCTAGCCCATACTCATACAGGACCCATGAGTGTCACTTCAGACTCTGTGGTCCCCTATGAACCCTGCTTAGTTGATTCTGTAAACCATGTTCTTATGTCCTAGACCTGTCTGGCCTTTCAGTGCTTTTTATGTTCTTCTTCTGCAGGATTCCCTGAGCTTCAGCTGGTACTCTACACCTGCTCTATCAGTCAGTGGATGACACCTCTCTCATAATGACTGTTCTAGGCACCAATTTATGTGTATAGAAAAGTATCCTTGGAAATCATTGACTTTTTTTTTGCCAGTTCTGTTTGGTTTTATCTTGAGTCTCTGTAGTATGTAGGTTCTGGTTCGTGCTTATCCAGGCATTGTTTGTATGAGCAGATCTGTGTGTTAGGTCCTATAAACAAAAGGACATTTCACAGAGGGGATTGGGAAAGAAAGATTGCTTTCTTCTCTCTCTCTCTCTCTCTCTCTCTCTCTCTCTCTCTCTCTCTCTCTCTTTTCTTTTTTTTTGAAAAAGAACTAAGTCCTCCTTCAATCAGTGGGCCATTTCAATGACACTTGTTATTTATAATCAGAGAACAGTAAGAGGGTTACTGTTGCATTTTTCCATGAGAAACTATCTGAAATTTCCCATGTAAGAAATGGGGCATTCGGTAGGAATCAAACAGCTCCAAATCATCATAAGGCAGTGACATTAAAACAGAAACAGCAGATTATTACATGTGCCACCTAATGTATGGAAGGAAAAAAATGTCTTGGCTTTACCAAAAGATTTTTTTTCAATGTGATGGAAGAAAAAATGAACCTCTGAACACAGTGTATTCATTTAACAACAGTGTGGGAGAAAACAAGATTCTGACTCCTGCAAATGGCCAAATGAATTTCCACAGAGCATTAGGACCAGTGTGTAAAGGCAGCACATCAGAAATTCATATTTTGTACTTATATCCTTAAATGAAAGGATAGGAACGCACACAGATAGCTGAAGTGTTTCAGTTAATATCTCCATATTTCAAGGTAGATGAAATGGTAGAATGTCATAATGTGGAGGAGTCCATAAATGGAAATTGATTGGGTTTATTGTTGGAACACTTTAGCATAAAGAAGAGATCTAGAGAGAATTCCCAAGAATAATATTAACGTGAGACAAAAGTAAAATACAGTTTATTGTCTCCTTTGCTATGATATTATTTTACCTTTTTACTTTTCTTGCATTCTTATACTATAAATTGTGGGTAAATTACCTGTCTCTCAGAAAGCAAATTGGTCCAATGACAACACTTGTACAATTTTCATATGTGATTTCCATAAGACAATTATCAACATAGTGACCAGACTCCGGAAGTAACTTCTTAGAAATACAATATTCAGAGAGCATCCTAGCCTCAATGTTTAAACATTGAAACATTGAGTTCCATTCATATACATAGAGTTTCATAGAAAATAAAAGCTTCTTTCTAAGTATTACATTTTGATTCCAATTCTATGATGCTTTGTTTTGCTTTTAACACTGTTTATTCTTCCAATAGATTATTTAAATAAATGTTCCAAAATAATGTGAATTTTAAGAAAAAGGAATTATAGTAATCAATTCTGGGTGATGGCTGGCTTAGGAATTCGAAGCAGACAGTAAAGTTCTCAGTATACTTTTCTGCATAAGATGGCTAAAGTGCAAATGGAAATTCAAATAGACTATTGAAGATATTTCACCCTTGTGCCTCAGGCTACCATGTTTTTATATGTATTTCCTTCAACTATTTGTGGAACTTTAAATTATTATGTGTACAATGATAAACCCAAGAATATTGCACTATTTTAAAAATGAAGATAGAATGTACATTTACTTTCAGGGAAGGAGATTATAAAGAAAGCACAATAGTTGATCACATCCTATATTGTCCCTTCAGCATATCATAGATAATGTATTTCATTAACTTTTTAAATTGAAGATTAGCTTTATATTCCTCTATATATTTGCTTGACCGAATCAATCTCTGTATATTGTCTTTGGCTTCTTTTTTTGTGCTTTAGTTGTGTTCTTCCAGTTTTTTGTATAACAAAACAAATTGTCCAATGTTGAAAACAAATTGTGCCCATCTTTATTGGTTTAAGTTAGGAATAATCAAATATGTCATTTTAAAAATAGCCTTAATAATGCATACTTATAATACAAAATTAGATGGATTATTGTAATATTTCTATGAGTACCTAATGTGCTGGAGTTATTTTAGTCCCCATTAATGTTTGTTGTTCACTATCCCCTACTGATGCTTCATCTTTTTATTCTAGAGTCTGTCCTGTATTTGCATTTCTAGTTTGTTTTATCTAGGTTTAACCTCCAAAAAAGGAATATTATGCCATTTTTGAGTCTATGCCTTCCACTTAACATGATCATCTCCAATTCTATTTTCTTGTAAAAACACGAGAAAAAGAATCTATCAGAGAAATGCAAATAAAACTATAATTTTTGTTATCCCAATAAATTAGTCATTATTGTGAGTACAAAGGACAAATATTGCTAGAGCTGTTGTAGGAAATCATGTGACTTTTATTTGTAAAGCAGTTTGGAGATGCCTTACAATACAGCAAAAAAAAACTAGCACTATTATATGTTTCTAAATATATTCCCAAAGGATCATAAGCCAGGTAGACACAGGGTTTTGCATGCCTGTTTCATCTTGTGCTGTTCACAAGTTAATTGTAAAATCAGCCTTGGTAAAGATATGCAAATATACTAAACTGCCTTGCTGTGTTTTGGAAGATTGAATATGCTTGGAGTCCAACAATCAAAATATTTAACTTTTCACATCATTCCATTCATGTTCTTATACAAAATATGTTTATCTTTTATAATAACTGATTACTTTTAAAGATAGGAATGGAATTACTCCATTAACTTTAGCAGGGTTGGAAGTGAAATCATCCAGTTTAGAATATGTCATGCCAGAGATGCTCCAGTTACAAATTCAGGAATCAGTTAATGGAATTTTTCAGACTGTTTCTGCCTCCTCTGTCATTTTACATTATATTCACTGAAAACTTGCCAAAAATTATGCAGAAAGCAAAACATGATGCATGCAGGTGTCTGCCTCAGTGAATACTCACAGTTCCTTTAAGCCCTTATGGGAAGCCCTTATGACAGAAACATCATTATTTAGTAGACGACTCCAATTATAGGACTTTTTGATAATGTAACTATATTCCCAGGCACTGAATGAGTACATGTGTTCTTGGTTACCTGACTCAAAATATTTTAAAATAAGGAAAGAGAATAATTTTTCCTATTTTACCATTTAGAGAAAAATGTCTATAATTATTACTGAGGGACTAGTTTGATTGTGTTAAATCCATAGCCCAAGGTACCATCAAGGACTATTTGCAAATTGTATGACAGACATTTCATGCAAGGTCAGATGCTGTAAACTCTGGCTGAACACAAAATCCAAAGAAGGATGTATAGAATAGGCAAAAGAAGACTTCCATCAAGAAGTACAGCTCACACAATCTGCTACTGGGACAATTCAGGCCACCATTTTTTATATTTCAGTTTTCTTATAGTTGCAAAGGTTTTACATTGATTTTTCTCATGGTCTCACATGTGGTATCTTTTAATAACTTCATACATGTAACAATAATATACCCAGTTTACATTCCCGTTCCTTGTCCTCTATCCCCATGGTGTCCTGCTAACTCATGAACTAGATCAAGAAAGAATAAATAGCTTCAAAATGCAGCTAATATCTATCCCAGCACATTGGTACAAAACCAAGTGAGTACAGTTGGTAGCAACTATGGTTCCACTATAGAAAGTTGATATACTACATATCCTAGAAATTCTAATTTAATTATTGATACCTAGTATTTCTCCTGATCCTAATTAGGATATCTAATTCTTCTAATGCCCAGGGCTCTGGCAAATAAATACTGAGTCAATTCCTCATCCTTGCTTGGTTCACCTCTGAATGTTCCTATTGTGTCATGGATTCAACAGTCTAACAAGAATGTTCTAATCTTTTGAACATTATCTAGCTATTATTTGGAGCAAGTTGGTGGGCAAATTTTTGTCAGAACAAAGCTTCCAATGAAAGAAAACATCCAGATGTTATTTGATGTACCCAGACCAGGGCCTTTTGTTGATTCATCCTCATCATCAGTTTTAACAAACTAAGGAGTAGTGATCTATTCTACTCCCATAATCCTCATAGAAAAGAAGAATATATCATAGACTGAGCTTTGTATTTCTGATTCTGGGACAATATCTGCCACATATAAAGTGAAAGTAAAGTCTTTTAAATACAAAGCCAAAAATGCAAAAAATAAGGCAAAAGTCAACCAACCATTCTCATGGGAAAGTCCAGGAGATTCGGCATAAATAGCCCCATAGTTCCTAGCTATGTAGGATCCCAGATCCTCAGGTCTCATAAGGAAAGATGTCTACATTGTACTCATGCACCCTTCCCAGAAGAGGCTTGACCAACACCTCACTGTCAATGAGGATGATGATAGGAATCACAAATAACCTGGAAGGAAAACACTAGTTTTAATATGTGATCCTAGGCACATTAAATCACCAGCAAGCCAACCTCTTGTTTGTCTTATACTCCAGTGCCCCAGGATGTTATGTCCACATCAAAGTAGAATTATGGTCAGTAATCACATCTCAACTCTAGACTAGGTTCTTGTAATTCACAAAACACATTTGCATCTGTTTTATTATAAACCACAATCTTGATCCTCTATAAAATCTGATGTGTATGTGTAATATATGGATATGTATCTGTATGTCTATGGGGGTATATATAATTTTTTACTATCTTATTTTAAATAAAGGAGTTCAAATTAATATTAAAATTATGTTGATATCCATATAAAATCATTTAAATATACCACCTACTTCTAATCAGATTTGTGCAATCTCTGTGAATAAAGATGTTTCTGATTATATTTCTTAATAATACCACAGAACAAAAGTTGCCGACACTTTGTGTCTTTCATATCATGCACCTAAGCATGTTGATCTTGCTTCCTGGAAATTAATCTCTTTCTCTGCTATCCTTTAATTTCAGGTTGAAAGTGTGTAGTATTTATGTGAGGCATATGAGTCATACTAATAGAGATTGTTAAGATGGGTTACAATAAAATTCCTCTGAAGGATGGTCTGTGACCACACAGATGCACAAACATACAAATTCACAAATACACACACATATAGAAACTCACTCACACACACATACACACAGAAACACACACACACAGATACACACATATACATGCATGCATAGAAAGGCACATAAACACATTCTTGTCTGCAGAAATTATCTTGTAAGAATACATTTGATATACTATTTATATTAAAACACTACTGCGGGTTTTTAACATCAAATGAAACAAAGGAAAGGAAAAGTGTGTCAATCCTCAATACTGTTGGTATCAGTAAGTTCAAAATATGTAGTCACAGGATAGAATGCTGCACTTATTCTTAAAATGATTTATGTGTTCATTCATTCTCCTATGATTATTCACCCTCTCAGTCACTCCCTGAGCTAAGAGTACGTAGGCTATTCTCTTGGAACATCATTTTATACATGACAGATACTACAGGAAATAGGAGATGACACTGCAGAAACTAAAGAGTAAAAATCCATGATATAAAAATCAATTAAAATATTTTTATAAAGAGGCAGAGACAAAATGAACAATGAAAATGATAGCAGTACACAAACTCTTACACTTAGTAGTAAAGAGTAGAAAGTTTTTTTTTTCTTCCTGCTTAAAGTAGTAGGCTTTGATTTGAGATTATGGTGAGGTGATGCGATGCAGTTTGGTGTTGTAGACAAGAGCTCAGGAGTTGGAGGTAGCGAAAGCATTGTGCAACCAGTCAGAAAGCAGAAACATAACAAGTAGATCCAGTTGTAAAATGTCAAGCACTCTGTTTCCATTCCCTGTTCTGCTTCCTCCTGTGAGACTCAAATTTCTGAAGATTTTACAACTTTGATAATTATCTGGGAAGCAAATGACCAAATGGGGCATTTCACATTCAAGCCTCAAACAAAGGCAGGGAAAAATGTCAAATTTCAATCACTAAATTGTTACAAAACAACTAGTCACGCTATTATTATTATTATTCTATAAAATATTTGTAACTTATGTTTTTACATTAAGAAAAAAAGGAACTGCGTGGCAAACCTCACAAATAGTTCTCATCTCCAACGATTGTCGATTTATGATAAAACCCAATATAAACACAATCTTTGAAATTTTCACCTTCTTTACAATTATTTAAATTAAATCCTAGACATGATACTAAAATATGAGATATCCACTGAATTAATGTCTCATCTTTATTTTGGTAAGGACTTTAATTTTAGAACACTGTTTTTAACAAGGTCAGTGCATAGTATATTGTGCTCAACTCTAAATACTCTAGTATGTATTATATCTCTGTGAAGTTCATATACATTGATGACATTAGATGAGACCCTGGCCACTAGTATGCTTTTCTGATCAATGTTTCAGTTTTAATGAATCAAAGAAGAATAATCAAAGAGTACTTCCTGCATATGATTAGGTGGTTCATTGAGGAAAATATTCTCTTGCATAATTCAGGATAGCCTTCTTTGTGTAAGGGTGAACAAGATTATAGTGTGTGTGTGTGTGTGTGTGTGTGTGTGTGTGTGTGTGTGATATACATATGTAGTTATATTTTTTTACATTCATCCATCAATAAACTATTACTGTACAACCTATGAACAAAGAATTGTCCTCCATGGTGTTTGCAGAGTGGTTTTGGTCATGTGTATGCAAAACTGATATCTCCAACATTGCTGCTGTCAGTGCTCTGACTCTGCGGCTATTCTTGGCTCTTATGACACTTTTTTCTTCATCTTATTGTATTTTATTTTGTCCTGATTGGATGTTATAGCTTAGAAGCCTGTTTTTTTCTAATGAGATATAAAAAAAAAAAAAGTAGTGGTTTCAGAGTAGAGGGGAAGGGAAGAGACGGAAGGGGAGTAAAAAGAAAGGGAACTTGGGAGGAATGGGGAAAATTGGAGGGAGGGGAAAATATAATTAGAATATATTGTATATACTTTTAATTTAGAAGGAAAATAATCAGACAGATAAATAGCTGTATATCTGATTGTCTGTCAAGTATTATTAGTAGTTTTATAGCCACACATGTATTCTTAAGCAGGTAACATTCGAAATTACAATTGGAATAACTTTTCTATTTTTGTCATAATTTAATGATCTACAAATATTGAAAAAGGTATTAAGAGATTTTATAATGTTTTAGAACTGTAGCAATTGAAAACAGTTTTATATGTAGATTCTGGGTTCTGTATGTGTGTAGACGTAACTCTAAGGTGAGGTCTCATTTTCTATTTTAATTATCAAGGTTGATTTTCAGTGATTCTTTATTTTCAGAAGTATTCCCCACTTATGCCTTACTGTGATGTAATGCAGGCTAAGTATTTGTTCAGTTTCACTAACATGCCATTCAATGGATTGGAAATGAGCCTGGGGCCCTCAATAAATTTTAAACATTCCCTATTTTTATTGCCTAATAGGAGGTATGTTGCAGCTGTTGTTCCTGCTTGTTATTTTACACAACAGTTAATTATAAATGTCATTGAAGCATTCAGGCATTCTGATTACTAATTCAGCTAAATATTACCTGTCTCATAATTCTAACTAATAGATGTCATGTGGACACAAATGGGTTCTAAAACAGATGGTTATCTGGAAACTCATGTAGGTATGCTATAGAAAAACTGTGGGAGGAAAATGAGCATTATATTAAAATGCTTTCCTTTCTCATTAATAGTGGCAAGGGAATTTCAACCAATTTTATAGACCTTCTTAACCAGACTACCAGTGTTGCTGACCTAAATTAGTGCCAATTATTTCCTGTAAAATCTGTACAATTTATAAAAGAAACCACACACTATAAGAAGACAGAAATTAAAGTGTAAAAATGTTCACATTTATTGAATTTGAGTATAGACCCCAATTTACATTAGAATAAGAAGGCTTGCCTTTTATAGTTTAGTGAAACTTAAGTCAGTTTCTGAACACATATTTTTTTCATGAATTCCACACATTTTCCAAAGAGGATATTTGACAACCTAAGAAGAATGTAGCAGGTTCTGGTCATGTAAAATAATCTTTTGGCATCAATTCTTCATAAGAAGATAAATGGAGATCATTTTGGAAAGCAAATTGATTTATTTTGCTTATTTTGAGAATTTTCACTTCTGCACCTGCAGAAGGAACATTTTTTCTTCAAAAATTAACAAGGAACAATGTCCAATAAATTTCCTATAGAGTTTATAACTGAAATTGATACCAATAGACAAGCGAATACTTTTCATCAGTGTACAGAGCCATATTGGGGTGTCATGCCACTTGCTAGGAACTGACATTGATCAAGGTGAACATCCCCTCCCAGTGTTTGTTGAGCAGGGATTCCTGTGTTATTCAGGATCCTGCTCCACCTAGGGTGGAAAGCTCAGAGTGAAGGTGAAGTTCTTTGTTCCTCCAAGTCTATGAATTCCTGAATTAAGCAGGTGACCCACCCAGCTGCCTGGGAGTGGAGCCAATGCCCAATGAACAACCAGACCAGCTCCTATGGAACTCACCCAGAGTCTGGGAGGAAGGGCTTGCCCAAGCTGTTATATGGCCTAACCTCCATTAAACTTGGACATTGATCAGCAAATTTCTGGCCCTCATTTCTTTTAGCTGTTTCCCCATCTACCCTCAGCTTCTGTTCCAGGAACCAAGTTTGCAATAGCTGCTGGCAGCTACACATCAGATTGATGACCATCCCATATTCTATGCCATGTAGAAAGAAGGGAAAGAATAAAAGGATTATAACATAGAAATGACACCTTGTAAAGGCATACACTAAGACACTTATCTTTCTATAAAAGGGAGGATTCATTTCCCTTTTTATTTGTTCACTTGTAGAATGACATTCAGTCAACCAATTGGAGGCTTCCAAAACAATTAGATTATAGTTGTCACCAAGCAAATATGCATTCCTTCTGTGTGCCTTTGCTGTTATAGGAAAATGTGACAGAGTAACGTTTCACATCATTTTCTTTAGCTTTAAAAATCTAATTTAAGTGGCTAGAAAGATAGCTCAGTGGTTAAGAGCACTGGCTAATCTTTGAGTGGACCTGAGTTCCATTCCCAGCAGCCATATGGTGGCTCACAACCATCTTTAATGGTATCTGATGTCCTCTTCTGGTGTATCTGAAGATAGCTACAGTGTAGTTACGTACATACAGTAAATAAAATCTTTAACAAAAACAACAAAATCTAATTTAATATTTTGTATCAAAAAACAATATTTGACATAACACAATTAGTCTGAGATATAATCCCCATAGTATAACTATATAATAGCATCACAATAAATCAAATGAAGATATATGTTGGTAATTTATCAGTCAAATAATGAAACAAATTCTAAAATTATTCTTGATTTTTTTTCAGAAATATATCCATCTTTGTATCAAGTTAAGTTTACAGCTACTCAGAAGAAAATCAAAACATGTAAGGTATATTTCTTTTCTTCCCAAAACTTACTTGGGAAATTTCTGTTCCCTGTGAAAGTATTTCAGAATGTTTTTTTTCATTGTTGTTGTTTTCTTTCACTTACAATATGATCTACTGTACCGCAATCAAAAGAATTTTCTTGTTTTATCTCATCTTTGAAACCATGTTTAGGTGCTGAGGGTCATTTGCTGGTCAAAGGAAACGTTCCTTTAGTTACAGTGTTCAAAAGCTGCTTGCTGTCATTGAAAGCTTTTCTGGTAGAGTGCAAATGGCCCCGGAGTCGGCAATTTGCCGGCGATTCCTCTGTACAAAAGAGGAAAAGGCACTTCAAATAGGATGTGTGCAGAGTTTCATTTGATGGAAAATATGTCAGGCACCAGATTCCTCTCTCTTTTGTTATTATATAAGGTTTCCACTTTTAAGGCAATAAGTTTTTTAAGGCTTTCAACAAGCATTCCGTTTCTCCTGCTCAATGAGACACTAATTCTTTTTCTAAAATCTCTAATTATCATTTAGGAATGCAATGCTTTAGTGTCTTATTGTTGAATTAAAAACAAAACAGCCAATAACATAGGAGCTCAAGGCATAGCAAGAAGAAACTTTTACACTACATTTTCTCCACTCGGGGATCAAATGTGCCTTGATCCAGAACTACAATCTTATATGCCGAATTTAGAAAAAAATGTAAATCTTCATTTTCTTGAATATATTTTTAAAGATTTGTTTTTATTATTGTAGTGTGTGTGTGTGTAGGTGTGTGTGTGTGTGTGTGTGTGTATGTGTGTGTTGCCAATATGAGCCAACTGGAATAGTTGTTGAACATGGTGCTGAAAATCAAGGCTAAGTCCTCTGGAAGAGCAGCAAATATCGTTTAGCCTTATTTCTGAGTGTCCTTACATCAATTAACAACATTTGCAAATATTTACCTTGTTCATGTTTCTTTAGTAAAAACGGGACGAAGAGGATACTCCTGAAGATTGTGAAATCCTTGCATGGAAGAGCATCACTAGACAATCTCACTAGCATGCCTGAAGTGCCCAAGAAAACTGAATGGATAGGTTTATTCATGTGAAGAAATAGATTTGCCTTTCCAAATTACATTACTAACATTTAAGAAAACTTATCTAGTATCTCCCTTAGTAAAAAAAAAGAACTCTTCAGGTACAATATTAAGAAACATATCAAGTCAACCTGACAGGACTGTTACAGATTGCCAATCAGTATCACTGTCATATTGCTTAGTGAATTGGGATCATCAATTTAAAATGAATCAAATTTTGTCTAGTATCTACATGACATACTTATTTTGATATATTTTTCGTATAAATGTGTTTTTATTCTTTGAAATTATTTTACTTATGGGGCTAGAGATAAGTCTCAGTAGTTAAAAGCACATGTTGTTCTTTCAGAAGAGCCAGGTTCAATTCTCAGCCTCCACATGTTGATTCACAATCACCTATAACTACAGCCACTTCCAGGAGATTTGTAGTACGTAAATATTATATGAAGTACCACCCTGCCAGGCCCTTTCACCATGTCCGGGCAGGTCTTGCTGAGGTCAGCTCTCACTGTCACTGCTGTGCCAATCTCTCTCAGCTTGCTCTCACAGCATCCCAACTGTGTTTCCTCTCCACCATACTCTGTAAACAGTCAAAGTCCCACACTTCTGCCCAGCACCCACTCCTTCCAAGTATCCGGTAAAGCATGACTCTTAAACTTGAATTGTCAACCAAATATATTTATGTATAAGAAATTCCCAATTTCATAATGTCAATTTACACTGATAAAGTCTTATCCCAATATTTCTAACCTCTCCAAAACTCCAGAAATATGTCTGAAGCCATCTGGATATTCGCTTCTCCCTCTCTGCTCCACTCGTGTCATCCACTGAGCCATGCATTCTCTCCTCCCCTCACTTCTCTTAGCTCCTCCTCCTCTTTCCCCTCCAATCACAGGCCTCTCACTGCCTCAAAGTGAATGGATAGGAAATATCTTGCAACAGAGATTGTATGCTCTTTTCTGAGTTTTGTGATAACTGGGCACACATATGCTGCAATATAGACGTGCCAATAAAATGTCATATGCATAAAATAAAGTAAATAAATCTTTAAAAAGATAAAGCTGTTTCATATATCTTTGCAGGCTTGAGGTTGTTTATACTTTAAATGCGTCATTAATCAGGATTAAGAAGTGGCTAAACGGTAGAGTGATTACACTAGAATAACAGTGTCATGAAAGTCATCCCTAGCACCACAAACACCCAAGAAATCAAAGTGCCAACCATTCTATTTTGTTTCAGATAATTTAATACATAATTTATTTATTTAAAACTATTTGTTTTATAGGTTTTTATGATTTCATACATGAATATTGTATTTACATCATTGCCACCCTACACTCTCTCATTCCAAATCATGTCATTCCTTCTCTCCTCAAATCATGCCTTCTTCTCAATTATTAATGTTGCAGCTATATATACAAATACACACATACGCCCTGGTGACTCCATTTAGTGTTGTGAATATCTGTGTAGAGTTAACAACTTGGAATGGCATCAGCTATTCAGAAATGACCCTGGAGAGACTGACTCTGTCTCTCTCTCTCTCATTCTCTCTCTCTCTCTCTCTCTCTCTCTCTCTCTCTCTCTCTCTCTCTCTCTCTCTCTCTCTTTTATTAGATATTTTTTTTGTTTACATTTCAAATGTTTTCCCCTTTCCCGGTTTCCCCTCTGAAACCACCCAATCCCACCTCCCCCTTCCCCTGTTCACCAACCCACCCACTTTCCTGTCCTGATATTCCCCTATGCCAGGGCATTGAGCCTTCTCAGGACCAAGGACCTCTTCTCCTCTGTTTGATGTCCAACAAGTCCATCCTCTGCTACATATGCAGCTGGAGCCATGGGTTCCTCCATGTGTACTCTTTGGTTGGCGGTTTAGTCCCTGGGAGATCTGGGGTACTGGTTGGTTCATATTGTTGTTCCTTTGGGTCTGCAAATCTCCTTCTCTAAAGGGCATTCACTAATAAAAAAAAAACTCTCAAAAGGGCATTAATTAGTGGTAGATTTTTTTTTTTATCTAAGGGTGGAGCCTTGTGAGATGTGTTCTGTACACTTTGGGATGCTGACTGATGCCATCATTGCCCAGGTCTTGTTTCATAGTGTTATTTCATGGTACAACTTCTTTCTATATATAGAAGACATGACTCCTTTGTAGATATGCTTATCCTCTGGCTTTCAGAGTCTTTCTCTGCATCCTGATATGTTCCTTGAATGCTAGGTTTAGAAGTTATGTTGTAGGTGAAGAAGCTAGGTTTAGGCAACCCTATGATAAGTTCTCTACATGTAGACCAGTTGTAGATTCCTGCAATTACCTCTATGTGCTGTCCAAAACAGCCTTTTTGATGAGGGGCGAGAGCAACATTTATTTGTGGGTGTAAGGATAAGTCTTTAGATTCATGATGAGTGTTACACTAACTTGGGAAAGCAGCAGTAATAGGTCCTCCTCTAAGGCCCATGACCTCACCAGTTACAGACAATTATGTAGGTATACAGTATGAAGTATGACTTTCCTCTTACTGAGTGAGGCTTAAATCAAAATAGACAGCTTTTTGTCATCTTTATGACATAAGTGTCACTACTGAACCCTTTTGACATACCAATCTTTGTTGTTGTTCCTACAGATTAAGGCTTGTCATTTTTTTCCCCATGGAAGCTGGCAAATCACCTTCAGAAAGTATGTCCTTAAGGAGGAGGCTTGCAAGTCACTTCCAGCCCAATTCCTCCATGCCCTGAGTCTGAATTGTGGGGCTTTCAGCAAATACTATTGCTCTTGGTTATTTTTAGAAGACTATATTTAATATTAGACATACTTAATGAGAAACATAATATATATAGCTAGTTTCCTTTATTTAAGTTATTATATTGATCTTTTTCTATTAGCCAGATTTTTCTAAAATTTTGTTCAACAATATGGTAACACTTGAGACTTATGTGATGGAGAAAGTCTCAAGCAGTCAAGCAAACAGCTAAACAAATGAAGGAACAAAACCCAGTTATATTATCTTTCAATTTTTTTCATGTTCTGTTTTCACTTAGTATCAGGTACATATGTGAGAAGAGCTAGAGGTGGGAACTTGTGAAGCAGTGTTCCTCTGTATAATGACTTGCCATCCTGCCTTGTTGCACATTGTTAAACATATATAAAGATTATTTCCATTCATGCGTTCTGCATTCGAATTTATTAAATGTACTGATTTTATTACTGGATATTACTAAGCCTTTGTAATATATAGTGAAACACCCATTTCTCTTGACTCCTACAGCCCTCCCACATTAAATTAGGAAATCTAATAATTTAATGTAATTTCCTAAGCAGGTTATTTGTTATAAATATTTCATAGTATAAAGCATATGTTCTCATTAGTGCTTCTAGTCTGTGTTCATAGCTTTACCCACCAGTTTAACACCATGTGTTTCAGTTATGTGTCTAAAAATATCATAGGAAAATTATTGAGAGACTGAATTCAGGTCTCAATGACTCTGCTCATTTATAGCCATTCACAATGATGCTTTGGAATTAATCAGTTTCTGTGACATTTCCCATTATAGTATTCCTCGCATGTGTGGATTAAAGTTTGTCGTCCATATTAGAAGTTCTTTCTTTTTTTGTTTAACTTCCAGATGCCTTTGTTTTACCTGTAGCTTTGCTACATTTATTTGTTTGTTTGTTTGTTTGTTTGTTTGTTGTTTATCTCAGGGATGTGGAGATGGTGTTTAGAGGACTGATTTTAGAATTGGTAGTATCCTGAGTATGTGTTGGAGGCCTCATATCAGCTTCTGTATGCTGCCTGGTTGGTAGTACAGTGTCGGAAAAATCTTGGGGTTGTCCAATTTGGTTGAAACTGCTGGGCTTCTTCCAGCTTTTACCTAATTCAACCACAGGGGACACCAGCTTTGTCCGTTGGTTGGGGGTAAATATCTCCTTCTGAGTATTTCAGCTGCTTGTTTGTTCTTTTGGAGGGCCTTCATGCTAGATTACTTTTTGTAAGCGCACATCAGTAATAATGTCAGGTCTTGGGGCCTTGCATTGATCTAGATCCCAATTTGGGCCAGATCCCCATTTGGGCCTTTCTCTGTACCTCCTTTCCCTCAGGCTCTTCTCCATTTTTGACCCTGTAGTTCTTTCAGACATGAACAATTCTGGATCAGAGATTTTGACTATGGATGGCAACCCCACCCTGCAACTTGATGCCCTGTATTTCTACTGAAGGTAGAGTCTACAAGTTTCCTCTCCCCACTATAGGGAATTTCATCTAAGGTCCCTCTCTTTGAGTCCTGAGAATTTCTCACCTCGCATGTCTCTAGTAAATTCTAGAGGGCCCCCCACCTCCAACCTCTCAAGGTTGTCTGTGTCCACTCTTTCTACTGGTCATCAGGGCTTCAGTCCGTCTGCCCGAATACCTGATCATGTTCCTCTCTTCACCTTTCTGTCCCCTTTCCCACCAAGGTCCACCTTCCTCCCCATGATTTTTCACCCTCCCAAGCAGGATTGAGGTATCCTAACTTGGGCCCTTTGGGTTATTAACCTTCTTTAGTTCTATGGATAGTTTACTGGTTATTCTATACATTTTTGGCTAATATCTACTTAATAGTGAGTACATACCATGCATGTCCTTTTGGATCTGAGTTACCTCACTCAGGACCTGAAAAACTCAGCCCTCATTCTTAATAGCTGAGTAGTATTCCATTGTGTAAATGAACCACATTTTGTGTATCCATTCTTCTGTCATGGGACATTTGGGTTGTTATCAGCTTCTGATTATCACAAAGAACATAGTGGAACATGTGTCCCTGTGTCATGGTGGGGCATCTGACTGAGGTGTTCAGACTTAGGGAGAAAAGATGCATATTTTCTCAAGGACTTGAGGCCCCATGGAGTAGGTAAGTATGGTGGGGTAAAGGTGGGAGGGTGGGGACATCCTCTTGGAGATTGGGGAAGGAGGTATGTGATGTGGAACAGTCAGAGGGTAGATTGGGAGGTGATAAATACTGGACTGTAAAAAAATAAAGAATAAATATATTATAATTAAATAAATAAATATTGAACCTTAATGCTTTTATGGGGTATTCTATTTCTAGATAATTACTGGACATCTCCAGGTATATCTAATTCAGGAAATTCCAATTTAGAGAATTTAAAAATGATTTTTTCATGTTTTCACATCAAGCCTTCTTTATTTTTTAATTAATTTTTTGTTGTTTTTCTGTTTTGTTTTGCTTTTTTTTTTCTGAGACAGGGTTTCTCTGTGTAGCTCTGGCTGTCCTGGAACTCACTCTGTAGACCAGGCTGGCCTCGAACTCAGAAATCCACCTGCCTCTGCCTCCCAAGTGCTGGGATTTAAGGTGTGAGCCACTACTGCCTGGATATTTTAATTAATTAATTAATTAACTAATTAATTAATTAATTAATTTTAAACTACAGATTTTATTCCCTCCTGGTCCACCCACCGACTGTTCTACATCCCACATCTCTGCCCCCTGTCCCCTGCCCCTGTGTCCACGAAGATGGTCCCAATGCCCATCCCCACACCACCAGACTTCTAAACTTCCTGGGGCCTCCAGTCTCTTGAGGGCTAGGTTCATCCTCTCTGACTAATACCAGACTGGGCAGTCCTCTGCTGTATATGTGCTGGGGGCCTTATATCAGTTGGTGTATGATGCCTAGATGATGGTCCCATTTGTGAGAGATCTTGGGGGTCCAGGTTAATTGAGACTGCTGATCTTCCTACCCAGTCACCCTCCTTCTCAGCTTCTTCCAGCTTTGCCTAATTCAACACAGGGGTCAGCAGCTTCTGTCCATTGTTTGGGTGCAAATATCTGCATCTGATTCTTTCAGCTGCTGGTTGAGTCTCTCAGAGGACAGTCAAGATAGTCAAAATTTGTGAGCAATCCAGAGCCTCTTTAATAGTGCCAGGTCTTGGGGCATCCCATTAAGTTCGATCCCACTTTGCCAGTGTCCTGTTGCTGTACCTTGTTTTCCTCAATCTCCTCTCCATTCCTATCCCTGCGGTTCTTGCAGACAGGAACAATTATGAGTCAGAGTTTTGACTGTGGGATGGCAACCCTATCTCTCCACTTGATGCCCCATCTGTCTGCTAGATGTGGGCTCTACAAAGTTCCCAATTCCCAATGTAGAGTATTTCATCTAAGGTCCCTCTCTTTGAGTCTTGAGAGTTTCTTACCTCCCAGGTCTCTGGTATATTCTAGAAAGTTCCCCCTACCATCCTACCCCCTTGGTTGCATGTCTTCTGTAAGGCAAAATATAGTCAATGAGACAAATCAGCAATCTGTAGATTAGAAAAAGTCTTCACTAATCCCACATCCAATGGGGGCTAATATCCAAAATATATAAAGAAATCAAGACACTAACCACCAAAAAAAAAAAAAAAAAAAAAAAAAACCCAATTTAAAAATGGTGTATAGATGGTTTTGTCCCTGGGAGCTTTGGTAGTACTGGGGGACTAATATTGTTGTTTCTACTATGGTGCTTCAAACCCCTTCAGCTCTGGGGACCTTTCTCTAATTCCTCCATTGGGGACCCTGTGATCAGCTAAATGGCTGGCTGAGAGTGTTACCTTCCTTATTTCTCATGCAGTAGCAGAACCTCCCAGGAGACCGCTAAATCCAGTTCTGATAAGCAAGCACTTGTGGGCATCGATATGTGGCTGTTTGCTGCTAATACAGTCTTATTTTAGTGCTTCTATGCATTTACTTTTATGTCAGATAGAGTTCTGATTGGGAGTCTGATTTCAAGTTACTAAAATGAAATGTAAGTATAAATTATCCTTAAATTATGTTTGCAAATATGGTATTCTCTTTATGGACCATCTAGAACATATACACTATAAATTAGAATTTATATATTCACATCAAATGTTTTATTCATTCTCAGTTATTACTGTTTCATGACTTTTTGTTCTTAGTTACAATTTTGAATTTAGTTTGGTTAATTTTCTATGCTTCATCTTTATTTCTGATTGCTGGTTAAGATATACCTCCAGATCAATCATGCTCTAAGGTCTAATTCTCGTAACTTTGTTATTAGTAATGGCTATGATTGGAAGTCCTAGGTATGAAATATTTAAAGAATTTAATCATAATTCTAATGATGTAATATGTAAGTTTTATTTACATTTACTGAAATTGAGAATATTTTTATATCATTAAAAAAATACTGATAGAGATAATATAATCTCAAGCCAAATTGTTTTCCAATTTTGCCTTTAATTGTGAGTATTTCGGAAAAAATGTGGAGACAGCTCAATAACGAGGTTTCTTTTTGATATTGTTAAATTTTTTGAGGTTAAAATATAATTGCAACATTTTGCCTTTTCTTCTGTCCAAATACTCCCACATATCATTGCACCTTCTCCTCTAAACTCACAGACTCTTTTTCATTAATTGTTGTCATATATAGATATAGATAGATATAAATATATAGAGATAGAGATAGAGATAGAGACATATATATATATATATATATATATATCCAAATATAATTGGTTTAATCTGTATAATGTTATATGTATGCATATTTTCATAGATGCCTGTTTGGCTATGAAGAAAATGGTGTTCTTTTCTCTGAGGTTGACCATCTATCAAACTCTCAGAATTCCTCTGTTATCAATTGTGATCTTAATTCTTGTACAAATGGATTTCTATTCAGAAAGTCATTTCATACACTTGTATTATGTAAGGCACCACCTATATTTTCATTTAGTGGTCTCAGTATTTCCAGACTTACATTTACGTTTTTGATCCATTTAGAGATGGTTTTTGCACAAGGTGATATATACAGAAAGTTAATTCCATTTTTTTTTTTTTTTTGCATGTGAACATCGAAGTACACAGTAACATTTGTTGAAGATGCTTTCTTTTCTCTAGGTTAAAACTTTTTATCTATGTAAAATTTTAAGTGTCTTCACTTATGTTTGGGCCTTCAATATTTTTCCATTGATGTAAGTTCTATGTCTTTTTTATGCCAGAATCTTATTATACATATTAATTTATTAATATGGATAACTTAAGATCTGGAATGGTAATACCTCTAGAACTGTTCTGTTCTCAGAGTTGTTTTTAGCTTTGGGGTCTTTTGTGATTCTCTATGAATTTTTAGGTTTTTTTTTTTTCTGTCAAGAATGAGATGGGGCTTTTGATTGGGAATGTATTTTAAAGAGCTCTTGGAAAAATGGTTAATTTTTATGATGTTAATATTGCTAATCTATGAGCATAAAATATCTTCCATTTTCTTTTTCCCCTTTTCTTTCTTTCTTTCTTTCTTTCTTTCTTTCTTTTTCTTTCTTTCTTTCTTTTTTCTTTCTTTCTTTCCTCTTTTCTTTCTTTCTTTCTTTCTTTCTTTCTTTCTTTTTCTTTCTTTCTTTCTTTTTTGTAGCACACATGTGAATGGCAGACAACAACTTATAAGAGTCTGTTCTCTCAGACTCATGCTTTTTTTTTATTTTTTTTTCATTTTTATTTTTATTTATTTATATTTTTTTATTTACATTGCAAATGATTTCCCATTTTCTGGGTCCCCACTCTCTGCAAGTCCCATAAGCCCTCTTCCATCCCCCTATTCTTCCATCTACCCCTTGCCACTTCCCTTTTCTGGAATTCCCCTATACTCTTGCACTGAGTCTTTCCAGAACCAGGGCCCACTCCTCCATTCTTTTTGGACATCATTTAATGTGTGGATTATGTCTTGGGTATTCAAAGTTTCTAGGCTAATATCCACTTATCAGTGAGTGCATACCATGATTGATCTTTTGAGACTGGGTTACCTCACTTAGTATGATGTTCTCCAGCTCCATTCATTTGTCTAAGAATTTCATGATCTCATTGTTTCTAATGGCTGAACAGTACTCCATTATGTAAATATACCACATTTTTTGTATCCATTCCTCTGTTGAAGGACATCTAGGTTCTTTCCAGCTTCTGGCTATTACAAATAGGGCTGCTATGAACATGGGTAAGGGCAGCAGCAGCTAGTCCAGCTGAAGGGCTATCAGCAGGGGAACCAAGGTGACAGGGTCCAGGCAGGCCTTGCACCCGCCACCACTGACCTTTGCTGGCCAGCCAGGCTGCAAGCAATGGCAGATTTACAGCGCCTTTCACCCCACAGAAGCTACATCATAACTCTGCCTCCCACCAGTCAGTTACACGAGTCACTCCGCCATCTTGAACCTTGGGTACCAGTGAAATCAGACAGACTGAGGTACACAAATATAACCCAAGGCCAACATCGCGGGAGGTCTAAGCCCAACCAATGGGTGTTGGCCTGCACACAGGCTCAGGGCTGTTCGGGGGGCCATCAGTATGCAAACCATGCCAGGAGGTTGTTTGCCCAGTCCTGCGGGTGCACCTCCATTTTGACTACAGGATGCCAGAGTTCTAGCAGGCAAAGTCAGCTAAGAGTCACAGCCCGAGGCTAACAGAGCAGGAGTCTAAGCCAGACAGGCCTTGGATTGCCCTCAGGCCCTGGGCTGGTGGTGGGCCATCTGTGTTCCAACCCAGCCAGGAGGTTGTTAGCCTAGCAGACTCTCCTCGACATTTCAGGGAGTTCATGTACACTCCACCATCCTGGCCACCTGACAGAACCAAGTAACAGTCATAGCCTGAGGAGAACTTTGCTTGGGCCTTAGCCTGCCAGACTGTTGCCTAGACTCAGGGCCTCAGCAGCTAGGCTAGCCTTGTATGCACCAAGCCAGTTGGGAAATCAGCTACCCAGCAGAATGAACAGCACTCAGAAAAGTTCCCTCAGCATAGACAATCAGCACTCACTGAAGGAACAAACGGGCACCTTCAGGTTCACAAAGACAACCTGGGGTAAGGGACACTAGGACTCCATGGGCACCCAAGAGGAGGACAGCACATCAGCAATCTGTAACATGGGAAATCCAGCCATCCAGTGTTGCAGAAATAGCCCTACAGCCTCACAGGAGGCACAAATACCAGCCAGAGACAAGACCAACTAATCCCAGAAATAACAAGATGGCAAAGGGCAAATGCAGGAATGCTACCAACAGAAATCTAGGCAATAAGGCAGCACCTGAAACAAACTCTCCAACATCAGCAAGTCCTGGTTACACAAGTACACCAGAAAAACAAGATTTGGATTTAAAATCACTGTTCATGATGCTTCTAGAAGAACACAGAAAGGACATAAATGAATCTCTTAAAGAAATACAGGGGAACATGAATAAGCTAGAAACCCATATAATGGAAATACAAAAATCACTTAAAGAAATTCAGGAGAATAAGGCTCAAGAGATAGAAGTTAATAATGAAGAAACACACGCAAAAAAAAAAAAAAAAAAAAAAAAAACCCTAAGAAATCACAAAGGGAGACAACTTCGGAGATAGAAAACCTTGAGAAGAAATCAGGGGCCATAGATGCAAATATCAACAACAGAATACAAGAGATGGAAGAAAGAATCTCAGATGCCGAAGATACAATAGAAACCATTGACTCAGATACAATAGAAACCATTGACTCAACAGTCAAAGGAAATGCAAAATGCAAAAAGCTTGTATCCCAGAACATCCAGGAAATCCAGGACACAATAAGAAGACCAAACCTAAGGATTATAGGTATAGATGAGAGTGAAGATTTACAGCTGAAAAGGCCAGCAAATATCTTCAACAAAATTATGGAAGAAAACTTCCCCAACTTAAAGAGAGAGATGCCCATGAAAATACAAAAAGTTTACAGAACTCCAAATAGACTGGAACAGAACAGAAATACCTCCTGTCACATAATAATCAAAACACCAAATGTACTAAACAAAGAAAGAATATTAAAGGCAGTAAGAGAAAAAGGCCAAGTAACATATAAAGGAAGACCTATCAGAATCACACCAGATTTCTCATCAGAGACCATGAAAGCTAGAAGATCCTGGGCAGATCTCATACAGACTATAAGAAAACACAAATTTCAGCCAAGACAACTATACCCAGCAAAACTCTCAATCACAGTAGATGGAGAAACCAAGTTATTCCATGACAAAACCAAATTTACACAATATCTTTATACAAACCCAGCTCTACAAAGAATAATAGGAGGAAAACTCCAATACAAGGAGGGAAACTTCACCCTGAAAAAAGCAAGATAGTTACTTTCTTTCTTCAAACCCAAAAGAAGATAGCCACTCAAATATAAAAATAACATCGAAAATGACAGGAAGTAAAATTCACTATTCCTTAATATCTCTTAACGTCAATGGACTCAATTCCCCAATAAAAAGACATAGACTAAAAGACAGGATAAGGAAACAGGACCCTACATTTTGCTGCATACAGGAAACACACCTCAATGTCAAAGACAAAAACTACCTTAGAGTAAAAGGCTGGAAGACAATTATACAAGCCAATGGTCTCAGGAAACCAGCTGGAGTAGCCATTCTAATATCAGATGAAATTGACCTTCAACCAAACGTCATCAAAAGAGATACAGAAGGGCACTTCTTGCTGGTCAAAGGAAAAGTCCACCAAGAAGAACTTTCAATTCTGAACATCTATGTGCCAAATGCAATGGCACCATCATTCATAAAAGAAACTTTACTGAAGCTCAAAGCACACATTGCACCTAACACAAAAATTGTGGGTGACTTCAACACTCCACTCTCCTCAATGGACTGATCAGGAAAACAGAAACTAAACAGGGACACAATAAAACTAATTGAAGCTTTGGACCAAATGGAATTGACTGATATTAATAGAAAATTTCACCCTAAAACAAAGGAATATACCTTTTTTTCAGCACCTCATGGTACCTTCTCCAAAATTGACCATATAATTGGTCACAAGACAGACCTCAACAAATATAAAAAGATTGAACTAATGTCATGCCTCCTATCGGATCACTATGGACTAAGAGTGGTCTTCAATAGGAACAAAAACAACAGAAAGCCCACATACACATGAAGGCTGAACAATACTCTACTCAATGACACCCTGGCCAAAGAAGAAATGAGGAAAGAAATCAGAGACTTTGTAGAATTTAATGAAAATGAAGTTACAACATACCCAAATCTTTGGGACACAATGAAAGCAGTGCTAAGAGGAAAACTCATAGCCCTGAGTGCCCCCAAAAAGAAAATGGAGAGTGCATGCACTAGCAGATTAACAACACACCTGAAAGCCCTGGAGCAAAAAGAACTCAATTCACCCAAGTGGAGTAGAAGGCAGGAAATCATTAACCTTGGGGATGAAATCAGTCAAGTGGAAACAAAGAGAACCATACAAAGAATCAACAAAACCAGGAGTTGGTTCTTTGAGAAAATCAACAAGATAGATAAACCCTTAGCCAGACTGACCAAAGGGCACAGAGAAAGTATCTAAATTAACAAAATTAGAAATGAAAAGGGGGATATAACAACAGAAACTGAGGAAATTCAAAAAAATTATCAGATCCTACTACAAAAGCCTATACTCAACACACCTGGAGAATCTGGAGGAAATGGACAATTTCCTAGACAGATACCAAATACCAAAATTAAATCAGGACCAAAAGATCATCTAGACAGTCCAATAACCCCTAAAGAAAAAGAAGGGGTTGTAGAAAGCCTTCCAACCAAAAAAAGCACAGGACCATATGACTTCAGTGCAGAATTCTATCAGACCTTCAAAGAAGGCCTAACACCAATACTCTTCAAACTATTCCACAAAATAGAAACAGAAGGAAAACTACCCAATTCCTTCTATGAAGTCACAATTGCGCTGATACCAAAACCACACAAAAATCCAACAAAGAAACAGAACTTCAGACCAATTTCCCTTATGAACATCGATGCAAAAATACTCAATATAATTCTTGCCAACTGAATCCAAGAGCACATCAAAATGATCATGCAACATGATCAAGTAGGCTTTATTCCAGGGATGCAGGGTTTGTTCAGTATACAGAAATCCATCAATTAAATCCACTACATAAACAAACTCAAAGAGAAAAACCACATGGTCATTTCATTGGATGCTGAAAAAGCATTTGAAAAAATCCAGCATCCTTTCATGCTTAAAGTCTTGGAAAGAACAGGAAATCAAGGCCCATACCTAAACTTAGTAAAAGCAATATACAGCAAACCATCGCCAGCATCAAACTAAATGGAGAGAAACTTGAAGCAATCCCACTAAAATCAGGGACTACACAGGGCTGCCCCCTTTCTCCTTATGTTTTCAATATAGTACTTGAGCTACTAGCTCGGGCAATTAGACAACATAAGGAGGTCAAAGGGAAACAAATTGGAAAGGAAGAAGTCAAACTATCATTATTTGCAGATGATATCATAGTCTACCTAAGTGACCCAAAAAACTCCACTAGTGAGCTCCTACAGCTGATAAAGAACTTCAGCAAAGTGGCTGGTTATAAAATCAACTCAAACAAATCAGTAGCCTTCCTATACTCAAAGGATAAGCAGGCTGACAAAGAAATTAGGGAAATTACACCCTTCACAATAGCCACAAAAAGTATAAAGTACCTTGGGGTGACTCTCGCCAAACATGTGAAAGATCTGTATGACAAGAACTTCAAGATTCTGAAGAAGGAAATGGAAGAAAACCTCAAACAATGAAAAAACCTCCCATGCACATCGATTGGCAGGATTAATATAGTTAAAATGGCCATTTTGCCAAAAACAATATAGAAATTCAATGCAATACCCATCAAAATCCCAACTCAATTCTTCATAGAGTTAGAAGGAGCAATTCTCAAATTCATCTTGAATAACAAAAAACTCAGGATAGCTAAAACTATTCTGAAAAACAGAAGAAATTCTAGGGGAATCAGTATCCCTGACCTCAAGCAATACTACCGAGCAATAGTGTTAAAAACTTCATGGTATTGGTACAGTGACAGGCAGGTGGATCAATGGAACAGGATTGAAGATCCAGAAATGAACCCACACACCTATGGCCACCTGATCCTCGACAAAGGGGCTGAAAACATCCAATGGAAAAAAGATAGCCTTTTCAACAAATGGTGCTGCTTCAACTGGAGGACAGCATGCAGAAGAATGCGAATTGATCCATCCTTGTCTCCTTATACTAAGCTCAACTCCAAATGGATCAAGTACCTCCACATAAAGCCAGACACTCTGAAGCTAATAGAAAAGAAACTGGGGAAGACCCTTGAGGACAATGGTACAGGGGGACAGTTCCTGAACAGAACACCAATAGCTTATGCTCTAAGATCAAGTATTAACAAATGGGACCTCATAAAATTACAAAGTTTCTTTAAAGCAAAGGACACCATTAAAAGGACAAACTGGCAACCAACAAATTGGGAAAAGATCTTCACCAACCCTACATCAGATAGAGGGCTAATATCATATATATACAAAGGACTCAAGAAGTTAGAACCCAGAAAACCAAATAACCCTATTAAAAAATGTGGTACAGAGTTAAAAAAAGAATTCTCACCTGAAGAACGTCAGATGGCAGAGAGACATGTTAAAAATGCTCAACTTCATTAGTCATCAGGGAAATGCAAACCAAAACAACCCTGAGATTTCACCTTACACCAGTCAGAATGACTAAGATTAAAAATTCAGGAGACAGCAGGTGTTGGCGAGGATGTGGAGAAAGATGAACACTCCTCCACAGCTGGTGGGGTTGCAAATTGGTACAACCACTCTGGAAATCAGTCTGGCGGTTCCTCCGAAACCTGGTTACCTCACTTCCAGAAGATCCTGCTATACCACTCCTGGGCACATACCCAGAGGATTCTCTAGCATGTAATAAGGGTATATGTTCCACTATGTTCATAGCAGCCCTATTTATAATAGCCAGAAGCTGGAAAGAACCCAGTTATCCCTCAACAGAAGAGTGGATACTAAAAATGTGGTATATACACACAATGGAGTACTATTCAGCCATTAGAAACAATGAATTCATGAAATTCTTAAGGCAAATGGATGGAGCTGGAGAACATCATACTAAGTGAGGTAACTCAGTCTCAAAAGATCAATCATGGTATGCACTCACTAATAAGTGGATATTAGCCTGGAAAACTGGAATACCCAAAACATAATCCACACATCAAATGAGGTACAAGAAGAATGGAGGATTGGCCCCTGGTTCTGGAAAGACTCGGTGTAGCATTGTGGGGCAAAACCAGAACAGGGAAGTGGGAAGGGGTGGGTGGGAGAACAGGGGGAGCGAAGGGGGCTTATGTGACTTTCAGGGAGTAGGGGACCAGAAAAGGGGAAATCATTTGAAATGTAAATAAATAATATATCATATAAAAATTAAATAAAAATAAACATCAATAACGTGATGTGATTGAATTATGAGAGCTTTATCTGGTTTTAAGCAACTATTTTATTGGAATTTTTTAAAGATTTATTTATTTTATTTATATGATTATACTGTAGCTATCTTCAGACAAACCAGGAGAGGGCATAAGATCCCATTTCAGATGTTTGTGAGCCACCATGTGGTTGCTGGGAATTGAATTCAGGACCTCCAGCAGAGCAGTCAGTGCTCTTAACCACTGAGTCATCTCTCCAGCCCTCAAGCACCTATTATGAAATTGACTTAGTTAGGGTTTTATTGCTGTGAAATGCATCATATACCACAGCAACTCTTGTAAACAAGAAACATTTAATTGAGGCTGGTTTACAGTTCATAGATTTAGTCCATTATTGACATGATAGGAAGCATGATGGCATGCAGGCTGATACTGGGCTATCAAGGCAGCTGAGAGATCTACATCTGCCTCTCCAGGAAGTAGGAAGAGAAACTGAGAGCCACTGGTGTAGGTTAAGTGTCTAAGACCTCAAAGTTGATGCCCCCAGTAATAAACTTCCTTCAACAAATGTACACTCACTCCAATAAGGCCTTACCTCCTAATAGTCTCACACCCTATGGAACAAGCATTCACACATACGAGTCTATGAGGGCATTCCTATTGAAACCACCACATTCTAATATCTGGCACCTATAGACTTTTAGCTATGATATAATGCAAAATGCATTTAGTGAAACTTCAAAAGTCCTCATAGTCTATCACGATATCAGAACTTTTTAAAAATCTGAAGTTCAAAATTTCCTCTGAAAACATGCAATTTCTTGATTTGAATCCACTGTAAAATCAAAATCAATAAGATCACATCCTTCTAACATATAATGGAAGAGGATATCCATTACTGTTCCAAAATGGAGGAAATGGAACATAGTGAGAAAATACTGGACCAAAGCGATACTGAAAAGTAGTCTGGCAACTCTGCGTCTTCGTGTCTGATATTAAAGCACTCTTCAATATCCAACGCCTTTCACCTTTATTGATTGCAACACACTTCTATATTTTTAGCTGGCTCCATTCCTTGTCATTAGCTTTCCTTGTCAGGTATACTATGGCTCTGGCATCTCTAAATTTTTACTTTTCCAAGGCAAGCCATATTTTACCTTTATAGCCTTACACAATGGCCTTTCTAGACCTCCATGCATGGCCTGGAAGATTTTAGTCATGGAGGGAGATTTCATAACATCTTTCTTCTATCCTTGACTCTAATGCCAGAACCATGGAACAGTTTTTCTATATTCTTTGTTTACATTCCCAATGCTTTACCTTTTCCGGGTTCCCCCCTCCCCATACATTCAGCTGCACTCTGGGCTGAAACACGGCCCCTCATTCAATTAAGTTTCTATTATTCTATTTTTAGTGGTTCTCTTGAATGGTAAAATTAACAAGTATATAACCACATGTTGTTGTGACCTTTTTAAATTTTCTTTTCACCGTTTGAAAGCTTATCTTGGTGGGATCATGCTCTGAAGCCACCACTTCCTGAATTCCATTTAATATCAGTTTTTTCCTTTAATCTATTCATTTCCCTGAACACATTACTTAGCTCTATTCTACTTCCTGGTGCCACTTTTCTACTCAAGTTGTACATTTTCTACTTTTTCTTCTCAGATTGTTCCTCCTTGTTATAAATTTGCATGAGGGTTAACAGTAATAACCATAGGAGAGAGTCAGAACTGTTTTTGAAATGTTCTCTGCCAATGTAATTTGTCCAAATTAGTTAGTCCAGAGAGACATTTTGGACAAGAGCAGAAGGCAGATACTTACTTCATCAAAGTATCACAAAATGTCTCTAGCCCACAAATAAATATTCTTTCCTCTGAAACCTCATGAGCCAGGCCTCCACAGTTCAAATCACCCTCACTACCACTTCTTCCATGCTCCTATTAGGATGACCCATTTAGCAAGGTTTAAAGCATTCTCCTTCTTCCCTAACCCAAATCTCCAAAGTCCACATTCATCCAAACAAAAGCATATTTAGACATATCAGAGTAATACCCAGGTCCTGGTACTAACTTCTGTGTCTACTTTATAGATTTTCTCCATTACCATCATTGAGTGAAGCATGGTAGCATGCAGGCATACATGGTGCTGAAGCAGTAACTGAGTATTATACATCTGGATTCATAGGATGCAGGAACAGAAACCAATAGCCACTTGCTGGCTTGATCATCGGAGACCTCAAAACCCACTCCCAGTGATAAAGTTTCTCTAACAAAGGTACATCTGGTCGAAAATGTTCTATCTCCTAGTAGTGTCACACACTACAGCCCAAGCTTTCAAGCACATGAGTCCATGTGTGTGTGTGGGGGGGTCTGACCTTTCAAACCATCACAGTCATTAAGGAAATTACCAGATAATCCTTTAAAATTACTAACTAGAATTATTAATTATTACATGCTCAAATTTTGCCAAAAAGCTTATATGTAAAGCATGTTCTAATAAAAAGTTCTAATTTTGTAATTATCTTTCTTTCTATAACATAGTTTTTGCAAATAATTACATTTATTTATGATAAAATGTACATAATTTAAATTATGTATATATTTATATTAAATGTATTTCACCATAGTTTCATGATAGGACAATTTAAGTAAATTGTGCAAATTAAATATCTATTGGAAACTTTGTCATGCTGGCTTAATATGAGCCTATATATTATTGCAGCAATCAATTTATACATCTCTTATCCTACTTGCTGTAACAGTTAAAATGCAGACCTTAGTTTTACATTGATAAATCTCTCATCCTTGCAGTATTTCATTCCTTGTCTACTACAGTATAAAACAATCTCTTGGAAGCTCCCTATCTTTTTTTTATAACTTTTTTATGAAAACTACAATTTCTATAGTCCCAAGTTATACATCATTATTAATAAATTTTCAGTTAATTATGAAGCAAGAGTTCATTATGTCAGTGTACAATATCTAAATTTAGATTTTAAAATTAATCAATATCATCTAGATACAATCTGAGCCTTTTATTTTTGAATTATGCTAAATCATTTTTGGGAGTCTATTGCAAAGAAGCACAGACATAAGAAGATAGATAGACACCATCTAAGAACACTGAAATTCTTAATTCCTGAATTCTAGTGATACTGAAGGAACAAATATAAGTTAAAAGGGGAGAGGAGTATTCAGCTACAGTTTTAGATGAGTTACAAACATTCCAGTGTATACTAGTATGGTAAGATGACTGAGACCCTAACTAAGAGAACTTTTTTTTTTTTTTTTACTATAAGAAAGACAAATATTAATGGTACCTTGCTTGGTCCTCATCAGAGATGCTTCTTCCTTCAGCAGATGGAAATAAATGCAGAGATCCAAAGTCAGGCATCATGCCAAAAAGAGACAGAACCCATATAACACTCAGCTGTAAACAAGATGTCTCCATCATATCCCTCCCCTGGGAGCTCAGGGAACCCTGTGGATACAGAAGCAGAAAACATATAAGAGGCAGAGGGGATGGAGAACACCAAGAAAACCAGGCCTTTTATATCAACAAGATTGACATACATGGGAATATTATTTTGTTTTTAAAGGATGATAATTTTGTCTTCCTTTAAAACAGGACGGAACTCACAGGTCCTGCATAAATCTGCTCTGACCCTTAACCCAGCCAGGAGCTATCTCCACTTCCTAACCACTTGCAAATTTTTTTTAGTTTTTTTTTCTCCAAGGGAGTCTCACTGAGAAAACAAACTATTCTTAAAAATAATCTGCATGCCAACAGTAAATGGACAACAGAAACAAACACAGCAGCACCTGTGGAGTTTCCTTGTCTTATATGTCCTGTCAGGGATTTTTTTCTTTCTTTTTAAAAAGTTACCTTATCCTATGTGTTTGTTTGTTTGTTTACTTATTGGTATTTTTGCCTCACAATTCCTTCATGTACATATTATGACTCAGTTTAATGCTCATGGGATTCGTGAATTTGATAATAAGTTGTTCTCTTCACATGTATTTGGCTTTGTGCCTTTTACTGAGCTCTTTCACTTCTGTTTGTTTGTCTTGTTCTTTTTCGATGTGTTTGTGTTCTCTTATCTTAGGATATTTATTTTATTTTATTGTCATCTCTTAGATGCTTGTTTGTTTTTTAAGGAGAGAGTGAAGGGTGGACACAGAAAGAATGGGTGGTGGGTGGGAACTTGGAGGACTAGAGGGAGGAAAAACTAAAACAAGTATATATTTTATGAAAAAAGTCTATTTTTAATAGAAGAAAAAGAAATGAAAAGCTAACATGTTTGCTCACTTTTCTCCATGCGCCTTCACAAATATTGGTGAAGAAGATTGGGGAGTATGCCAAGGTAGGAAACAGCCACATGGGTAAAGAAAGAATGTGCATGATGTTGAAGGCAAGAACAAAAATAAATTTAAAAAATCACATAAGTTTCTTTTCAATAAAGCAAAAATAACATCCAACTGGAAATAGGGTTGTAAGAGTGATAATTCTATTATTCTCAGACTATGGCTGCAGCAAAGAAACAGAAAAACATGTACCTCCAGAGAAGTTGGAAATAAAATTGACTTCACTAGCAATAACTTCCTGGCCCAATGAGTGTTAATGTGAAGCACACATGACCAATCACATACGTAAGATAGTTCAGTTTTAGGATCACCAATAAAACCATGTCTTTGATTACACTTTATAATGATACCAATTTTAATTGACATTGAGCAGCAGATGATAAACAAACTTCCCAACAAGATTAAAGATAAATGAGTTTGTCACATATGGAAAATAGAAATGTGGAGAGCAAATATATTTCACTGATGTAGCAGGAACAATAGAGTACAAATGTGAAGAAAAATGTTTCATACCAAATAACTAACAATGAAGTAGACTTAGACACAGTCTAATTATTCCATCTGTTGGTTCAAGCTCTCACAGGCCCAGTTGAACATAGAAAGAAAATAAAAATACTACAAACAACTCACCAGAACTGTTACTGTTCTCTTTACAATTGAACCAATAGCCATCATTCACTAATAAAATTATCCAAGGACAAAGGCACCAGAATGTTCCATCTCTGCAGAGCAAACTTTATTCTGAGTGAGTTCTTGGGAGAATGAGAATAATCCTAACAAATGAGCATTCATGCCAGCAGCAAACTGAAAGTCCTTCCTTAGGTTGGGTTGAGGTGACATTCCTCTAGTCCTAGAGAGTATGTAAATATTGTAGGCAGAAAGTGTCAACCACATTGTCTTCCAAGACTTCTACAGCCTGAAATATTTGTTTACACAGATGACCATAGTGAGTTAAGTTTCTTATTCATCTGGATATAATAAAGGTTCTCAGTTTCTGGACTGTTGTCAAATCATATCCCCTTTCCCAGATTTAATAGCTGAGTAGTACTCCATCGTGTAAATGTAGCACATTTTCTGTATCCATTCCTCTGTTAAAGGAATCTGGGCTCTTTCTAGTTTCTGGCTATTATAAATAAGCTTGCTATGAACATATTGTAGCATGCATTCTTGTTATATGTTGGAGCATGTTTTGGGTATATGCCCAAGAGTGGAAGAGCTGGATCCTGAGGTAATACTATGTCCAGTTTTCTTAGGAACTGCCAGACTGCATCTTCTTTAGACTGTTTAGCCCACTCAGATCTAGTTTTTCTGTACACATGTCTAATGCTTCTTCATTTCTCTTTACCACACTCATAACAAGCCTAAATTCATTAAGGTATATCATCAGGAAGCTGGAAGTTAGAATGGTAAGAATCTAAAATTTGTCTAATGTGCAAAAGCCTTTTTAGAAGATGGCAACAACTGTGCATAAAAAGTTAAGAAATCATCAAAAGATAGATATGACTATATGAACATATAGTATAGCTGTATAAGTAGTAAACCAACTAGGTAAAGTAACCAGTAAGTAACCAGTAAGAAGAAAAATCTTCCAGATGGGCACAGTAGTTTCTAACAGAATTAGAGACTAATTGACAAATAGAAATGTAGAAAAACTAAAAGGAATAAATTAGTAAAATAAATGGCCAGAAGTCACATCCATGAAAACGGGAACAATAAGAAAAGATCTGGGCCAGTATTGAATGAGTAAAGGATAAATGCATGAAGATTAAATGTTTGTCAAGAATAATGAATGTTTCAAACTATAGATTCACAAAACTTAGGGATGGATTTGGAATTCAGTTGAGGGTATGCTTGATATATGAGGCACTTACATGTATCCCAACATTCAGGGAAGAGGGACAAAAAATTAAGGATAACAAAATAAAACACAGTACAATGTAAGTAAAATGAATCTCAATGTAAAATTTCACATTGCTATATCATAATGACAGGGCTAAAAAGTCTTTCAAAGTGTAAGACATTAGTATCTTATAAAGTATTTCTATGAGTATTACACCTAAATATAAAAGTGCTGTATTTAATGCACTAGGGTGAAATGATAAAAGGTGTAGTTATTTTACATAATTCTATGTAAGTGAAAACATAGTTTGAAAATGAAAATACAGGATGCTTGTCAAAAAAGTACAGCAATATCTATACTACAAGAAATTTATATAATTGTTTACACTCAAGAATATGACACTACAGAGTAATTTAAAAACAGTAGTAAAGAGTTTGAGTTATTAGAATAAAAATATATTTTAAAATTTGTTTGTGTAGTTAATCTCTAAAGATAATTGACTGCAACACCATTGAAGTATTTGAAACCTTGTAGAATAGTAAAATATAAATATGCCTATTGGAAAAACAGAAAATTAGAAAGCAATGTGACACATGATACAAAGCATTAGCTTAAATATATATTGTAAGACTTTCTGACATATTTTACAGCTTCCCAAATATGTGCTAAACAGTATTTGGCTCTTGGGGCATTTTTAAATATATATGTATCATAGAATGAAAGTACTTAGGTCACTAATGGCTCCAAACAAAAGAGTATGAAAATGTCATAAATAGTGAATAGGATATCATACAACACCTGCAACTTGCTAAGTCTGTGACTAATTTCCCTAGTGAGCACATTAAAATTAAGTCATTTACACATTTGGTTTAGAAGGTATGTTTTTGGATTGGAGGAGAAAGCCAGACTAAATTGTAATGCTGGGCAGTGGTGGCTCACTCCTTTAATCCCAGCACTTGGGAGTCAGAGGCAGGCAGATTTCTGAGATCAAGGCCAGCCTGGTCTACAGAGTGAGTTCCAGGACAGCCAGGGCTATACAGAGAAACCCTGTCTTGAAAGAACAAACAAACCAACCAAAAAGAATAAATTGTATAGAATTTACAATATTCTAACATTATATGTTAAGACACAGATGCACATGTTTGGTAAGAGTCACCCCAAAATACTTTATACTATTTGCTGCTATTGTGAAGGGCGTCATTTCCCTAATTTCTTTCTCAGCCTGCTTATCCTTTGAGTATAGAAAGGCCACTGATTTGCTTGTGTTGATTTTATAACCTGCCACTTTGCTGAAGTTGTTTATCAGCTGTAGGAGCTCTCTAGTGGAGTTTTTTGGGTCACTTAGGTAGACTATCATGTCGTCTGCAAATAATGATAGTTTGACTTCTTCCTTTCCAATTTGTATCCCTTTGACCTCCTTATGTTGTCGAATTGCCCGAGCTAGTACCTCAAGTACAATATTGAAAAGATAAGGAGAAAGGGGGCAGCCCTGTCTAGTCCCTGATTTTAGTGGGATTGCTTCAAGTTTCTCTCCATTTAGTTTGATGCTGGCTACCGGTTTGCTGTATATTGCTTTTACTATGTTTAGGTATGGGCCAGGTATCCCTCAACAGAAGAGTGGATGCAAAAAATGTGGGATATCTACACAATGGATTACTATTCAGCCATTAGAAACAACGAATTCATGAAATTCTTAGGTAAATGGATGGAGCTAGAGAACATCATACTAAGTGAGGTAACCCAGACTCAAAAGATGAATCATGGTATGCACTCACTAATAAGTGGATATTAACCTAGAAACCTAGATTACCCAAAACATAATCCACACATCAAATGAGGTACAAGAAGAAAGGAAGAGTGGCCCCTTGTTCTGGAAAGACTCAATGAAGCTGTATTCAGCAAAACCAGAACGGGGAAGTGGGAAGGGGTGGGTGGGAGGACAGGGGGAGAGAAGGGGGCTTACGGGACTCTTTGGGAGTGGGGAAATCATTTGAAATGTAAATAAAAAATATATCGAATAAAAAAAAAAGACACAGATGCACAAATAGTAGAATTAAAGTTGTTCCACATGGGTATTAAAAGAAGAAAATGTATTGCCTGTATTACAAGGATGTAACTTAAAATAATATTTCTAGGTATATTGAAAAGTTCATTATAAGAATTAAGGATTCACTTTACCAGGGAACCCAAACAACTCCATAATACTACATATATATGGGACCAACTACTTCCTTACACAGCCACATGCACACACAACAATGTGAGTTCACACGCACATGTTCCTCCTCCTCCTCCTCATCATCACCATCATCACCATCATCATCATCATCATCACCATCATCATCATCATCATCATCAGGAAAATTAAAAAAAAAAGATATGACCCAGTTACAATTAATACAAATGGTCACTTATTTATGTGCTTCCCATCTTCTCTGTTTATCCAAAGCCATGTTATACCCCACTGTGAAGAGGCCAAACACCTGCAAATCAATCATTTATCCTAATTTACATACACAGTATGTAAATTAGACAATTACATACAGATAGACAATTTGTCTATTTTACACCTTTCAAATTTGTACATTATCATAAATTATAAGCACATACCCAGGATTATGTTTCTTTCATCAAATATATTTGTAGTGGTTACTGTAGATCAAGGGTAGATCTCTGTGTCTCCCAGTACAACATGAAGTAAATGATTCCAACCTACAATGATATTTAAAAAGAAAGTTAAAAATATTGAGATAAATGAAGCACATATAAAAAGGTGAATTTCCTAATGTCTCCCACCATATAGCTGTAGTTCAGAAATTATGGCAGATATTCCATACTAAATATTCTAATATCAGTTTTTCTTTTTAAAGTTATAAATCATATTTATAACTTTAAGTGCATTTTACATGAGCTTTTCCCCAGATAAAAACAATGTAATTATTTAAAGTTATAAATCACATTGTTTTCATATTATATGACTGACTATCTTGGAGTTCAAGAGTCATATTTTAATTTGCAATAATTAATGTCAGTTTTAAAAATCAATGTGAAGTTCTCATTGTAAAATCCCTGTCTCATGTCATTGTTCTACTCTATGAAATTGGCTATTTAATTCTATAAAGGTGTTTGTAAGAATGATATACACATAATAATACATCTGCATAAATACTTGATGCTCGTATATGTTTAATATGTAACTGATGGGTGGAGTTACTGACTTGCAAAGGGTTTTCAAGGGCATGCTAGGAGAAGCCTGTGACACACATGTAACATGCTCCACACGAGGCATGTTCCATGTGCAGCAGGTGTGATCCCTAAAATGATGTATGAATGTTTCACATATTTCAGCTGAAATGTTGCCATTGGCAGTTTCCAAGATCATTCCTTAAAACAGATTAGAATTCTCACTGGAAACTATACTTGAGATGCAATATATGAAAGAATAAATTTGATTAAATAATTCAATTAAAATGCATGTAAATGTTCTCTCTTCATTTTGCCTTTTTTGTAAACATAATAGATATTATTATTTAAAAAAACAACAAACAAAAGCAAAAAATCCCCAAATAACGCATATTTGTGCCAAAATTTTTCTTGGAAGTATTCTTCAAACTCCAAAGCATAATTTGGTTGACAAAGCCTGAAGTATCAGAGCAATCTAGATGTCTAAAATTCAAGTATGATTGGTTGAAAGTCTCAATCAGAGTTTGTTTTTAAGTCTGTTGGTATGTGACCAATACCTTACACATGCTGTAGCCTTATCCTGTGCAAAGAAAACATGCATACAATCATTGAAGAATACACAAGCCTTCATCTATAAACTACAACAACTGCCTGGAGCTAAATCGTCTTAGTTACGCTTTCTATTGCTGGGATAAAATATGGTGACCAAAATGCAAGTTGGGGAGGAAAGGATTTGTCTTCTAATTCAATATCAATGTTCATCATGGAAGGAAGCCAGCAAAAGAATTCAAGTAGGACAGAAACCTGGAGGCTGAAACTTTACAAAGATCTTGGAGGTATGCTGCTTATTGACTTGCTTCCATGACTTTCCTCAGCTTGCTTTCTTATAGAACCCAGGAAGACCAGCATAGAGATAGCACCACCCATCATGGACTGGGCCCTTCCCCATCAAACAGTAATTAAGAATATCCCTACAGCTGTGTCTTATGAAGGCATTTTTTTCAATTGAGTCTTCCTCCTTTCATATGACTTTAATTTGTGTCAAGTCAACATAAACTATTCAATTGACCACTTGCCAACTTGACATAAAAGCATACCACAGCTAACCCATGCCTTTTCTTTCTTTTTATCACCGAGGGCACACATTAACATCAACATCACTGCATAAAGAATTTTACCAACTTTAAAAGTCCTACAGCTTATAAAATTCAACACCTTAAATATTAGTCTCTTGAAAAACCTCAACATTTCCTCCATAATATTATTTATATGCAAAATCAAAACTAAACTATTAAAATTAAGTCTCTCCACTGCATTTTAAGTTCTCCCTATGTTAAGAACAATGGGCTTCTGTAAAGTAAATAATAATAATAATAATGATTATTATTATTAAAGTATTAATACTTTAATACTTCAAGAGAGAAGCACAACCAAAATGTAAATAATGATGCGTCCAATATATGGGATTCACTGAGTACCTTCTGGGCTCCTCCAAGGGACTTGGTTCATTTCTTTGGCTCCTGCTCTGCAGCACATACACAGTTTATCTTCTAGGCTCAAGCTGACTTCACTCAGCTGCTGCTGCCACCCTTGGCACTGGCATCTCCAATATTCTGGGGGATTTTCTGCGAATGGTCTTCAGAAACCATTCTCTTTCAGGCACTCTTTATAGTACCAAGCCTCAACTTCATTTCATGACCTCTTCAATCATGGACCTACATCTGCCAATGAAGTTGCACTTCCACCAAAGCCCTCTTTTGGTCTCTCACAGTGCCAAGCCTCAGCTGCTCTCCATGTCCCCTTCCTGCATTTAAAACCATTATCATCTGGGTGATTAGTATACTACCAAGTTTGGCTGCCAGCCCAGGCCTAACCCTGAGTGCATCTGGAACCCAGATTTTCTGTGCTCTCAGAAAACTTTTCCAAGAAGACTCCAACAAAAACAATGCTGTTCTCTTTAATCACCACTAATTTCTCAGCTCTAGCTGATGAGCATAGGGTGTCCCAGCAAAGCATCAGTTCTGGTATTCTATTAATCACAGTTGATTCTTCATCCTTACCTAACAAAGATTCTTCACACAGCATGCCCTGTAGATTCTATAGTTCCCTCTGAAACTTTGCAGAGCAGGCCGGTTTTGTCTACTTTCAACATTCTTACCCTCCAAACTCCTACTGAACAGCTCAATGAACAGTCAAAAGCCTGAAGTGCCAAGGTCCTTCTGCAAAACAACATGGTCAGGTCTAGAACAGCTATACCCCATTATCCTGGTATCAACAGTCTCTATTCAGTTTTCTATTTCTATGATAAATCACGAGAAACAAAAGGCAAGTTGGTGAGGAATAGCTTTTGTTGTTGTTTTACACTTCCAAATTACTATTTATTATTGAATAAAGTCAGTATAAGAATTCAAACAGGCTTTGAACCTGGAGGCAGGAACTGATGCAAAGGACCATGGAGGAGTGCTACTTTCTGGCTTCCTCCCACAGCAATTCTCAGTCTTGCTATTATAGAACCCCGTACCATGAGCCCAGGAACAGTGCCATATGCTATGAGCTAGGCTTTCACCTTCAATGATTAATTAACCTAACCCTAACCCTAACCCTAAACCTAACCCTAACCCTAACCCAAACCAGGACCCTAACCTAAACCCTATTTCTAACCCTAACCCTGTTAGAAAATATCTTACAGATGGATCTTATGGAGGAATTTTCTTAATATGGCTTTTATCCCTTTTAAATGATTCTAGCTAGTGTCGAGCTGGAATAAAAGAACGTAGGATGTATACTGTGGTCTAATTTTTAATCCAATATAGAAAAGTTCTCATTTCCTATTTTGGTGGTGCTTCCTAAGTGATTTTAATATTACAGATATGCCATTTTGGTTTTCTGTTTTGGTTTTTTGTTGTTTTGTTTTGTTTTGTTTTGTGTAATCCTTGTCACAACTGAGGTTTTAAGAGCAGCAAACAACTATCATTCAAATGCTCCATAGGTTTCAAACATGGGTACTTCTTGACTGGATCTTTTACTTCAAGATGCACAAATCTGAAGACAAGAAGAGGACAGTCTGGGTTCCTCCTGTTGCTGACAGCACATTTTCAAGACAGCATGATTATTGAAGTAGTTCAGTTTTTTGACTTTGTAGGAATGAATGCCACTTTTGCTCAGTGATCATTGGGTGCTAGGCTTTGCATAGTTCTTTAGCTTCTCACATTTTCTTACTATCTGTCCCACTCATTCATGCTAATCATATTGGTAGCACATCATTACCATTGTTACATAATGTAATATGGATGGGTGAAGCTCATCACCTTTGTTGTGATAACTGATCTAAGATAGCAAACATCTCATCATCTTATCCATGTTTTAGTGGTTAAACACATAAGAGAATGACTTACCAGGGTTGTCACAGTGTGTTTCTTCTCTCCTTAACACTTACATGCTGAACTATCAGTTAATACTCTGTTGTTTATACACTGTTTAATCAAATTAGACAAAATGTGAATATGTATAAAGAGGGCATCAAAATGTTTTCCTTGGATAATTCAAACTATATACTTGTTTTAATATTTGAAATAATTGCTGATTGCAGTCATTTCCTTTAATATTTGTAGATTCTTCAACACTTACTTATAACTCTAAAATTAACTCTTTATTCATCAAATGTTATATTCACATGTGAGAATATCAAAACTATTTTGTACATTAGAAAATCAAGTATGAATCTCCCAGAGTAGGTAATATATTGTCATATTTCATAAACCAACATAGGTTTTCTGGATACAGACAGATAAATTATAGTTTCTAGCCAATACTACACTGAATTGTGGAGGGGAATTTGAATACTTTAATTATGAATAAAAGACTTTATGACATTTTTGTTCATGAGTGAATTTATGTAAAATCATACTTTTGTTTCTTTAGAACAACCTGAAACTTTCACAGTAAGATTGCTGACATTGTATCTCTTTAGAAAGCCATTTCAGCAAGCAAGAAAAGAGAACCCAGGGTTTCTGAGACAGAAGAGTCCATTCAAAAAGAGCTGAAAAGTGAAATGCCAGTTTATTTTGAAAAGAGTACAAGCAAGAATCATGGGTACTTTAAATGGGAAATCTTCAGACAAGAGAGAATACCTCAGATGATTTGAGTCTAAGGCTGAGGTAAACAACACCATCATTTGTTTATTTGAATAAGACTGTTAGACATGAAGGTGTTGGAATGAATTTGTTAAAAATTCTGCAAACTGAAGAGTGAATGCAATTAGAAGGTATTTTATATATTCATGATACTGTCAAAGAACAAGTCTAATTTATAAAATCTGCATGTGTTAAACTAAAGATGTCTCTGGATATTAAAGCATGTTAATTGAGTTAGTAAGTATGAAATGGATCAGTAAAGCTTAAAGAGGAGAGGCTAGGCTGTACATTTGGAAAACATGATTATAGATCAACATGAAGAATGATAACAAGATTTGTCCTAAGCCAGGGGTATGTCAACAGTGGGAGATGTGAAGAGGAAACCTACAAAAATAGCTGGAAATTGGAATTTGGTGAGGTGAAAGGCCAAATTCACTCCATCTTGGGATGGGACTCCATTTTAAAAGAAAAAAAATACAGAAAACTTGATTTGTTGCTATGTGCTAAACTATGCACAAGTACCAAGAAGGAACCCATGGATTGTCATTGGCCCATACACCTAGAGTTACTCTCTAACTACTTCCTAGCAACAGTCAATCAAAGATTTGTCTGATTGTTTCAGATGTACTATCAGACTGTAATTGTTCATGGTCTTGCTTCAGAGCATCCACCTGTTAGCTTGCAATAGTCATTCTATTAGATGCTTGACAGCCTAGACACACCCTCACTCACTCCCATTTTCTATAAAACACTGTCTCAATGGGGGTTCCAGGATTCTTCACCAAATTGTCAGTGGTGGATAAGCCCAAACTTGAGTTTGTAATAAAGAGACCCTAATGTGATTATATCTGAGTCATTTCCTAGTTGGTCTCTTGGCACTCACAAATGAAGTAATAAAGGAGGTAGGGTGACAATTTAGAAAATGTAATGTTGACAATGTCAAAAATTAAAATATTTTTAAAAGATAGAGTAACCTGTTCAACTATGTTTTCATGAGTTAAAATTGAACCCTAGGAGAATTTTAGAGATGCTGATGATGACTTTCTAATTTTACAATTCATAGGAATTGGCACTGAGAAGAGGGAATTACTACAGTGAACTTTCTGCCCTGTTTCACATAGCAATAAATACAGCACATCTTATATTAAATTCACCTCAGAATCTTAGTTTATTTAAAGAGTTTGGTAGATACATGGCTCAGATTCAAACTCCATTTCATATCTAACCACAAAGATGTGGTTTTTCCCAGAAAGTCAGTAACATTGAAAATGAAAAGATATTGCAGATGTACCTGTTATTTATGTGTGAATGCTCCCACCATCTTAGTAACTATTGAAAGACCTTCTTCCAGAACCATGCTATACAATACCAACTGCAATCTAGGGTGGACTTGGAGACTCTCTTTAACCTGATGTGTGAGTTATCCACTGAAGATCAGAAGGTTATAGACTTTCCACATTGAACCTACACTTTTAGAGGCTTGTGTTCTATATAGAACTTAAATCCTTTAAAATATGTAAATATTACAGCCATTCTGTGATGAGAAATGAAATATAAATTTCATCTTCTGTTGTGGTGACACTGTAAATGAGAATTTCAGTTATTTACATACTATACATGGATAATAGTTTTATATTCATTTTATTTGATTTAGAGCCTAAACAACTGGATGTCTTACTAAATGATTATAGTGATTGTACATGAATTAGATTATTCAAAAATTATTTTATGTAAGTTCCTCCTTGCCTAATAGAATACTTTTATTTATTTGTTTGCTTGTTTATTTTGAACTCCAGATTTTATTCCCCTCCTGGTCTGGTCTACCCTCCAACATCTTGGTCCTCATCCCATACCTCCCCCTAACCCCTGTCTCCAAGAGGATGTACCCACCACCAACTCCCACCACACCAGACCTTTAAACACCCTGGAGCCGCCAGTCTTTCTAGGGTTAGGTACATCCTCTTGGCCTACACCCAGACTCTCTCAGTCCTCTGCTGTATGTGTGTTCGGGGGCTCATATCAACTTTTGTAGGCTGCCTGGTTGGTGGTTCAGTGCTTGAGAAATCTCAGGGGTCCCAGGTAATTGAGGCTGCTGGTCCTGCTACAGGGTTGCCCTTCTCCTCAGCTTCTTCCAGCCTTTCCCTAACCCAACCACAGGTGTCAGAAGCTTCTTTGATTGAATGGGCACAAATGTTTGCATCTGACTCAGCTGCTTGTTGGGTCTTTCAGAGGACAGCCATGATAGGTCCCTTTTTGTGAGTACTCCTTAGACTCAGTAATAGTGTCAGGCTTTGCAGCCTACCCTTGAGATGGACCACTTTGGGCCTTTTGCTGGACCTTCCTTTTCTCAGATTCCTTCTACATTTCCATCCCTGCAGTTCTTTGAGACAGTAACAATTATGGGTCAGAGTTTTGCCTGTGGGATGGTCATCATCCTTAACTTGACGCCCTGTCTTTCTGCTGGAGGTGGATTCTATAAGTTCTCTTTATCCACTGTAGGGCTTCTCTAAGGTCTCTCCTTTTGATTCCTGAGAATCTCTCACAACCCAGTCTCTGGAATATTCTGGAAGGTCCCCACAGCCTCCTAACTCTGGAGATTGTCTGTTTCCATTATTTCTGCTGACCCTCATGACTTCAGCCTTTTCCTCCTGCCCAATACCATATCTGGTGCCTCTCTCTGTCCCACTGTCCACTTTCCCTTTCTGATTCTTCCCTCCCTCCCTGCTTGTGATTGTGTTCTTCTCCCACCCAAGTTGGACTGAGGTGTCCTCACTTTGGCTCTTCAGTTTGTTGACCATTTTGAGTTCTGTGGATTGTATCTTGGGTAGTCTCTATTGATTTTGTTTTTGTTTTTGTTTTTGTTTTTGCCACTATCCACTTATTAGTGAGTACATATCATGCATGTCCTTTTGGGTCTGAGTTACCTAACTCAGGATGATATTTTCTAGGTCTATCCACTTGCCTGTAAAATTCAGAATGTCCTCATCAGTAATAGGTGAATAGTATTCCACTGTATAAATGAACTAATTATTCTGTATCCACTCTTCTGTCATGGGACATCTGGGTTGTTTCCATCTTCTGGCTATCACAAACTCAGGTGAAGGCAGATGCTGGTGAGGATGTGGAAAAAAAGGAACACTCCTCTGTTGTTGGTGGAATTGCAAGCTGGTACAACCACTATGGAAACAAGTCTGGCATTTCCTCAGAGAAGTGGACATAGGACCTAGCTATGCTAACCCTGTGTATATACCCAAAAGATGCTCCAATCTGTAACAAGGACTCATGCTCCACTATATTCATAGGAGGCTTATTTATAAGAGCCAGTAACTGGAAAGAGCCCAGATACCCTTGAACAGAGGAATGGATACAGAAAATGTGATGCATTTACACAATGGAATACTACCTAGCTATTAAAAACAAAGACTTCATGAAATTCTTAGGCAAATGGATGGTACTAGACACTATCATCCTGAGTGAGGTAACCCAGTCACAAAATAACACACATGGTATGCACTCACTGATTAAGTGGATATTTACCCAAAAGCTCAGAATACCCATGATACAATTCACAGACCACATGAAGCTCAAGCAGAATGAAGAGCAAAGTATGTGTACTTCAGTTCTTCTTAGAAGTGGGAAGAAAATATTCATGGGAAGAATTCCAGAGACAATGCATGGAGCAGAAACTGGAGGAAAGGCTATCTAGAGACTGCCTCACTTTGGGGTACATCACATATACTGACACCAAACCCAGACAATATTGTGGATGCCAAGAAGTGCTTGCTAACAGGAGCCTGATATAGCTGTCTTGTGAGGGCCTCTTTCACAGGACATGCAGGCCCTCGAAGCCAGCCATGGGAATGAGCTTGGGTTCCGCAGTGGAAGAGTTTGAGAAAGGACTGAAGGAGCTAAAGGGGTTTGCAACCCCATAGGAAGAACAACAATTTCAACTAACTAGATGCCCAGAGCTTCCAGGGACTAACCCATAAACCAAGGAGTACACATGGAGGAAACCATGGCTCCAGCAGCATGTGTAGCAGAGGATGGCCTTGTTGGGAATCAATGGGAGGAATTGGCCTTGTGAAGGCAGGAAGTTCCAATGTAGGGAAATACCAGGGCAGAGTAGGTAGGAGCTGTTTGTTGGGTGGGGTATCACCCTCATAGAAGCAGGGGAGAGAAGATGAGATGGGGGTTTTCCAGAGGGGAAACTGCAAAAGGGGATAATATTTGAAACATAAATAATGAAACTATCCAAAAAGAAAAAAGAAAGAAAGAAAGAAAGAAAGAAAGAAAGAAAGAAAGAAAGAAAGAAAGAAAGAAAGAAGAAGAAGGAAGGAAGGAAGGAAGGAAGGAAGGAAGGAAGGAAGGAAGGAAGGAAGGAAGGAAGGAAGGAAGGAAGGAAGGAAACAAAGAAAGAAGGAAACAGAAAAGAATTTGGTAGGAGACAAAAAGGTGAGCGCTCAGCAGACATTTATTATCAGCACCTTTAGTACATATATATCTCTAGATTTACTACACTTTGTGTAGTAAACTTTCCTGGGTAGCATGTTAGATGTGTGTATGAGCATGAGAATACATATTTGGAATTCAGTTTGAAACCACATCTTTAGTTAAAAACTCAAGACCTCAGTGATGCAAAAATCTTAGTGTACTTCTTAGTGTAATAGTTCATTGATTTTTAAAGTAATTTCATGCACAGATTATTTTTGCTAGGTTTACAATACTAGGCATGGAACTTGTAATACTAGTTGCTTCTCTCCAGGCCTATTGGTATTATAGTGTTAACAGATAAACAATATTACTGAGGACTTTCATCCCTAGCAATCTGTATTCCACCTTTAGCCCTATGAAAGTTAACCAATCTTCTGTGGTATTTTCAATAGTTTTGCTGTTTCAATTGGTTCTTGTGGGCAACCAAGTGGAATGGCAAGAGCTTGTATTACTTTAGCACCCTCTGATCCTCCATGATATTAATGTATACGGTGCTATCTAGTATATAACACTGAAATTTTTGCATGATATCCCATGACCTTAACAGCATTATCTTCTCTTTAATATCTCTCAGCTCACTCAGGATGATATTTTCTAGTTCCAACCATTTGTCTAATAATTTCATGAATTCATTATTTTTAATAACTGAATAGTACTCCATTGTGTATATATATCACATATTCTGTATCCATTCCTCAGTTGAGGGACATCTGGGTTCTTTCCAGCTTCAAGCTATTATAAATAGGGCTGCTATGATCATAGTGGTATGCATTCACTGATAATCAGTGAGTGCATTATTATTCCCAGAAGCATGGAATGCCCAAGACACATTTCACATATCAAATGATGCCCAAGAAGGAGGAAGGACAAAGTATCGAAGTATTGGTCCTTTGTAGAAAGGAGAAAACTACCCACAGAAGGAGATACAGAGACAAAAGGTGGAGCAGAGTTTGAGGGAAAGACCATGCAGAAACTACCCCACCCAGGGATCCATCCTATAAACAGTTACAAAACTCAAACACTATTGTGGATGCCCACAAATGCTGGCTGACTGATACAGGAAGAAGATAGCTGAAGGTGTCACCTGGGAGGCTTTCCTAGTGCATGCTAAATACAGAGGGAACACTCTCAGCCAGCCATTGAACTGAGCACAGGCTCCCCAATGGAGGAGTTAGAGAAAGGATCCAAGGAGCTGAAGGGGTTTGCAGCGTGACTGGAGGAACAACAATGTGACTCACTTAGTACTCCCAGAGCTCCCAAGGGAAAAAAAAAACATTAACTAAAATGTACACATGAAGTTACCCATGGCTCCAGACACATAGGCAGCAGAGGATGGCCTTGTTAGACACCAAAGTGAGGAGATGCCCTAGGTCCTGGAAAGACTTGATGCCGTAGTGTAGAGGAACACCAGGACAAGGAAGCAGGGGAGGATTGATTGGGGAAGGGGAGATGACTTATGGGATTTTCGAGGAACCAGGAAAGGGGACAACATTTGAAATGTAAATAAAGAATATAGCTAATAAAAAATTGAAAAATATCTCTCAGCTAACTATTTATCCAAAAGTATTTTTAATTGGTTTATAATGGAAGATTTCCACATGGCTCTTTCGGATCACTTTGAAATAGAAACTTAAGGGTTCTTTGCTAAGTCAGTTGTATGGTATTTTGTTGGATCAATCAGATGAAGGAAGGTTTTATTAAAGTGACCACTGATGTGAAAGGCTAACAGATTTTTAAAGGAGCATTTCACTGAAGCAGACAAAGGAAAGAGGATGTTCTGCTAAAGCAAACATGAGGAATGACATGTGGTGAAGGATTCTTTTCTAACAACAGGCATATATTTATCCATCTTACATTGTGTGGTTTAGCTGCATTTGTTGAGACTCCATAGAGAGAAATGCACCAAAAACTTCCGGTTCTGTGTGGCAGTTTGCTGCCTCTTCCAAGGACTTGGCGTGAGCCAAAATCCACCCTGAGGCAAGGCATGTGAAGGACCTGTGATGTTTGGAGAGAATAAACGGGACTCCATGAAGTAATGGAGACAGAGCCTGGCTTGCTGGTACAGGTAGCTATGAAAAGCTTGTGGGTCTCCAAATTCACTCATCTTCACATCCCTGAGAGAGGTACAGCTGAGAACTTCTCTTGGTGTCCCTCATGATCCTTTCTTCTGACTCAAGCTGAGGCTGATGCTTGGCTGTCTCTGCTAGATCATATCACTGCTGTTGCTAACCCAGTTCTACCAAACTGGACTGCTAGCTTCTCTGTGAAGTGTTTGCAAGTGGATTCAACTGCTGGCCTGTGAACTAAACGGCCAATTTCCAGACAATACAGGCATGTCTGCTTCCCCCTATCCTTTCTTTTCTACTATCACTAGTGGGTGGTGGGCTACAAAGGTGGTTAAAGTATTTAAAAACAATCCTTAAAAGTAGGGTTTGAAAAAATTGAAGTTACACCACTTTTATTTGGTTTACCCTTCTCCAGTCCAATCATGCTCCCATCCTCTTGCCCATTACTTGAACTATAAGATAGAATCACCTATGTTTTGCTATTTGCCCTCTCCATTAAGGCATTATTCATCTCAAACACTCTTTTCTAGTTTCCAGGCTTCTATATAAATGTCTAAGTTAAGGTTTCATTGCTATGAGGAGACACTATGACCAAGGCAACTCATATAAAGGATAATATTTAATTGGGGCTGGCATACAGTTTCAGAGTTTCAGTGTAGTATCATCATGGTGGGAAACATGGCAGCAGGCAGACAGATGTGGTGCTGGAAAAGAAGATGAGAGTTCTATATCTTAAACTTTTTTTATTTAATATATTCTTTACATTTCAAATGATTTCCCATTTCCTGGATCCCTCCTCCCCGAAAGTCCCATAAGCCCTCTTCCCTCACCCTGTTACCCTGTCCATTCCTTCCCACTTTCCTGTTCTGGTATTCCTCTACACTTCTGCACTGAGCCTTTCCAGAACCAGGGGATACAGCATCCTTCTTCTTGGACATCATTTGATATGTGGATTGCATCTTGGGTATTTCAATCTTCTAGGCTAATATCATCTTATTAGTGAGTGCACACCACGAGTGTTCTTTTGAGACTGTGTTACCTCACTTAGTATGATGTTCTCCAGCTCCATCCATTTGTCTAAGAATTTCATGAATCCATTGCTTCTAATGGCTGAATAGTATTCCATTGTGTATATATATCACATTTTTTATCCATTCCTCCCTTGAGAGACATCAGGGTTCTTTCCAGCTTCTGGCTATTATAAATAGGGCTGCTGTGAACATAGTGGAGCATGTATCCTTATTACATGCTGGGGAATCCTCTGGGTATATGCCCAGGAGTAGTATAGCAGGGTCCTCTAGAAGTGTCATGCCCAGTTTTCTGAGGAATCACCAGACTGATTTCCAGAGTGGTTGTACCAGTTTGCAATCCCACCAGCAGTGGAGGAGTGTTCCTCTTTCTCCACATCCTCACCAACACCTGCTGCCTCCTGAGTTTTTAGTCTTAGCCATTCTGACTGCTATGAAGTGAAATCTCAGGGTTGTTTTGATTTGCATTTCCCTAATGACTAATGATGTTGAACATTTATTAAGGTGCTTCTCAGCCATCCAAAGTTCTTCAGGTGGAAATTTTTGTTTAGCTCTGTATCCCATTTTTTACCAGGATTTTTTGGTTTTCTGGGGTCTAACTTCTTGAGTTCTTTGTACATATTGGATATTAGCCCTCTGCCAGATGTAGGGTCAGTGAAGATCTTTTCCCAATTTGTTAGTTGCTGATTTGTCCTTTTGACAGTGTCCTTTGCCTTACAGAAACTTTGTAATTTTATGAGGTCCCATTTGTCAATTCTTGATCTTAGAGTATACGCTATTGGTGTTCTGTTCAGGAACTTTCCCCTCTGCTCATGTCCTCAAGGGTCTTCCCCACTTTCTTTTCTATTAGTTTCCGTGTGTCTGGCTTTATGTGAAGGTCTTTGATTCACTTGGAGTTGAGCTTAGTACAAGGAGATAAGAATGGATCAATTTGCATTCTCCTGCATGCTGACTTCCAGTTGAACCAGCACCATTTGTTGAAAAAAACTATCTTTTTTTCCACTGGATGTTTTCAACTCCTTTGTCAAAGATCAAGTGACTATAGGTGTGTGGGTTCATTAATCAATATATAGCAAACTGGTAGCCAACATCAAACTAAATGGAGGGAAAATTGAAGCAATCCCACTAAAATCAGGGACTAAACAAGGCTGTCCCCTCTCTCCATATCTTTTCAATATAGTACTTGAGGTCTAGCTAGAGCAATTAGAGAACATAAGGAGGTTAAAGGGATTCAAAGTGGAAAGGAAGATGTCAAACTATCACTATTTACAGATGATAAGATAGTATACTTAAGTGACCCAAAAAACTCCACCAGAGAACTTCTACAGCTGATAAACAACTTCAGCAAAGTGGCTAAATATAAAATCAACTCAAGCAAATCAGTAGCCTTCCTATACTCAAATGATAAGCAGGCTGAGAAAGAAATTAGGAACATGGCACCTTTAATAATAGCCACAAACAGTATAAAGTGTTTTGTTGTAACTCTAGCCAAACAAGTGAAATATCTGTGTGACAAGAACTTCAGATTCAATGAAATCCCTGTTAACATCTCAACTCAGTTCTTCATAGAGTTAGAAAGAGCAATTCTCAAATTCATCTTGAGTAACAGAAAACCCAGAATAGCTAAAACTATTCTCAAGAGTAAAAGAACTTCTGGGGGAATCAGTATCCTGGACCTCAAACAATACTACAGAGCAATAGTGTTAAAAACTACATGGTATTGGAACAGTGACAGGCAGAATATTAATGGAATAGGACTGAAGACCCAGAATTGAATCTATATCTTAATCTAAAGGCTGCCTGGGAGGGGGCTGTCCTCAGTAGGGAGCCAGGAGGAGGCTCTCTTCTACACTGGGCAGAGGTTGAGGATTTGGGGCCCTCTTGGCCTGCCGACACAGTAACACATTTCCTCCAACAAAGTCACATCAGTTCCAATAAGCCTTACATCTATTTACCTGCAAATTTTATATTTTCATTTTCTTCACTACCAAATACACGTCCCCTGTGTATGTGTACCAAATATTGATCATCCATTCATCAGTAAATATGCAAGAAGTGTATTTCTATTTTCTAGGTATTGAGTGCAGTACAGCCATGAACAAGGTCAAACAAGTGTCTACATTGCAAGATAGAGAATCTTGGGGAATATGCCCAGGAATTATACAACTTAATAAAATTGTAGTTCTATTTATAATGTATTGAGAAACACAGCATAGAAGTAACACCAACTTTTACTCCCACCAATAATCAACAGGGTTCCTCTTTCCCAAAATCCTCACCCTCCTTTATTGCCTTTTAATTTCTTCTTTCTTTGTTATATATTTGCTTTATTTATATTTCAAATGTTAACCCCTTTCCATGTTACCCCACTGAAAACCTTCATCCCATCACCCTGCCCCATGCTCAATTCTCCGCCCCCCAATTTCCTGACTTGCATTCCCTTATTCTGGGGAATCAAGCCTTCACAGGACCAATGACCTCTTCTCTCATTGATGTCTGCAATGGTCTTCTGCTACATATGTAGTTGGAGCCATGGGTCCCTCCATGTGTACTCTTTAGTTGGCGGTTTAGTCCCTGGGAGCTCTGGGGGTACTGGTTGGTACATATTATTGTTCTTCCTGCAGAGCTACAAACCTCTTCAGCTCTTTGGGTCCTCTCTCTAGCTTCTCCATTGGGGACCCTATTCTCATTCTATTTTTGGCTTTGAGCCATGGGTGTTTTGATTCACTTTCCAATAAGGATCAAAGTATGGACACTTTGCTCTTCTTTTATCTTGAGCTTTATGTGGTCTGTGAGTTGTATCTTGGGTATTTCGAGCATTTGGGTTAATATCCACTTATCAGCAATTACATACTGTGTGTTCCTTTGTGACTGGGTTACCTCATTCAGGATGATAGTTTCTAGCTCCATCCATTTGCCTAAGAATTTCATGAAGTCATTGTTTTCAATAGCTGAGTAGTACTCCATTGTGTACATGTACCACATTTTCTGTATCCATTCCTCTGTTGAGGGACATCTGGGTTCTTTCCAGAACATAGTGGAGTGTGTGTCCTTATTACATGTTGGAGCATCTTCTGGGTATATGCCTAGGAGTGCAATAGATATTAACCCTCTGCTCCATCCATTGATGTTAAAAATATTTTCTTCTTTCACCTGCTTTTTTGTTCAACTGACTACACTGTATTGTACAGAAGCTTTCTATTTTCAAACACTAGCAATTGTCAATTAGGGACTTATTTCTTAGAAATTTCAGAATGATTTAGAAAGTGTTACCTTTGCTCTCATTTTGTACTATACTCCCTACCTTTTTTCATAGGTTTAGTTTTATTCTGGGTAGATTATACACTTAGAATTGGTTTTGTATAGGAATTGTAAGAGACAGGTTTTACTGTTCACAAATATCCATTTTCCATAACACCTTAGGTGAAGATGCTACCTTTTGCAAATGTGCATTTTTTAATATAAAAGACAAAATCTAACAATTTTAATTAATTTATCTAAACTTGTATTTTTATTTCATTTAGAAATATTTTTTGAAATGAGTTCAATCTTATCAATAAGTATTAGTTCAAGAGCTCTGCACTTAAGCTCTCTATGATACCAAAACTGGAGAGCTTCCAGGGATGCTATTATTAGAAGAGAAGCCACTATAAACAAAACAATAACAGCACTGTGTGTAAATATGAGTAAGAGACAAGCTAAATATGATCAGTCTTGCTGCTGCTTCTCGTGCAGTGTTGGCAGCAGAGATCTGGAGCTCCTGCTGGAGCTCCTGCTGCTTTTCAGAAAAATATTCCTTCAGCATGAACTGGCTTTTGCATGATAAATTCCTGGACCTTCTTCAAATTTAATTTGCGCGAGTAAGTAAAAAGGCAAAGAAAAATCCAAATGCTAACAAAACAATAAATTAAAAATGGGCAGGAGTGAAATTGTGGAATGAGGAATAGTGAAAATTGATCATTCACATTCTTATACAGAGGAACTATAGTAGGGAGCATTTACAACAGTACATATTAGATCTAAGACTTAAGTAAAGCAGTATTGATGGCTTTGCTTTATGTTTTGCATATTTTAATATTAATTAAATGAGCAAAACCTTTAACACTTTATGATAAGTGATTGTGCGTATCTTTAAAATGTGGCAAATCATTGATTAAAATAGGTCTGTGGTACCCCTGTAAAGGTTGAAAGAAGTGAATTATTGTAGGAGACCACTGGAGTCAGACATGCCTTTCTCAGGCCTGAGCAGGGTCAAGGTGGGGGCATTAATCCCAGCTAGTGGTCTGGTCAGTCTGGAACTATTGCTGCTGACTGTACCCTGAGCTCTTGTTGAGACATGGTGTGCTGGTGTATATTTTAGATTATATTTTTTGTGAATGTCAGGTTGCTTATATTTGCTGGTTGCTTACCACATCCTGTTTTATTTTTTTGCTGCCAAATGCTTTACCATATAACAGCTATGTGAACCTACATTAAACAAGACTTGATCAAAGTCCTGTCTTACCTCCATTTCTCAAGTCTCTTGCCCCTAGATCCACCCCTCAGGAACCTCTTCAAGAATCCACAGGCAGGTTCAAATTATAGATCAACATAACAAAGAATTGAAAAAGAGTGACTGAAGAAAAAAGAAAGAAAAAGAGTGACTGAGAATGAAATATCCATTGTCATTCATGATTTGTTATGGAATTATCTGTTTTTCTTAATATTGTATTTTAATTACAATATTTTCCCTTCCCTTTCCTCCTTTAAAGCACTCCCATATATCCATCTCCACTCTCCTTCAAATTTATTATCTCATTTTTCATCCATTGTAATTATATGTGTATATGTATTTGTTTGTACATATATAATGATTTGTCTTTTGGGGATGTATAATATCAGTCATGGGTATAAAACAGTGGTTCTCTGCCTCCCTAATGCTGTAATCCTTAAATACCATTCTGTGTATTGTATTGACTGCAACCATAAAATTATTTTTGTTGCTTCCCCATAACTTTAATTTTACTGCAGTTATAAATCATAATGTAAATATCTGAGTTTCCAACAGGGATCTACAGGTTGGGGGCCTGGTCTAAAAGAACTCCTGGGCACATATATGTGAATAAGTACTTGAGTATATGTCGAATTTGCTGGTATGTGAGTTTGAGTCTTTTAATATGTATATGGCAGGCTGCATATTTTGATGTGTTTCACAACTCCACATTGCCATATACATGGTATTAGTAAAAATTATTTATTGAGTGTAATTATTTCTTCATAGTAGTAATCATCTCAATGTATGAAAGAATTAAACCTAGGTTTGGAAAATAAGAAAGGAACAAAACAAGAAAAACTGAAGGTAGTCTATGGTTAGAGAGCTGTGGAAAGGGTAATGCAAGAGAAAAGAATCCGAGGAAAGAAAATGAACAAGGAGAAGAACAAGAAGTGGTTAGCATGATGAACAACTGAGAAGCAGGAGAAGAGGCAAGTTCTTTCTGTCCATGGCTTTGTGCTTAGAACAGGAAAACGGAAAAATCAGAACTGACCATCTTACTGAAAAAGAAAGAGCACCACAGACATCTCAGCAACAGCATCTATGACTATGTGAAACTCTGAGGGATGATGAAAACCCAGCAACGATAAGCAATGATACAAACAATGGTCTACTGGTAAAAATAAAGCCTTGTTTTTCTGTTTCTCTATGAAATGGCTATTCAGTAACTGACCAGCAACATGGAGATCACCTGGGAGCTTGTTTAAAACATGTAAGTTCATGCCCTATTCCAGATCCACTGAATCAGCATTTGCATTTTAACAAGGTCTCATTTGATTTGTATGCACACTGTAGTTTGAGAAATACTGTGCCATCCTTTATGGATCCCAGGGGCAACGTTAGCACTGCTTTACATGCAGATAATGAAGAGCCAGACAGTGGGGGTGCCATAAAAGCTACAAGATGTCTAAGTCAAGTGACTCCCAGGGCAGGTGGTAATTCTTGAAAATTCCCTAAGAAACAGGGATTGGGGAGAGCTTATTTTAGTGAATACACTCATGGGGTTGCATTAGTTGAAAAAATAAATGCTGGTTTTTGGAAATGACAGTGAAAATTTATCAACAGTGGTACAAGTATTTATATTTCTTATCTGTACAATAGTGTTTATGTGATTTTTTGAGCCATTTTCACTTTTAATAAAATACCTTTGTTTACCAAGAATATGATTTGTAAAAGATTTGAGTAGATGTCAGGACATTAGCTTGGAAATAAGAACATTGTAGACAAGCTAACATTAATGGTGGAACAGTGTATTATCTGGTGAACATTTATGATGATTTTGTGTGTGAATGGGACTGGAGTTTTTCATTACTATGACAACACATATAGCTCCTCAAGCATAGTCATCTTATATTTATGTTATTAAATAAAACAAATCTCAATTCTACCAAATACTAAATATTCTATATTAAATAGTAAAATCAAACACCAATTTTTGATGTTATAATAATTATATATTTAGAATTTAGAATATGTAAATAATTCTTTTTCAGTATCTAGTAATTCCTTATTTGAATGCCATTTTATAATTCATTCATGCATTATTTTCATTAAGCATTCACGTGATCCAGTAGCATGTGAAGAAATATGACAAATATTTTTCTTCCTTAGAAATATATAGTCAGTATAGTACCAAAACCCACTGTTAGCATTTAACAAATTTATTTCTCAAATATAAAGAAGACCATATTTTAGGTAATCAACTGAATCAAAATATTCATTATTACTTAATAATAAATGAAGTGAGAATTGTGGATTTGGGTGGGAAAAATAAATTTTATTTTCAAAAACTGTTTCATTGTTGACTGTAGCCAAAATACCTGTGTGTCATATGTCACAGGGTGTGACTAGAGGGCAAGCTATGAGGTAACATAGAATTTTATAGTCATTAATGTGTTTTCCTATAATTTTCACTGACAGTGTAGATTAGAAATTTGCTCTTTTAGTAGTAAGCATGATTATTTTCCATGATCCTGCCTTATTTGGTTATTTCTTACCTAAAACCACCACCTCCATTGCTATTTTTAAAGCATTTCCAAATGCTATTACTCATTCCTTTTTGTGCACTCTTTAATAGTGCTCAGAATAATAGATTTAACAAAATTGCCTCTACAACATGTAATGTTTTCATGTTACATATTTTTAAGAAAGATATGGATAATGCTTATTAAGATGAAGTAAGGGACTTGTAGATTTGGACATTTTGAAGTATAAATAAAATTAAACAGCATAATGTAAACACAAGAAAAAAGAGAATTCAATATTAATAACCTATAGCAAAAGAATCAAGAACAAATGTGATACACATGAAATATATGCATATATACAATCTTGAATGTAGCATCGACTTCAGAAGTCTACATATTGTATTAGATTCTGGGTTTCCTTATTATTTAGTTGTCAGTTTAGACTATATTTTATAAACTCATGTTTCAACAATTAACTCAGAAAACCTTCATATGATTGATCTTATCTTGAATAACATTTGGTAGCTCGACCTGAGCTTTTGAGAAATATTTCAGAGTCATAATTTGAAATTATTTGCTTGCTAAATAAATCCTCAGTTCCTGTATGCTTTTTCATGCACCTAGGTTCTTAGTTTGAATTCCTTCTTTTGAGTCCCTAGTAGTAGAGCATTTGTGCCATTTGAAATGTAATTCAAAATTTAATCTTGAAACTAGCCCACAGCAGAGATTCTCTCATCTTAGCTGCAAGGGTGTGCCAAAAAATGATCTTCACTTTTTCTATTGAAACACAATCTTGGGATATATCTTGCTCTGAGGAATTTGCCATTTAAACAAATTACATGCACAAATTAATTACATTAATTTATGGACATTAATATGTTTTATGTGTAAAATATAAGATATGAGAAAACAAAGGCAACAGGTCTTGCTTGCTTTTATAAGTTATAGTACATAGGTTTGCCTGTAGAGATGAGAAGTGCTCACATTACAACAAGGTTTTTCATCACTTGTGGTGACTTTCCTTGTGTTCTTTTGTCAGACTAAAAAGAGAAAACAAGAGACCAGTTTTATGTACCTGAAACTGCTTCCAAGATGATGTCACACCAGTTTTCCTGTTGAAAGAAGGTGCTGATAGCTTCCAAGACATCCCAGAGTGCCTGCCAAGTGATTGCTGAGACTGAAAACCTTGGGTCCCCATGGCATGGAAAAGTTTATTGTGGATGGTCGAGGCATAGCAACAATTTCTAAGTATGGGGCCACAATACTGAAACTCCTCGATGCTGTCCATCCTGCAACAAAAACTTTAGTGGGCATTGCCAAATTCCAAGACACTGAGGTTGGTGATGGTACCACCTCAATGACTGCTGGTTGTAGAGTCTCTGATGCAGGTGAAGCCATATGTGGAGGAAGGTTTACAACCTCAGATCATCATCCAAGCTTTAAGCATAGCCACCCAGTTGGCTCTTAAGAAAATCAAAGAAATAGCTGTGACTGTGAAGAAGCAAGATTAAGTAGAACAGAGGAAGATGCTATAGAAGTGTGCAATGATAGCTCTGAGCTCCAAGCTGATCTCCCAGCAAAATGCCTTCTTCGCCAAGATGGTGTTTGATACTGCGATGATACTTGAGAGGTTGCTGACTAAACTGATCAGCATTAAGAAGGTGCAGGGTGGAGCCCTAGAGGAGTCTCAACTGGTGGTGGGTATGGCATTCAAGAAGACTCTCTCTTATGCTGTGTTTGAAATGCAGTCCAAGAAGTATAAGAGCCCCAAGATTGCACTCTTATATGTTGAGCTTGAGCTGAAAGCAGAGAAAGATAACGTTGAAATCAGCATCCACACAGTGGAAGATTACCAGACAATTGTTGATGCTAAGTGGAATATTATCTATTACAAATTAAAGAAGATCTTTCAGTCTAGAGCCAATGTCATCTTGTCTAAGTACCCTATTGAGCATGTGGCTACCCTGCACTTTGCTGATAGGGACATGTTTTGTGCTGTTCATGTGCCTGAAGAGGATCTGAAGAGGATGGTGATAGTTTGTGAAGGCTCAATCTAGACCAATGTGAATGCTCTGATTCCATGTGTGTTGGGTTGCTGCCTAGTGTTTGAAGAGATCCAAATTGGAGGATAATGGTACAATTTCTTCACTTGCTGCCCTATAGGCAAGACACATACCATCATCTTCTGTGGTGGCACCGAGCAGTTTATGGAGGACACAAAGAGATCCCTACATGATGCTATAATGATTGTGAGGAGAACCATCAATAATGACTCTGTGGTGGCTGGTGGTGGAGCCATTGAGATGGAGTCTTTCCAAGTACCAGGGGGATTACTAAAGGACCATTCCAGGGAGACAGCTGTTGTTGTTTGGAGCATATGCCAATGCCCTGGAGATTATTTCATGACAGCAATGTTACAACTCTAAATTTGATTCCTCAAATATCCTCAATAAGCTGTGGGCTCAGTATGCACAAAGGATATGTGGTATGGGTAGATATCAACAATGAGGACACCACAAATAACTTCTTGGTGTTTGTACGGGAGTCAGCCACGGAGCACATCAACGCTCTGACAGCAGTCTCTGAGGCTGTATGCCTTATTGTATCTGTGAATGACACTATCAAGATCCCCTGTTCTACTATACATGTTCCAGGTCTTGCAGCTGGCTAGGACGGAGGCCAGGGAAGCTTCTATTGAGAGGCAGTCTGTACACCTTCCTGTGAAGTGAATAGGGGCAGGGTGAGAAAGCCGTTGATGAGTTTGCTATGTACACTGAAGTTTATTTAAATAAAACTTAAGGTTATTTGGTCAGAAAAAAAAAACAAACAAAATGGTGGAAATGGAATAGAAGGTTCATACCGTAGTTAGAATATGAATTATATCCAAAAGGTTAGGAAATATGAATGTTAATTCATAATATATCCAGAGATATCTGATACATATATAGCATCCATAGTTTTGTTTTTTTTTTTTATTCCCTGGTGTTTTGCTTGATCATCTCCACTCACAGAATTACAGTCTTCTATGATCTTGCCTGAAAATGTACTGAGCAGGGCTTAAATCCTCAAAGACTTCAAGTACTCCTGTGGAATTTGGGTGTGTTCACATCAAGCCACTCCAGTAAGCTTGTATATGGTTAGCATCTCCATACTTTGCCTAAGGAATGTGACTTTTATGGGATTCAGGAAAGATGGTGAAGAATGTAAGAGAGAGGATCTTGCTAGAACTATTATCCTGGGATATTTCAGAAACAATTCTCTTTTCTATGGCACCTTCTTCCTTTGCTATGCAATCTTTCTGAATGCTATGAGGTGAACAGATTTTTTTCTGTGCTAGGCCTTTTCACCAGGCTGCCTCTGCTTGATGAGAAATCTCAAGCAATGGAGCTAACTAAGCATGTCTTAGTCTATGTTATATTACTGTGAAAAGACACAACGACCAAGCAGGTTTTATGAAGAAAAGCATTTAATTGAGGCTTGCTTAGAGTTTCTGAGGCTTAGCTATTTATCACCCTTGTGAGAATCATGGGTGGCAACATGACATGGTGCTGGAGAAACAGCTGCCAGTTATACATCCAGGAATGAAGGAAGTGTGAATAGAAAGAGCCACTGGGCCTGGATTGGTCTTCTGAAAAACTCAAAGTCTACCCCCAGTGATACACTCTTTCCAAAAAGTCTCTACTACCTCAAAAAGGCCTTACCTCCTAGTTCTCCCAAATATTGCCACTTGCTGATGAGTAAGCATTCAGTGCCTATGGTGACATTCTAATTCAAACCACACAAGTAACCCTTAACCAAAAATTGGCTGATGGATTTACTAGTAAATGAAATTACTGAAATTAAATGAAAAATAAATATAGTGAAATAATTAACATACGTAGAGATAAGATACATATCAAAGCTCTTCATCTAACTCTAGTAATGATGGCTGTCATCAAGAAAATGAATGGCCAATATTATTGGGAATATAGGGAACATAGGTCCATATGAAACCCTAGTTGGAATGTAAGTAAGTGAAAACATTTTGGAAGTTAGTATTGGGGGGGGGGGGTTTCAAAGAATAGAGGTAGAAATTTAATATGGTAGTAATACTAGTCTGGAATACATAGTTGAAGTTTTTTAATTCAGCATGCCATAGAAATAGTTGTATATCCTTGTCTGTTGCAGAAATTTTAACAAAAGACAAGTACCAGCCAACATGTCCATCAAGAAATGAAAACACAAAGAAAATTAGCTATACATGAATAATGAAGTATTATCTATAAGAACAAAGTTATTAAAATTGTCATTTGTCAGAAAAATGAGTAGAATTTGAAATCATGCTAAACAAAGTGCACTGAAAATAGAAGGAATGTTGTAGATTATAAGAGGTTTCAAGGGAGGAGGAGAAACAACTGGGTTAATGGGTATGAATAGGATCAAAGTTAATGAAAAATAAAAAATTGGCAAAGATATCTATCATTATGAATATTGATAAAAATTTCAAAAAGAGAACATAGGATGCACTGTCTGTATTGGAAGAAGTGCCTTCTTACTCTGTTTCTCATTGGGTCTGTGTTGCTTCATATACAGGGCTGTATACTGTCTATGAAGTAGCGAAGAAGTGTGTGAAAAATTGCCCATTAAAATATTTCATACTGAAAAAAAGTTCAAAATAAAAAAAGAAATTTATATAAACAACACTACATATACATGTGGGCCTAAGATACGTTTTAATGTTAAAAATTCATTATATAGTAAATGCATTATAATTGCTAGGAATATAAAAGCTATATTCACTAGATACAAATTACCAATTTAACAAATTTCTTTCAGGGTTAAACAAATCACTTTTCTTTTGATAGAGACTCAAAGGTAGATAGAGTGGACAGATTTATAGTAGATACTATAATAGAACTGAGTGTTAAGATTCAAGATCATTGGCATGACAAGTCCTGAAGCAGCTAAATGAGAATATGACCTTCTGTCCTATCTTGGTTATGGTTTCTATTGCTGTGGAGAGACACTATGATCACAGCAACTCTTATAAATAAAGAATTTAATTGGGTCTTGATGTACAGGTCATCATGGCAGAGTGCATGGCAGTACACAGGCAGGGACACAGTTCCTACAAGAAGATCCCTACCAACAAGACCATACCTCCTAATAGTGTAAATCCATATGTGCCTATGGGGACCAATTTTATATCATCACATTCTACTCCACAACCCTCATAGGCTTGTAGTGTTACCATAATGCAGACATGCCTTTAGTATGACTTCAAAAGTCCCCATAGTCTGTCAGTCTAAAACCTGTTTAAAACTCTATAGCCTCTTTGGAGATTCATTCAATCTTTAAACTATCACCCCTGTAAAATCAAAATACATTCTTCCAAACTATATATTGAAAGGATATATATATATATATATATATATATATATATATATATATATATATATATATAGATAGATAGATAGATAGATAGATAGATAGAGATAGAGATAGAGACAGAGACAGAGATAGATAGATATAGATATAGATATAGATATAGATATAGATATAGATACAGAGATAGATAGATAGATAGATAGATAGATAGATAGATAGATAGATAGATAGATAGATAGAGATAGAGATATTCCAAAAGGAAGGAAAGGGGCAATAGTGAGAAAATACTGAACTAAAACAAGATTGTGAACCAGTTGGGCTAACTTCAAATTCTCCATCTTCTTGTCTGAGGTCAAAATCCTCTTCAGATCTCTTAAGTCTTTTAGCCTTGTTCATTGAACACACTTCTTTCTCTCAGGCTTGTTTCACTTGATGTTGTCAACATTCCTTGAGAGGTATCCCATGGCTCTGGCATCTCCAACATTTTGGAGTCTCAAAGACAACCCAGGGTTCATCATTAAAGCTTCAAGCCAACAGTGTCTCTAGGCATTCATGCAGGGATACCTCTGACACAGTCTATCTTCAGCAGCTTTCTTTAATCAAGAAAGGAGATTTCTTAATCCCTTTAAATTTATTTGACTCTAAAGCCAGAAACATGTAGCCTCAGCTGGCAAGTTCTGCTGTTTTCTGGGTGTGAAATATTGCCCCCTCATTGTTACATCACTACTTGCTTATTATTTTCAATGGTTTCCTTCATTGCCTAAGCTTGGCTATATTGGAAGTTGCTCCATATTTATGGCTCCATAGTTATTGCCTAACATTTAGAGATTCCTCAGCCTCTGCCTTCTGACCAATGTAATATAAGTTGCTCCTTTTCACTGTAGATTGGAATAATCATGCCCAATAATAACCACAGGACACAGTCCACATTAAGCTGTTTTGAAATCTTCTCTGCAAGTGTAATTAATCCAAATCTTTTCAATTTAGCCTCAGGAAGATTTAGCTTTAGAAAAGAGGAGAAAGCAGTCATTATTTTCACAAAAATATGATAAGGAAAGTCTTTAGATCACATACTAAAATTCTTCTCCTCTGAAATCTTCCCCATATTTCAAATCATTCTCAATACTGCTGTCTTCTATGCCTTTGGTGGGCATTCTTATACTACCACATGTAGTTAAGTTGTTGCTAGTGGCTGGGAGTCTGTAGTTTATAGAGCTGGATGTCAGCACAATTTAGAGAAACTGTCAGTTATTACTTAAATTCTTACTTTATTGGAATAATTGCTGTAGAGCTTGGATGTTACATATCTATTATTCTATATGATCTACCATTATACATTTATATATTCAGTTTTGTTTATATATTTTTATATTGTATTTATGTAACAGTCTTATAAAGATGAAAATATGTGCATATACTTGCATACCCCTTTTTCTAACAGCATAAAAAGACTTTATTTTATCTTTCTATTTTTTCTAAGTAATCTTCCATAAAATCTGCATGAAGTTCCTTTACATTAATATAAATAATGTAAATGACCACCTTCCAAATTGGACTTCCTCTAACTTTTACTATGTAAATGAGTTTGCTCATTTATGTTTTCCTAAGCTACTTATCAAATTGTTATACATCTCCTCACACTTTCTCAGGAATGGATTTTGAGGAAAATAGAGGTTTAAAGTTTCATCACTAAATATTAACCAATGCTTATCCTTCAGGATGGTGAGAGACACCTTTGACTGTAGATTCACTTCAGAATAACTGAGTAAAAGAAGAAAATTCAAGAAAATTCTCTTGGAAAGTAAATGCTCAAATTGTTTTACTTCCTTAAAATATTCATGCCTAGTTTTAAAGACTGTACTCATAAAAGTTTAACATGAGTTATATTTTCAAAAATTTGATGTTTTATTTTGTAGATAATGACTACTTAAAAAGAAATTTAAAGCCTGTAATGAAATGATTCAATATAACTACAATGTAGTTTTACAACTTTGACCTTCTAAATGGTGTATTTAATATGTTCCTATTTGTACCCTATAAATAGTTCTGTCATCTTAGGTTACTGTGCACAGATTATTTTGCTATTTCTGTTTGAATATTAGAGACACTTCTTCATTCTCACAGGCTCAGAAGCTGTCTCAAAAGTGCCTCTGGAGAGTGGCCAATAGATATCTATTTAAAAAATGAATAGTTGTATAATTTTGAAAAGCCAAAATTATTTCCTTAGGAACCCCATTTAATTTTCACTCTCAACATACTCTCCCCCCAAAATACAATATCTATAATTTTCTAAATACCTGGCTTAAATTGTTCTTCTGTTTGTGAAAGAGAGACAAACAGATATGTGTATATATGTGTGTGATAGAAGGAGGTATATGTGTGTGTGAGTGTGTGTGTGTGTGTGTGTGTGTGTGTGTGTGTGTGTGTGTGTTTATGTGCATGAATGTAGATACCACAGGAGGATATTAAGTGTTCTACTCTATCACTCTTGTCTTACTAACTTAGGACATTTTCTTTTTTTTTTTTAATACCTTTCACTAAAGATTATTTTTCTCACATAATATAGTCTAATTATGTTTTCCAGACTGTTACTTCTTCCAGTTCTCCCAGCTAAACATCATTTCTGACTCAACATCACAATAACATGCATTAAACATCATTGGACATTATTGTCTCTCAACAGCAATGGATTCAAGTCCTTAATAAGATATAGGCTAACACTATGGATGTGAATGGATGTGATCATTCTTTTGCATAAAAGATACATACCTGAACAAGAAAGATAGATATTTCCTCAGAGTAAAGGGCTAAAAAAATTTCCAAGAAAACAAACACAAGAAGAAATCTTGATTATTTAATCTATTATAATAAGTAGAGTGGTTACTAAATGTGATTAAAAGAGATGTAAAAGGATACTTCATACTCATGAAAGGAAAAATCCATCAAGATGATATCTCAATTCTGAATATTTATGCCCAAAATGCAATGGCATCCACTGTCTTAGTCAGAGTTTCTATTCCTTTACAAACATCATGACAAACAAGCAAGTTGGGGAGGAAAGGGTTTATTCAGCTTACACTTCTGCATTGCTGCTCATCACACAAGGAAATCAGGACTGGAACTCAAGCAGGTCAGGAAGCAGGAGCTGATGCACAGGCCATGGAGGGATGTTTCTTAGTGGCTTGCTTCCCCTGGCTTGCTCAGCCTGCTCTCTTATAGAACCCAAGAATACTAGCCCAGAGATAGTACCACCCACAAGAGGCCCTCCCCCCTTGATCACTAACTGAGAAAATGCCCCACAGCTGGATCACATGGGGTCACTTCCCCAACTGAAACTCCTTTCTCTGTGATAACTCCAGCCTGTGTCAAGTTGACACACAAAACCAGCCAGTACAATTGGCCCCTTGTCAACTTGACACACAAACACATCACTATTAACCCTCAACCCTTACTTTCTTATTCAGCCCCAAGATCTAAATTACTTTAAAAGTCCCATAGTCTTTACATATTAAATGTTCAATCACTTTAAAATGACCAATATCTTTAAAATTCAAAGTCTTTTCAAAATTCAAAGTCTCTTAACTGTGGGTTCCACTAAAATACTTTCTTCTTTCAAGAGGGAAGCATATCGGGGCACAGTCACAACCAAAAGCAAAACTCAAACTCCAATGATTCAATGTCTGGGATCCAACTCACGATCTTCTGGGCTCCTCCAAGGGCTTCCAGGCAAATGCGTGGAATTAGAATATATCATCCTAAGTGAGGTACCACAAAGCCAGAAAGACAGGCAAGGTATGCACTCAGTTAAAAGTGGATATTAGGCATAAAGTATAGATTCCTAAGCTACAACCGATGGACACAGGGAAACTAGGAGGGCCCAAGAGAGGGTGCTTGAATCTCACACAGAAGGGGAAATGAAGTACAAATTGTGGCTAGATGGAGAAAGAGATCTAGGTGGAGAGGAGATGAGGATGGGAAGTCAGAAGGGGATCAGGTATAGTAGGTTGCAGTGGTAGAGAATGAGAGTGCTGGGAGAGAAAAATCAGTTCAAACATCTTTGGGACAAGCCTGACACTGGGATTGGGGAGGCTCCTGGGAGGATATGGGTGCGAATCTTGCTGTGATTTCTAACGATTTCACATAAAAGCTATGCTGTGTCTTAAAGAACTAATGATGTCTACTTTCTGGTTTTGTGCATGATGCCTACTTATACAGCCTCACACCATCTTGTCCACTGAACAGACTATATGAAGAGTCCTGGGAAGGAAGAAGGCTTATCTGCCCAGGTGTACTAGTGAAACTAATCATGTAAATGAAGCTGTCTTGAATTCTCCAGACCAGAACCCAGGTAAATAACACTGAGGTGCTAGCTTGATGCTCTAAGGAGCAGAAGACTCTCCCAGCCAAGACCCACCCAAATTCTTGGCACATGATACCATGACATGTATCTAAATACAGTTCTTGTTAAGCTCTAAAATTTGAGGCAGCAATGGATAGCCAGAATGACTCCTCCTTCTTTTTCCTTTTTTTCTTTTTCTTTTTTTGCCAACCATACAATTTACATGAAATGAGCAAACTACACTCAAGACTTCATTTTACTAGCTACTGTCAGGGTTGGGGATTTAGCTCAGTTGTAGAGTAGTTGCCTTGCAAGTACAAAAACCTGTGTTCAGTCCTGCAGTCTGAGAAATTTAAAAAAATATTCACTATTCTTAACATTAATTATGGCCTTGTAGCTTTAGACAGCACTTTTCCGAACATTAATGACTCCAACACAGATGTTGTCTTTGCCTCAGGACACCCAACACTCATCAAAATGTCCTCCAGGCAATGCCAAGAGAGATACTTCCTTTCAATGACTTATGATTTGTGTGCTCTCTGTAGCTGGACAGATAATCCAGGCCCATTTAAAGGGTAATTTCCAATTTTATCACATGCTAATCCTTAAAGACTGTCTAACCACCTACTATAGAGCCAATGAGAGAGGCCCTAGGAGCACAGGAAAAGGAAGAGGTGCTGTCTCTAAACTGCTCCTGAGTTACTGTGGGCAGGCTTTGGGTGTCCCTATCCTCAACAGTAGGGATTAAATTATTGGATATTTTATTTATATAACACTTCAAATGTTATACCCTTTTCGAGTTTCCCCCTGGAAACTCCCTATTCCATCTACCCTCCCCGTGCTTCTATGACAGTGCTCCCCATCTACCCACCCACTCCTGCCTCACCACCCTGTCATTCCCCTACACTGGGGCATCAAACCTACTCAGGACCAAGACCCTTTCTTCCCACTGATTCCCAACAAGGCCATCCTCTGCTTCATGTGCAGCTGGAGTCATGGATCCCTCCATGTGTACACCTTGATTGGTGGTTTAGACACTGGGAATTCTGATTGCTTAATATTGTTGTTCTTTGTGTGAGGTTGTAAACCCCTTTAGCTCCTTCAGTCCTTTCTCTAACTCCTCCATTAGGGACCTGGTGCTCAGTGCAATAGTTGGTTGTAAGCATCTGCCTCTGTATTTGTCAAACTCTGGCAGAGCCTCTCAGGAGACAGCTATAGCTAGCTCTTGTCATGAATCACTTGTTGGCATAAGTAATAGTATCTGGGTATGGTGTCTGTATATGGGATGGATTCCCAGGTGGGGCAGCATATGAATGACCTTTCTTACAGTCTCTGTTCTACATGTTGTCTCCGTATTTCCTCCAGTGAGTATTTTGGTCCCCTTCAGTCTTAGTCAGGGTTTCTATTCCTGCACAAACATGACCAAGAAGCAAGTTGGGGAGGAAAGGGTTTATTCAGCTTACACTTCCACATTGTAGTTCATCACTAAAGGAAGTCAGGACTGGAACTCAAGCAGGTCAGGAAGCAGGAACTGATTCAGAAGCCATGGAGGGATGTTTCTTACTGGCTTGCTTCCCCTGGCTTGCTCAGCCTGCTCTCTTATAGATGCCAAGGGCACCAACCCAAAGTTGGTACCACCAACAAGGGGCCCTCCCCACATGATCACTAATTGAGAAAATGCCCCACAGCTGGATCTCATGGAGGCACTTCCCCAGCTAAAGCTCCTTTCTGTGATAACTCCAGCCTGTGTCAAGTTGACACACAAAACTAGCCAGTACACTTGACCCCTTGTCAACTTGACACACAAGCACATCACTATTAATCCTGAACCCTTCCTTTTTTATTCATCCCCAAGATCTAAATTACTTTAAAAGTCCCACAGTCTTTACATATTAAAACTTCAATCACCTTAAAATGTCCAATATCTTTAAAATTCAAAGCCTTTTAAAAATTCAAAATCTTTTAACTGTCGGCTCCACTAAAATACTTTCTTCCTTCAAGAGGGAAACATATCAGGGTACAGTCACAACCAAAAACAAAACTCAAACTCCAATGATTCAATGTCTGGGACCCAACTCACAATCTTCTGGGCTCCTCCAAGGGTGTGGGTCACTTCTCTAGCTCTGCCCTTTGTAGCACACAGCTTGTCTTCTAGGCTCCAGCTGCCTGTACTCCACTGCTTCTGCTGTTCTTGGTGGTCATCTCATGGCACTGGCATCTCCAAAACACTGCTGACTTCTACTGTAATTAGGCTTCACCAATAGTCTTTCAGAGACTCTCTTCATGGTGACAAGGCTCTGCTCGTATGCATGATCCTTTCAAGTCCTGGGCCATACATTGCAACTGAGGCTGCACCTTCACCAATGGCCTTCCATGGCCTCTCACTGTGCCAAGGGCCTCAGCAGCTCTTCATGACCCCTTCATACCTTCAAAACCAGTACCTTCTGGGTAACTCTTACACAGTACCAAGTCCAGCCACAGCACAAAATACAACTGTGGCTATCTCTGGAACACACTCTCTGTGCTCTCAGAAAACACTTCCAAGAAGATTTCACCTCAGTGATGCTGGTCTCTTCTTAATCACTGCTAATTTCTTAGCTCCACCTAACCAGCATCAATAGTCCCAGTAACACAAAGGTTTGCTTTACTGGTTCTGGTATCTTGGTAATCACAGCTGATTCTTCAGTCCCAGCTAAGCAAAACCACAGAATCTTTGCGATCAAACCATGGCCACTGTAAGATTTCATCTTACACCAGTCAGAATGGCTAAGATTAAAAATTCAGGAGACAGCAGGTGTTGGAGAGGGTGTGGAGAAAGAGGAACACTCCTCCACTGCTGGTGGGGTTGCAAATTGGTACAACCACTCTGGAAATCAGTCTGGCGGTTCCTCCGAAAACTGGGCACCTCACTTCCAGAAGATCCTGCTATACCACTCCTGGGCATATACCCAGAGGATTCCCCACCATGTAATAAGGATGCATGCTCTACTATGTTCATAGCAGCCCTATTTATAATTGCCAGATGCTGGAAAGAACCCAGGTATCCCTCAACAGAAGAGTGGATGCAAAAAATGTGGTATATCTACACAATGGATTACTATTCAGCCATTAGAAACAATGAATTCATGAAATTCTTAGGCAAATGGATGGAGCTAGAGAACATCATACTAAGTGAGGTAACCCAGACTCAAAAGGTGAATCATGGTATGCACTCACTAATAAGTAGATATTAACCTAGAAAACTGGAATACCCAAAACATAATCCACACATCAAATGAGGTACAAGAAGAAAGGAGGAGTGGCCCCTGGTTCTGGACTCAGTGAAGCAGTATTCGGCAAAACCAGAACAGGGAAGTGGGAAGGGCTGGGTTGGAGAACAGGGGAAGAGAAGGGGGCTTACGGGACTTTCGGGGAGTGGGGGGGCTAGAAAAGGGGAAATCATTTGAAATGTAAATAAATTATATCGAATAAAAAAATTTAAAAAAAAAAGAGTCTTTAATCTTCCCTCTGAATTTCACAGGCCAGGCCTCCATCTTTTGCAGTGTTCTTAACATTGTCTTCCAAGCTCCTACAGAACTTTCCACCGAGCTCTTAATATTCTAATGGCTTTTCTAGCTTAAAGTTCCAAAGTCCTTCCACAGTCCTCCCTAAAACATGCTCAGGTTGTCACAGGAATACTCCAATACACTGGTACCAATTTCTCTTAGTCAGGGTTTCTATTCCTGCACAAACATCATGACCAAGAAGCAAGTTGGGGAGGAAAGGGTTTATTCACCTTACACTTCCACGTTGCAGTTCACCAGTAAAGGAAGTCAGGACTGGAACCCAAGCAGGTCATGAAGCAGGAAACATGGAGGGATGTTTCTTACTGGCTTGCTTCCCCTGACTTGCTTAGCCTGCTCTCTTATAGAACCCAAGGGCACCAGCCCAAAGTTGGTACCACCCATAAGGGGCCCTCCCCACTTGATCACTAACTGAGAAAATGCCCCACAGCTGGATCTCATGGAGGCACTTCCCCAACTGAAGCTCCTTTCTCTGTGATAACTCCAGCCTGTGTCAAGTTGACACACAAAACTAGCCAGTAAACCTTCTAAGAAGGACTGCAGCATCCATACTTTTGGTCTTCCTTCCTCTTGAGCTTCATGTTGTCTGTGAATTGTATAGTAGGTATTCTGAGCTTGTGGGCTAATATCCACTTATCAGTGAGTGTATGCCAAGTGTGTTCATTTGTTACCTCACCCAGGGTGATATTTTCAAGTTCCATCCATTTGCCTAAGAATTTCATGAAGTCATTGTTTTTAATAGCTGAGTAGTACTCCATTGTGTAAATGTACTACATTTTCTGTTTCCATTCCTCCGTTGGACATCTGGGTTGTTTTCAGTTTCTGGCTATTATAAATATGGCTGCTATGAACATAGTGGAGCATGTGTCCTTATTACATGTTGAAGCATCTTCTGGGTATATGCCCAGGAGTGATATAGCTGGGTCCTCAGGCAGTACTATGTCCAGTTTTCTGATTAGCCACCAAACTGATTTCCAGAGTGGTTTTACCAGCTTACAATCCCACAAGCAATGGAAGATAGCTCCTCTTTTTCAACATCATTGCCAGCATCTACTGTCACCTGAGTTTTTGACTTTAGCCATTCTGACTGGTGTGAGGTGGAAACATAAGGTCGTTTTGATTTCCATTTCACTGATGACCAAGGATGTTGATCATTTCTTTATCTGATTCTCAGCCACTTGAGAATTCTTTGTTTAGCTCTGTATCCCATTTTAGTGGGGTTACTTGGTTCTCTGGATTCTAACATCTTAAGTTTTTTGTTCCTCTATAGTATGTAGGATTGGTAAAGATCTTTTCCCTATCTGTTGGTTGCTGTTTTGTCCTATTGATAGTGTCATTTGCCTTACTTAAGCTTTGGAATTTTATGAGGTCCTGTTTGTTAATTCTAGGTCTTAGAGTAGGCTCACACTAATGGTAGGATTCTCAAACTGAACCAGTCATTGTTTGGCTATTTTCTCAATTCCTGATCCATTTCTACTTCTACACTTCTTATAGGCAGGGTATATTGTAAGTTAAAGATATTATGGCTGGAATGATGTCTCAATTCCTCATTGGAAATCTTACCTGGTTATAGAAGATGTCTGTTTGAGGCGCTACATTCCCTATTCCCAAGAGTCAACTAGGGACCCTAGTTAGCTAGGGTCAACCTCATAGATTCCTAGGAGTATCCATTGCCCTTGCTTTCTAGCTCATCCCAGAGATGCATCTATTACATTTGTCCATCCCAGTACTATTTCCATCAATGCTCCGACAGCTGATCCCTCTTGTTCCCATTCCCATCAATAATTAATACATGGAACATCATGAAACTGAAAATATTCTGTAAGATGAAAGACAATATCAAAAGGGCAAAACAGCAGCATAGGGATGGGAAAAGTTTTTCACCCCATGTTTGATCCCATGTTCCTTGATCCTTAGCCTTCCCTCTCCAGACTTCATCTTATGTTCCTGTACCTGCATCCCTCCAAAATGATCTATTCTATTTCTTTTTCCTAATGAGATACGTCTGCCCCCATACTTTAGTTCCTTGCTCTATTTATAACTCCTGTGGTTCTATTTACTATGGCTTGGTAATCATTAATTTAACATCTAATATTTTCCTATGTATTTCAGTATGTATTCAATTTTGGGGAAAGTTTTATTGAGCTCAGAAAAATGTGCTGTAAACATGTTAGGTTCATATGGTTATAACATCAGTTAGCTCCAGCATGTCTTTGTTTATTGTTGTCTGGATGACATGTCTATTAGAGAACAATGAGGGTTACAGTGGTGATATTGAAGTCTCACACTGTCAGTGTGAGAGCAAGTATGTCTTTAACCTGTAGTAATAGTTCTTTTACAAACTTGAGGGGCCTTTGCTTTTAATGTAGATGTGAATAATTATATTATCCTCATTGTTTATGACTATCCTGTGGATTTATATCTTCTTTCTGATTAGTTTTTGGGTTGACATCCACTTTATTTCTCATATTAAAATTGTTAGATCACCTTAACTTTTATGTCTATCTCTTTGGACTATATTTTCTCTCTCCTTTTTATCCATAGGTGATGTTTATCCTTAATGATAAGGTTTAAAGTGTACTTTTGGGATACAGCGGAAGAATGCATCCTGTTTTCACATCCATTCTCTGAGTTTGTGTCCTTTTATTTGGGGAATTGAGACCATTGATGTTGAAAGATAACCATAAGTAATTTTTGGTGATTCCTGTTATTTTGTTTTTGTGGTGCCTCTCTCTCTCTCTCTCTCTCTCTCTCTCTCTCTCTCTCTCTCTCTCTCTCTCTGTGTGTGTGTGTGTGTGTGTGTGTGTGTTTCTCTTCATTTGATTTGCTGGCTTGTGATTATTTATTCTTAGTGTTTTCTTTCTTTCTTTTTATTTTTTTTGTTGGTTATTTTACTTATTTACATTTCAAATGTTATTCCCCTTTCCAGCTTTTCCTCCACAAACTCCCATCCCCTCCTACCTCCCCCTGCTCCTATGAAGGTGCTCCTCTACCCACCTATCCCCTCCTGTTTCAGTGTGATACCATTCCCCTACCCTGAGTCATTGAAGCTCCACAGGAAAAAGGGCTACCTTCCCAGAGATGCTTGATAAAGCAATCCTCTGCTGGAGCCATGGGTCATGCCTCCAACCCCATGTGTACTGTTTGGTTGGTAGTTTAGTCCCTGGGAGATTTAGGGGGTTTTGTTGGTTGATATTGTTGTTCTATCTATGGGAATGCAAACCCCTTCAGCTTCTTCAATCCTTTCCCTAACTTCTCCACTGAGATCCCTGGGCTCAGTCTGATGTTTGGCTGTGTACATCTGCATCTGTATTGGTCAGGCTCTCACAGAGGACAGCCATACCAGGCTCCTGTCAGCAAGTGCTTCTTGGCATCAGCAATATTGAGTGGGATTATTGTCTGTAGATGGGATGGATCCCTAGGTGGGGCAGTCTCTCGATGACATTTCTTTCAGTCTCTGCTCCACTCTTTGTCCCTAGAATTTTCTTAAACTTGGCTCTTGTAATTTTTTGGCTATTTTGTCTAGCTGGTAATTCTTTGCAATTTTTCTGACTCAGCCTTTTTCCAGCTTCAGTACCGGGTTTACAAGAACATATCGTGTCACTGTAAGTTTATGTTGGTTCTGGGGATCAAAACTCATGTCTCATTGTTTGAGGAGACACACACTGAGATACAACACTAGCTGTTTACCTTTTGAAACCACTTAAGTATGGGTACTTTACAGTTTCTAAATTTACTTTCTCCTTCTGTTTTATCTTTTCTCATGTCTAAAATTAGACAAGAAAATAGTCAATAGTCAGAAGCATGAGCATGTGTGTATGTGTGTGTGTGTGTATGTGTGTGTGTGTTTGTGTAGAGAAAGAGAGAGACAGACAGAGACAGAGAAACAGGAAGAGATAAAGACAGAAGCAGTGATAAATATTTCATTTCTAAGACTAATGTTTATTCATCAATATATTTGCAACATAGTTTTGAAACTATTATAATTAGTAAAACTTTAAATGAGTTATGAAATTATGATTCATATTTGTGCTTGTAAATTTTGATAAGCCCTTATTTTAAGTTGACAATATCCTTATTTGATTGTTAATAACTTTTCATTAGTCAGAAGATATTCTGAGATGAAAACTTTTGAATTGATTTCTTAACTTCCCAACACATTTATTTGTAAATAGAAAAGAATAATGAGGAAAAATTAAAAAATAAATATCACATTTTTTCACTCTACCCATATAAGGCAAACAACATGTAATTTGCCTGTAAATATTCCTCATAAATGGTCTAGATTGCTTTACCTCTTCCCCTTGAGAGGGAGGAGTAACAATATATTGGCTAAATTTCTTTCACTAAAATTCAGAGAATGTTAATTATACTATAGACTATTAGGAATTTGTCAGGTTTTATCATTTCTAAACTTTGTTCTTAACACTGCAGGACAGCCATGAATCTGCATTAATAACATAAAAATATAGTAAAAGTATAAACAAGCACATTGGAACATTAGTTAAATCAATTGGAGCAAAACAATTTTATTTAGTTTGTTTTGTTGCCTTAATATTTTACAAAATGTTATAAATTGTGAGTGAAAATTTTCATAATTGTGTACTTGTAAGAATTTGCTTTGTGAGTTTAGAGGATCTCATAAGTTCTCTTTCTGTCTTTCTTTCTCTCATTTACCTAACATTCAATCATCTATATATCTACATTTCTAAGTGCCTCTATCTATCTATCTATCTATCTATCTATCTATCTATCTATCTATCTATCTGTGAGGGGCTGCCTATTGTTCCTGCAAACGCCATTACAAGATGGCGCTGAGGAGTGCAGTAAACATCTCATTTTGGCCTTTGTCCCAGCACAAGTCTGCCCGGCAACAGCAAGCAGCCTATCCCAGCTTGACTAGCTTATCTATAGTAGAAACATCCTGTCCTGCCTATATATGCCGCTCCCTTTCCTTCTCCCTCGCCCCTCATCTTCAACTCTCCATTAACCAATCGGTACTCCAATAAAAGTGTGATCAGAGAAGAATCCTCGTGTCGGTGGTCTTCTTCCCTGCTGGTCAGGGGGCTCGCCACATCTATCATCTATCTATCTATCATCAATCTGCTGTCTGTCTGTCTGTCTGCTTGTTTGTTTATCCTCCAACCCATCCATTAATCTATTCATGCCCACTCTGTTGTCTATTCTCATTCCTGTCTACATATTTATTACATTAGCTGTGTAAAAATTTTAAGAATATATGTTTCAGTGTTTTAGTAAGAGGCATCAGTAATAAGTCTAACCACCATTTTAAAAAAAAACAAAAAGAAAAACACCTAATATTTGGGGCTGGGCAAATGGCTAAGCAGTTAAAATGCTTGTTGCAGTTAACCTGAATTTGTTTCCCAGCATGCACTCGAAGTGGCTTACAACTGCCAGCTTCAGGGAATTCTAATGCCACTTTTCAGACTCTGGGAACCCTGAAATACATATGGTATACTCACACACACACACACACACACACACACACACACACTAAAGTATGTATATAAGTAAATAAATAGATAAATAACCTCAGTAACAAACAAAACACAATATTTTAGACATCTGTCACTGGTGATATTGAAATTTTGATTCTCTTGTAAGATAGTCTTGTTTATTAAGGATCATCTGAAGAACGGAGAAAGTACAAAGAACTTCTGTAGAACTATTCCCTTCTTTGCTCAGTTTTCTGCTTTCTATATAAAAGTACTTTGTTTATTTTCATATGTATGGGAGGTTTCCCTCTCCCAGGTTGTATGTATGTGCACCATAGACATGTCTGGTTCCTGGGGAGATCAGAAAATTGAGTCAAGTCCTTGGAACTGGAAGTACAGAAGATTGAGAAGCACAGTGATATTGAGAGACGAAATCTTTTAGGTTAAGACTACATCTTAGATAACCTGACCTAACTAAGGGTGAACTCAAATTAACTAACAGGCTGATTTCTACCACCAGTTTTCAAGCTATCCAGCAAGACCTGAGTCTAACTCCAGTTTGCAGGTTACCCCTCAACAAGACTTGACTCTAGCACCAGTTTCCAGGTTACTCCCCAAAAACCGTATCTCCAAATTACAAGCCCATCTCTGATACTTCACTTCCTAACAACCACCAATCAGGATAACAGAAGTTAGGTTTATGGTTTGGCACACAGCACCATCAAATTATATTAAAGGCCATAATGGTATCCCACAGATTTGTACCAGGCTAGATACCTCCTTCTTGCCTCTATAAATTCTAGCCTGAAACTGGGCTCTGGACACCTTCCCATTCTCCTGCATCAGAGATGGTGTGGCCTAAGGTAGAGGTTGTGAAAGAGATCCTGATGTGATTGCATTTCATTTGTCTTCTTGGAGGTCTTTCAGGATACACAAACATTTCCTGGCATGACAATATGGGTTCTAGGAACAGAATCAGGAGAGAATTTGTTGAGTGTTAATGAGCATTCTCACTAAGCCATCTCTCCACCTCCTCACTTTTTCTAAAGAATCCCTCCTTGCACTTCCCACATTGTGACCACGCTCCACTCCAGCCTTTTTACTAAGCACAGTTCAACTTCTAGCTAAGCTGCATAGTCTCCAAACTATTTTGTTTGTTGTGGCAGATTTTAACTCAAATTATGGAGAAAAAACAAAACTAACAAACAAGCAACAAACAAACAAAACTCCACCCTTTTGGAAGGAAGGATAGTGGGAAATATGACAGAGGACATTTTTGTAGTTTTGACACTGCTAGAATTTACACAGGACAGGTAGCAGGTGAACATCTGCAGGCATGTCCATCATTCTGCACTTTTCTCATGATAGTTTTCTCTTTCTCTCAGGATAAATCATGCTAACAATGATAAGCACGATTTTAAAAGAACTTTGTGGTGAGGGTAAAAGCATTTCACTAAGCAATGAATGTACTGACTAGGCAAGGGATGATTCTCCTAGGTGCTATCTGACAGCTGGAACTTTTATATCTGATATGATCAATACATTCAGCACTGATAGATATATGTCCTCATGGCCAATTGACAATCTGACACTCTGGAGGTCACAGGCTGACCCTGACAGAGTCATACCCAAACTAAAGCTTATGAGGGCATAGCACCACGGTTCAGTTGGAAGTGACTTAAATAAGGTGATAGGACCCAGTAAGCACCCATGCTAAAAGCTTATTGGGGATTCTCCTGTGTTTCTGTTCCCCCATGGATTTAAGGTAGAATAAGAGTTTATGAGACAGAAAATATGTCCCCATATAAATAACACACAAGGTTCTCTGATCCATTAGATGCCAACTTAAATATGCACTAAGAAAGGTCCATGCTTCATCTTGAAGGCAGGAGAGTTTGACTTTTTATCATTGTCTTGATTTTCTTTATACATAACCCAGAAAAAATGAGGCCATGTGTTTACATATATGCAATATGAGAAAACTACTCTTCATTTTATTTATTCAAAAAGAGTGGAAATGTGAGAGTAAAGAGAAAATTTACTTGAGAATAATTTTGCATTAGTTACTCAAATTTTCTATACATTGAAAAAATATTTGGCCCATATGAATGTTGATCATTTATAAAAGAATGAAAACAAATTGAAGAAGATTCCATATTTTTCAAGCATGGATTTTGTGGTATCAGTATGACCATCTATTTATGTCTGTTTTTCAGCGTCCCCAGCAACCAGTTGGCAGCATCTGCTGTTAATATTTTCTTGTTCTTGCATTTCTGGCTCCCTGAAGTGGTAGCTCTTCCATTATTATTTACCTCCACTTGTATGACTCTTCACAGGGCTAAATCATCGGACAGAATTTTGGCCTTCTCTCACTCTTCAGTGACACTAGGCATTTTTCAGCTTCTTATCTACTTATAATTTTGTCTAATTCTATTCAATTTTTAAGTTGATGATTTTCATGATATTTTTGCCTCAAGTCTCAGTCTTCAATGAAACTTACAAAATGAATACCAGGAAATCACATGAAGGAAGCCCAGAACACCCACCTGGGAACTAATTCTAAGCAATCTGGAATATCTAGATAGGATGTGCAGCTTTTTAGTTGAGGATCTTATCAAAGATTATCTTATGAATAAAATAGAACGACTGAATATTTTAGTGTTTAAAATGTGGCAGAAGTATAAATATTTCAGACCTGAGATATGAAGTTATTGAGTTGCTTTGCATTGTGTGTAGATAGGACTGGTATCAAAATGGTTTTGAAAGGTACAGGTCTGTGACCAGCTCTGAGGATTTGTGTTATAGAAAATCCAGCTCTGAGGATTTGTGCTACAGAAAATTCAGACTGAAGAATCATGTACTTAAAACATCATTGAGGTTAACTATGTTTCCAAGGTTTTAACAAACAAGTGAAGAAAGCAAGAAGTTTCATAAGGTGCACACACATGATTCAAGTACTTTTGCAGCAGATGCCTCAAAAGATCTGAGATCACAGATTCAGTATTACCCTTACCTACTTATGGAGTTAGAGTCTACGAACTATGAAGTTCAATGACACATGAGAGTCTCTGTCAACGAATAATAAAAGCATGATTATCAACATTTTAGTCTTATACAGCAGAGGTTTAAAGCCTTGTAATAGTTAAAATATAATATCAAAAATAAACCAAAAAAGCTTATGATATCCAATTTAGAATAGTCCAATAACAGTAACATTATTTACCTTAAAATAGATCAGCTAACATATAGTTGAAAGATAGTTCTTACAAATATATTTATGAATTGCAAAGTTATTAGTAGGTTTGCTATGATAATTTTCTGTTTAAGATTACAGTGCACATTTAGTTGTAAAACATATTTTAAAAAATTCATAACAGGATACATAGATTCTCAAGTCTTACCTAAAAGCAGGTAATTGTTTCTATAACCAATTTCTGAGGATTCAGAACATTATTGATGTCATGTTCTCAGGATAATGGAGTTATCAATTGACAGATGCAAGGGAAAAAAACAAATGGTAATAAAAAACATAATGAAAACACTTTACATTTTCTATTTTAAAAGGTAAAGATATATAATAAAAGAATAAGTGCAGTTTTCCTTTTATTTGCTTATATTAAAGCACAGGCACACACACTCAAATCATATATATATAAAACTTTAAATTAACATTTACATGAAATTTGCAAAACATTTTCATCTGGCACACAATTTCATATTTGTGAAATAAACAATACATATTAAGTAATGGTTGATAGTTCAGAGTTAATGATAACAAAATTGTATCATTGATACTTCCTATTGGAAAATCCCTGTTATTTCCATATGAAATATTCCCATGTACAATAATAAATGTTATTTGTGGGTGTGTATATGACCAGTGTTTAATTTGCCCAACATCTGCGGACATAGATGATAAATTATAGTCTCAAATTAAGTAGTATTCATAGTACTGGGAGAGAAAAAAAATCAAATGTCAAAACCTATGTTCTATAAAATGGTAACTATAAGATAAATGAGCCCTTCTTTTTTATTTCATTAAATGTATCCATGACAAAAGCCAAAACTGCAGTATTGACTGAATAATTTAATCTTATCTTATGGATCGTATGGAGTAGGTTTCAAAATAACAGATTGTTCAAGCTGAGGAAGTTATTGAATACTTTCAGGCTCAGGAGAATTGTGGGCTTAGAGCTGACTCCTTCTACTTCATTCCTCAGTGTTGACAGATATTAGAACATTCATAGTAAACCTGCCATTAGGTGAATTCAACTCTTCTTTTTTTATTCCCTGACAGAAAAAATATCCACTTTTGCCTGAAATACTTTCTTTCTAAAGGCCTAAATTACAAGGACCAAAATAACTCATCCCAAATGGTCTATTCAGACTTTATTTATTGGAAAATATTTTGACATTTGTGATATGTTTAAGATGCTAATAACTAACATAATTATGATGAGTGAGTGTTAACTTAGGATGGATTATGGCAGTGATTAAAAGCAAGAGCGCAGTTAAATGACTTGGCAGATACAGTGTAAGCTTAAATATACTTTTGTTTAGTTAAATTCATGAACATGACATTAACATGCTTGAATGAGACTGTCTCATTCTATGCATGGCCATGCCTTTCAAATAAAGAACGTACACTTTTACTTCATTTGAAGCAGGGATGGAAAAATATCATTAAGCAAATGAATGGAAGGGACAGAAACACCTACTTTTAAAGTTTCCAGTACTTTACTCTTTTAATTTCCTGGACTTTCCCAGATACTCTCTGGTGAATCGGGAGCATTTAAGAGCATATTTCAACATAGGTAAATGGAGGTCTGGAGGGCTGTATTCTAGCAGTCTCTGCATGAGGAACATTGATGCTGGGCACTTTTTGGGTAGTTCCACACAAAGGCAGCAGGTCATGACCAGAATATGCTTCAGTGGACCAAGGACCTCTTCTCTCACTGATGTCCAGCAAGGCTTTCCTCTGCCACAGATACTGCTGGAACCATGTGGACCCAACGTTTTTAAGAAAGGGAACAAAGTATTCACAGGAGCAACTATGGAGACAATGTGTGGGGCAGAGATGGAAGGAAAGACCATCCAGAGACTGTCTTACCTGGGGATTCATCCTATAAACAGTCACCGAACCCTGACACTACTGTGGATGTTAAGTGCTTGCTGTTAAGGAGCCTGATATTGCTGTCTCCTGAGGGGCCCTGCCAGAGCCTTCCAGAAACACACAGAAGCTAGCAGCCAACCACTGGACTTAGCCCAGGGATTTCTCTAAGTTTTAAGGACACTTCGAACCAAGTATCACTAGTGTAACTGTGAGTAACTCCAGCACCTTAGTCATTTTCTTTTTATTCTCAGTTTCTTTTGCATTCCCCACATTCAACACTGTTGACTGGTGTTATGACTATCTGGTTTTCCTTTTTCTTTTCTTTCTTTCTTTCTTTCTTTCTTTCTTTCTTTCTTTCTTTCTTTCTTTCTTTCTTTCGCACTAGGTTGCATTTTTTGTCTTTGAGTTCTTTTTTCTTCATTTAGCAATAATGATTGTATTATTTTTACACACTGTGTAAATCAATAAAGCACCTTCAAGTCCCAGGAAAGATTTCAGTTGATGATATCACAGTTTATCAATTCACCAACTGAAGGACTCCTATGATATTTCTGTTTTTTTTTCTCAAATTATAAATAGAATTACAATGAGTGCTTCTTCTTTCTTATTCCTCACATATTTGTTAAACACATTCTCCAAAAATTAGTTTTGATAAAATAGAATATTATCTTATTAGAGAGTCCAGACTCTGATTCACAGCCTAAGGTTATATGGGTGGTCCCACCCTCAGACACGGACTCCTGCATTTTATAAGAAAGTGGCTGAGCTAACATAAAGTGAAAACCAGCAAAGAGCATTCATTCCTTGATAGTTTCTGCTTCAGTTCCTATCAACAGGTTTCTGCCTTGAATAACCTGCCCTGAATTCCACTCATAATTGAACACAAGCTGTTGTCTGGAGAAAGTTCCTTCCTCCATAAAATGTTTTTTGTCATAGTATTTTATTACAGCAATTAAAAAGCAAACTAAGACTTTTGTGCATGTCTATATGTATATGCATGTGTGAGTGAGTTTCTTCACAGATACTCCCATGACTTTACTGTGCATTCCTATTAATGATGGTTTATTTATGATAAGAGATGAATAACAAATATTAGTAAAATAAAACAATTATATGTATGCACTTTAAAAATCATCCCTTCCCCCTCTCTCCTGCTAAGTATATCTACAGTCTGTTCTCACATCTCTTCATGGATGATGTGTGATGATAAAATTCTAAAATAATGTTAATTAAACAATACAATCATTTTGCTGTGATATTATGTAAAATTTATTTAAATAAAACAGATGATTTTGAATTAGCTGTGGGCAATTACATTAACATAATAGACAATGTAAAGAAGTATGACTCTCCATGAAATAGTAGATTTTTGTTCAGAGGGCATTGCAAGGAACAAATGTTGTTAAGACAGAAGGAAATATACCTAAATAGGAGAGCCAAGAGGCCTCAAAAAATACTGAAGCCAGCCTGTATTTAGAATCATTTGATCCTGAAAGGGTAAAGCTCTTTTTTCTTTCATGTTGGCATTGTTTATATATTTTATAAGTTCAATTAATTGATCATCTCAGGGAATTATCTGGACAATCCATAAATGACTACCAGTCCATGCATTACCATTGATATGAGTAATGAGCACACATTGTTTGTACTGGACAAAAGACATTTTAACATTTCAGACTTAAAGATAACAGCATGGCACAAAATTTAAGTTTTCCTATTCAAATGTTGCATAACTCAAAAACTCATTAAATATTTCTTAAATTTCCTTTTGGTATTTCCCAGGATTAATGCACTATAGTAATAAAAATCATGATAAACAAAACTCGAGATAAGCAGAAGTTAGTCTGCTGCTTCTTTGTCCCTGGATAGAGAAAACCTATTCTAGACTCTTCTCAAAAGAAAAGTGACATTGTGAGCACCCTCTACCCAGATAAACATATATAAACTGGATTACGTTCCAAAGGTCCTACCTCCAGTGTCATTTTACTGGTGAGTAGAGCTGCAATACTGCAAAATACAGTAGATAAATTCTTTATATACATTTGGCACCTAACAGAGCTGGCGCTCTAAACTTAACTGAAAGAGTAAATCAGCTGTGAGTAGCTGCAGGAGGCAGACAGTGCAAACTCTAATGAGAAAGCTTACATAAGATTATACTCTTCAAGAGAATCTAGGATGAAATACATAGTCAACTAATTGCATTTCACCTATAAATTATTTATATTGAACAAAGAAAAAATATAATTTGCTATATTTAAATGTTCCAACAAATAGCCCTCTACACCAATGGTTTTATTAGCAATGTGATAAATGTTTTAACTTCATTGCATTTTATAATTCTCTCTGTTACTTTCAGCAATTCAGGGGCTCATTTGCATTCAACTTCATTTTCATATTCTGCATCATAATTTTATTTTTCTTTTTATTGAAAATAGATTTTTTTCTCACATAATTTATCCGGAAAATAGTTTTCACTCATTCTATCAATTCTTCCCCATATGACCTCCCATCCAGTTCCACCCACTTTTGGTCTCTCATTAGAAAACATACTAAGGGATTCTTTTTATTTATGTATTTACTTATTTATTTAATACTAAGGGATTCTAATGGATAAAAAAACCAAAATAAATAATGATAAAACAAAAACTAATGTAACAAAACAGGACAAAACAAACAAACAGAAGTAAGGGAGCCCCCAAAAATGCACAAGAAACAACTATAAGTTAGAAACCCACCCACTCATGTTTACATTCAAGAAGCCCATCTCCTCCAGATTCTCCAGCTGTGTTGAGTATAGGCTTTTGTAGTAGGATCTAATGATTTTTTGAATTCCCTCAGTGTCTGTTGTTATATCTCCATTTTCATTTCTAAGTTTGTTAATCTGTATACTGTCTCTGTGCCCTTTGGTTAGTCTGGCTAAGGGTTTACCTATCTTGTCGATTTTCTCAAAGAACCAGCTCCTGGTTTTGTTGATTCTTTGTATGGTTCTCTTTGTTTCTACTTGATTGATTTCGGCCCTGAGTTTGATGATTTCCTGCCTTCCTCCTGGGTGAAATAGCTTCTTTTTGTTCCAGGGCTTTCAGGTGTGTCATTAAGCTGTTAGTGTATGCTCTCTCCATTTTCTTTTTGGAGGCACTCAGGGCTATGAGTTTTCCTCTTAGCACTGCTTTCATTGTGTCCCATAGATTTGGGTATGTTGTGTCTTCATTTTCATTAAATTCTAAAAAGTCTTTAATTTCTTTCTTTATTTCTTCCTTGACCAAGGTATCATTGAGTAGAATATTGTTCAGTTTCCATGTGTATGTGGGTTTTCTGTTGTTTTTGTTGCTATTGAAGACCACTTTTAGTCCATAGTGATCTGATAGGAGACAAGGGATTATTTCGATCTTCTTATATTTGTTGAGGTCTGTCTTGTGACCAATTATATGGTCGATTTTGGAGAAGGTACCATGAGGTGCTGAGAAAAAGGTATATTCTTTTGCTTTAGGTAAAATGTTCTATATATATCTGTTAAATCTAATTGGTCCAAAGAATTTTCACCTGAAGAAATTTGGATGGCCGAGAGGAACCTTAAGAAGTGCTCAACATCATTAGTCATTAGGGAAATGCAAATCAAAACAACCCTGAGATTTCACCTTACACCAGTCAGAATGGATAAGATCAAAAACTCAGGAGACAGCAGGTGTTGGCGAGGATGTGGAGAAAGAGGAACACTCCTCCACTGCTAGTAGGGCTGTAAGATGATACAACCACTTTGGAAATCAGTCTGGTGGTTCCTCAGAAAACTGGACATGACACTTCCAGAGGATGCTGCTATACCTCTCCTGGGCATATACCCAAAGGATTCCCCGACATGCAATAGAGACACATGCTCCATTATGTTCATAGCAGCCTTATTTATAATAGCCAGAAGCTGGAAAGAACCCAGATGTCCCTCATAGGAGGAATGGATACAGAAAATGTGATATACTTACAGCAATTAGAAACAATGAATTCACAAAAATTTTAGGCAAATATTTTCTGGAAAATATCATCCTAAGTGAGGGACCCCAATCATAAAAGAATACACATGGAATGCAATCTCTGATAAGTGGATATTAATTTGCCCGGAAGCTCTGAATACCCAAGGCACAAATTGCATAACAAATGACTCCCATGAAGAAGTATGGAGAAGGTCCTGATCCTGGAAAGGATTGATCTAGCATAGGAGGGGACTATAAGGACAGAGAAAAAGGAGAGAGGTGATTGGAGAATGGATGGAGAGAAGAAGGTTTATGGGACATATGGGGAGGAGGGATCTGGGAAATCATTTGGAATGTAAACAAAGACTACAGAAAATAAAAATATTAAAATGTAGAAAAAGAAGCCCATCAAAATACTAAAATAGGAAGCAATAAAAATTTTACACAAAGAGTAAAAATATACATTTATATATAAAATAAAACTGAGTAAAATATGGAAAAATAATAAAAATTAGTCTTAAAGAAAAGCCCTGACAGGAAGACATTATGAGACCAGGAAACTAGAAATATGGTATTGAATTAATTTTCTTTGCCCATTTATGATGGGCATGTGGCCTACAATTAAGAGTTCTTTTCTCCAGTGAGACTAGCTTGGAAAAAATAAATTTTCATTTGCAGTTGTTATTAATTGGAGATTCCTTCTGGGTTAGGGATGAGTGCATATATCCACTTGTACTTTCATCTCTAGCATTCAAATAATACAAAATCCTTCAGGACTTGTGCATGCTTCCTTAGTCTTCATGACTTCATACAATCATAAATCTTATTGATTTAGAAGGCCTTGTTTTGCAGAATCTTTCAACCTTTCTGGTTCTGACATTCTTTCAGTTCTGCTTCTACAGGATTCTATTAGCTGTAAGGGGAGATATTTGATAGAGAACAAAGCTTCTTACTCTCTGATATCTGGCTATGGGCATCTTAATATGTTTCCATCTGAATGAAAAAAAAAGCATTTAGATGATTGTTAATTAAGCACAGATCCCTATGTATCATTTGGAATCACTTCAATGTTAAATTTTATGTTTGTTTCTTTTAGAGCATTATTACTTGGTTTCATCCTATGTACCTAGGCTATGTTGTCTCAGGTTCTTGGTCTCTCATGAAATGCTGAATATAGGTTCCATCTCCTAGAAAGCCTTCCTTGAATCACATATTCATTGTCTTTTCTCACAAGATTTGTACCATACTTGTACAAACATATCTGAAGGCAAGATGTTATTGTAGATTACAGGTTTTATAACTGAATTTTCCTTTGTTTCCTCTTCAGTAGAATGCAAAGTAACTTAGTGTCCCAAAGATGTACATGTAGGCACCAGCTCAATTTTTTCATGTTCACTGAGTTGTGTTGGCGTTGTCTTCAAAGGAATACAAATTAGAAATGAAAAAGCCAAATTATTGCTACTTGTAAATGGTATGAAGGTATAGATAAATGGCCTCAAATATTCTAGTAGAGAACTCCTATACTTGGTAAACACCTTCCACAAAGTGGCAGGATAAATAATCAACTCAAATTTATCAGTAACCCTCCTTTATACAAATGATTAAGTGGGATAAGAAATAAATCAACAAAAAAAATACCCTTCACAATAGCCAAATGTAATATAAAATATCTTGGTGTAATCCGAAATATGAAAGTTGAAGACCTGTATGACAAAAATTTCAAGTCACTGAATAAAGGAATTGTAAAAGATATCTGAAGAGGTAAACATCACTCATGTTCATGGACCGGGAGTATTACACAATAAAAATGGCAATATTTCTAGAAGCAATCTATTGATTCAATTCAATTATAATCAAAATTCAACACAATTTTTTAAAGGCCTTAAAAGAAAAATATTCAACTTCATTCATATGGAAAAACAAAAAGCCCAGGATAGTACTGTCCTATACAATAAAAGAACTTATGGAGGTATCACCATTCCAGATTTCAAACTACACTATCAAGCAATAGTGATAAAAACCACATGGTAGCACTCCCCTTCCATTCCTCAGGCCCCTTCCACCACCTGGTCCTTTCTACTGTGGCAGACTCTTGGCTAGTCCGCTGCAGTGAAGACACCATCTAATGATCCCTCCTAGAGAACCCGCAGCTCTTAAAGTAGTTGGGAACCCACTGCAATCAAAGCAGCTGAGAAACCACTACACATAGAGCAGTTGAGAAACAGACATACTCAAAGCAGTTGCCCCAACAGTTTGAATGCCTCCCTGGAAATCTGCAAACAAGACAGCAGATCAGAAACCTCTCTGCCCCTGTGAAGATAATAGAGTACATTAAGGAGGATATCAATAACTCAATGAAAGAAATGTAGGATAAAACAGGTAAACAGGTGAGGAATTGAATAAAGTGATTCAAGACCTAAAAGTGGAAGTAGAAACAATAAAGAAAACACAAATGGATGCAAACCTGAAATGGAAAACTTAGGAAAGAGGTCAGGAAGTATGGATGTAAGTATCTCTAACAGAACACAAGAGATAGAAGAGAGAATCTCAGGATTCTCTTATTTGAGATTCTCAGATCTTACTCAGGATTCTGGGAATCTCAGAAGATAACTATAGAAGAGATTGACACAACAGTCAAAGAAAATGCAAAATGCAAAAAGCTTCTCACTCAAAACATACAGGAAATCCAGGACACAATGAGAAGACCAAACCTAAGGTTTATAGGTATAGAAGAGAGCAATGATTCCCAACTTAATGTGCCAGTAAATATCCTCATCAAAATTATAGAACAAAACTTCCCTAACCTAAAGAAAGAGATACTTATGAACATATAAGAATTCCACAGAACACCAAATAGGCTGAACCAGAACAGAAATTCCTCCCATCACATAATAATCAAAACACCAAATGCACAAAATAAAGAAAGAATATTAAATGCAGTAATGGAAAAGGGCCAAGTAACATATAAACTAAGAGCTATCAGAATTATACGAGACTTCTCACCAGAGACCATGAAAGCAAGAAATCCTGGGCAGATCTCATATAGACACATAGTGTTAAAAACTGCATGGTGTTGGTACAGTGACATGCAGGCAGATCAATGGAACAGGATTGAAGATCCAGAAATGAACCCACACACCTCTGGCCACTTGATCCTCGACAAAGGGGCTGAAAACATCCAATGGAAAAAAGATAGTCTTTTCAACAAATGGTGCTGGTTCAACTGGAGGTCAGCATGCAGAAGAATGTTAATTGATCCATCCTTGTCTCCTTACACTAAGCTCAAATCCAAATGGATCAAGGACTTCCACATAAAGCCAGACACTCTGAAGCTAATAGAAAAGAAACTGGGGAAGACCCTCGAGGACATTGGTACAGGGGGAAATTTCCTGAACAGAACACCAATAGCTTATGCTCTAAGATCAAGAATTGACAAATGGGACCTCATAAAATTACAAAGTTTCTGTAAGGCAAAGGACACCATCAAAAGGGCAAATCGGCAACCAAAATATTGGGAAAAGATCTTCACAAACCCTACGTCAGATAGAGGGCTAATATCCAATATATATAAAGAACTCAAGAAGTTAGACTCCAGAAAACCAAATAACCCTATTAAAAAATGGAGTACAGAGTTAAACAAAGAATTTTCACCTGAAGAACTTCCAGAAGATCCTGCTATACCACTCCTGGGCATATACCCAGAAGACTCCCCAGCATGCAATAAGGATACATGTTCCACTATGTTCATAGCAGCCCTATTCATAATTGCCAGAAGCTGGAAAGAACCCAGGTATCCCTCAATAGAAGAGTGGATGCAAAAAATGTGGTATATCTACACAATGGAGTACTATTCAGCCATTAGAAACAATGAATTCATGAAATTCTTAGGGAAATGGATGGAGCTGGAGAATATCATACTAAGCAAGGTAACCCAGATTGAAAAGATGAATCATGGTATACAATCACTAATAAGTGGATATTAACCTAGAAAACTGGAATACCAAAAACATAATCCACACATCAAATGAGGTACAAGAAGCATGGAGGAGTTCTTCTGGAACCCTTGTTCTGGAAAGACTCAGTGAAGTAGTATAGGGCAAAACCAGAACAGGGAAGTAGGAAGGGTTGGGTGGGAAAACAGGGGGAGGGAAGGGGGCTGATGGGACTTTCGGGGAGTGGGGGTCTAGTAAAGGGGAAATCATTTGAAATGTAAATAAAAAAAAAAAGAGAGGACATAAATGCCAGCCCAGGCTACTATAACCAGCAAAACTCTCAATTACCATATATGGAGAAAACAAGATATTATATGATAAAACCAAATTTACAAAATATCTTTCTACAAACCGAGCTCTACAAAGGCTAATGGATGGAAAATACAAACATGAGGAGGGAAACTATACCCTAGAAAAAGCATGATACTAATGTTCAACAAACCCAAAAGAAGATAGCCACACAAACCTAATTCCAACTTTAACAACAAAAATAACAGGAAGTAACAATCACTTTTCCTTAATTTCTCTTAACATCAATGGTCTCAATTCCCTAATAAAAAGACATAGACTAAAAGACTGGATACATAAACAGGACCTAACATATTGCTGCATACAAGAAACCCACCTCAGTGACAAAACAGTCACTACCTCAGAGTTAAAGGTTGGAAAACAATGTTCAAAGTAAATGGTCCCAAGAAACAAGCTGTATCTTATATCAGATAAGATGGACTTTCAATCAAAAGTTGTAAAAAATGATAAGGAAGGACACTTCCTACTGTTCAAAAGAAAAATCCCCCAAGATGTACTCTCAATTAAGGGTACCCACATTCATAAAAGAAACTTTACTGAAGCTCAAAGCTCACATTGCCCCCTCACAATAATAGTGGGAGACTTCAAAAACCCTCTCTCAGCAATAGACAAATTATGGATACAGAAACTAAACATAGACACAGTGAAACTAAGAGAAGTTATGAACCAAATGGATATAACAGACATTTATAGAACATTTCATCCTAAATAAAAAGAATACACCTTCTTCTCAGTACTTCATGGAACCTTCTCCAAAACTGACCATATAACTGGTCACAAAACAGGCCTCAACAGATACAGGAATATTGAAATAATTCTGTGCACCCTATCAGATCATCACAGTCTAAGGCTGGCTTTAAGTTCCAACAAAAACAACAGAAAACACACATACACATGGAAGCTGAATAATACTCTACTCAATGATAACTTGGTCAATGAATTTAATGAAAATGAAGATACATCATACCAAAACTTATAGGGCAAAATGAAAGCAGTGCTAAGAGGAAAACTCATAGCTCTAAATGCCTGAAAAAAGAAAATGGAGAGAGCTTACACTAGCAGCTTGATAGCATATCCAAAAGCTCTAGATATGCTAGAGGACATGCTAGAGATATGCTAGGGTGGGAGGACAGGGGAAGAGAAGGGGGCTTACGGGACTTTCGGGGAGTGGGGGGGGGGCTAGAAAAGGGAAATCATTTGAAATGTAAATAAATTATATCGAATAAAAAAAAAGAAAAAATAGAAAAAAAAAGAAAAAAGAAAAAAGAAAAGAAAAGAAAATATACCCAAGGGTAGTAGATGGCAGAAAATAATCAAACTCAAGACTGAAATCAACAAAATAAAAACAAAAGGAAATATGCAAAGAATAAACAAAATCAGGAGTTGGTTTTTTGAGAAAATCAACAAGATAGATAAACCCTTAGCCAGACTAACCAGAGGGCACAGAGACAGTACCCAGATTAATAAACTCAGAAATAAAAATGGAGACATGAAAACAGAAACCAAGGAAGTTCAAAAAACATCAGATCTTACCACAAAAGACAATACTCAACAAAATTGGAAAATCTGGACAAAATGGAAAAATTTCTAGACATATCCCAGGTTCCAAAATTAAAACAGGATCATATAAACCATCCAAATAGTCCCAAAAGCCCTGAGGAAATATAAGCAGTGCTTAACAGTCTCCCAAACAAACAAACAAACAATCAAAAAAATCCCAGGACCAGGTAGGTTTAGTGGCAAATTCTATCAGATTGTCAAAGAAGAACTAATACCAATAGTCTTCAAATTATTCCAAAACATAGAAACAAAACGAACACTACCAAATTCATTTTATGAAGCCACAATTACACTTATACCTAAACCAAAGACATAACAAGGAAGGAGAATTTCAGACCAATTTCCCTTATGGACTTTGATGTAAAAATACTTAATAAAATTCTTGCCAACTGAATCTGAGAACACATCCAAATGGTCATTCATTAAGATCAGGTAGGGTTCATCCCAGGAATTCAGTGATGGTTCAATATACAGAAATCCATCAATTTAATCCAATACATAAACAAACTCAAAGAAAAAATAAAACACATGATCATTTCATTAGATGCTGAAAAACATTTGACAAATTCAGCATCCCTTTGTGTTAAAAGTCTTGGAAAGTTCAGGAATTCAAGGCCCATTCCTAAACACAATAAAAGGAATATACAGCAAACTAGTAGCCAACATCAAACTAAATGGAGATAAACTTGAAGCAATCTCACCAAAATCAGGGACTAGAAAAGGATGCCTTCTCTCTCCATATCTATTCAATATAGTACTTGAAGTCCTAGCTAGAGCAATTAGACAATAAAAGGAGGTCAAAAGGGTACAAATTGGAAAGCAAGAAATCATATTGTCACTATTTGCAAATGATATGATCATATATTTAAATGACCTCAAAATTCCACCAGAGAACCCCTAAAGCTGATAAACAACTTCATCAAAGTGGCTGGATATGAAATTAACTCAAACATATCAGTAGCCTTCCTATACTCAAAGGATAAACAAGCTGAGAAGGAAATTAGGAATTGACTCCCTTCACAATAGTCACAAATAATATTACATACCTAGATATAACTCTAACCAAGCAAGTAAATGATCTGTATGACAAGAATGTCAAGCCTCTGAAGAAAGAAATCAAAGATCTCAGAAGATGGAAAGATCTCCCTTGCTCATAGATTGGCAGGATTAATACAATAAAAATATCTATCTTGCTGAAAGCAATCTACAGACTCAATGCAATCCCCATCAAAATTCCAAATCAATTTTTCATAGAGCAATACAGAGCAATCTGCAAATTCATTTGGAATAACAAAAAATCGAGAATATTGAAAACTGTTCTCAACAACAAAAGAACTTCTGGGGGAATCACTAACCCAGACCTTACTATATTACTACAGAGCAATAGTTATAAAAACTTTATGATATTGGTACAGAGACAAGCAAGAAGCTCAATGGAATAGAATTGAAGATCCAGAAATGAACCCACTTGCCTGTGGTCACTTGATATTTGGCAAAGGAACAAATGGTGCTGGATTAACTGGACGTCAGCCTGTAGGAAAATGCAAATCAACACTTGTACAAAGCTCATGTCCAAGTGGATCACGGAACTCTACATAAAACCAGATACAATGATGCTTATAGAGGAGAAAGTGGGGGAAATGCCTCAAATACATAGGCACAGGGGAAATTTTCTGAACAGAACACCAATCACTTATGCTCTAAGATCAAGAAGCGATAAAAGGGACTTCATAAAATTGCAAAGCTTCTGTAAGGCAAAGGACACTGTCAATAGGACAATATGGCAACCAGGAGATTGAGAAAAGATCTTTACCAATTCTACATACAATAGAGGGCTAATATCCAATGTATATAAATAACTGAAGAAGTTAGACTCCAGAGAGTCAAATAACCCTATTAAAAATGGGGTACAGAGCGAAACAAACAATTTTCACCTTGAGGAAACTTGAATTGCTCTGAAAAAAACTAAGGAAATGTTCAATCTCCTTAGTTATCAGGGAAACGCAAATCAAAACAACCCTGAGATTCCACCTCACACCAGTCAGGATGGCCAAGATGAAAAACTCAGGGGAGAGCAGATGCTGGCAAGGATGGGGAGAAAGAGGAACTGTCCTCCATTCCTGGTGGGATTGTAAGCTGGTACAATCATGCTAGAAATTAGTATGGCGGTTCTTTGAAAATTTGACATAGCAGTACCTGAAGATCCAGCTATTCCACTCCTGGGCACAAACACAGAATATGTGCCAACATGTAATAAGGACACATGTTCCACTATGTTCATAGATCCAGTTTGGTGTCCTATGAAGTCTCAATAAAGGTCCCAGCATGGGAAAATCGAGGGGACAATGGAGTGGGTTGGGTGGAGGGGTATCCTTATAGAGGCAAGTGGAGGGAAGATGGATTGGGGGTTTTCTGGGAGAGGGGGAACTGGGAAAGGAGAAAACATTTGAAATGTAAATGAAAATATATTTAAAAAAAGAACAACATGGTATTGATATAGATAATCAGTGGAATCATTTGAAAACTCAGAAATACACCAACACAACTATGGACAATTGATATTTAACAAAGAAATAAAAACCATACAACAGAAAAAAATGCATCTCTAAAAAATGGTGTTTACCTACCTAACTGGGTGTCTTCTTGTAGAAGAACACAAAGAGACCCATATCTACAAAAGTCAAGTGAAGTGGATTAAAGTCTTCAACATAAAATCAAATATATGAACTCTAACAGGAAGGAGTGGGAAACTGTCTTGAACTTATTGACACAGGAGACAAATTCCTGTGCCACCAATAACTCAAGCAGGAAAATCAAAAAATAGACTGAAACATTTTTGCAAGACCAAGGACACCATTCACAGAATTGAATGTTAGCCTACAGAATAGGAAAAGTTCTTCACCAACCACGCATGTGATAGAGGACTAGTATCAAAATACTAATGAAAGACTCAGAAGGAACTCAAGAATTACACGAAGAAACCATGTAACCCAATTAAAAATGTGGTACAGAGCTAAACAGACGTCTCAACAGATGAATCTATAATAACGGAAAATCACTTACAGAAATGCTCTCCACCCTTGGTCAGCAGGGAAATTAAAATCAAATAATTCTGAAACTCAACCTTACACCATCACACTGGCTAAGATAAAAAACTCGAGTGACAGCATATGCTGGCTAGGATGTGGACCAAGAAGAACATTCCTTCATTGCTGGTAGGAGTGAAAAATTGTACAACTACTTTGCAAATCAGTTTTCTAGTTTCTCAGAAAACAGGTAATAGTTCTACCCTCCTCCCCAAGACCAAGCTATTCCACTTCTGGGCATGTATGCATAAGATACCTCACTATAACAGAAGGGCACTTTCTCAACTATGTTTATAGATGCTTTATTCATAATAGCTGGAAACTGGAAACAATTGAGATGTCTGTCAATTGAAGAATGGATAAAGAAAATATGGTACATCTACACAATGGAGGAAGTAGTAATCTTACTCAGAAGGGGAAGCAAAATAGTTATTGGAGGTGGAAGAAGAGAGGAAATTGGATGGAAGAAGGGATGAAAAGGGTGAAAGGGACAGAGAATAGTTGTGGGAGAAGGGATGTGGGAGAAGACTGGGAGTGAGCACATCAATAGATGGAGGACATCTTTCAAGTATTTGGAAACCTGGACTGAGGGTGTTTGGGATATCTATTGGAGTGACTCCTAGCAATGTGGTATATGGAGACTGAAGTGGCTACCTCCTGTAGTCAAGTGAGACTTCCAGCAGAGGTAAGGAAGGAGACATTAATCCACCACAAAATCTTTAACCCAAAATTTTTCCTGTATACAAAATTGGCATAGATAAATGGCAAAGATAATTGGCATAGATAAGGCTGAGGGAGCAGCTAACCAATGACTGCCATAAACTGAAACACATCCCATGGAAGACAGTCAGTCCCTGACACTATTAATGATATTCTGCTATACTTGCAGACAGGGGCATAGCATAATTCTATCCTGAGAGGCTTCAGACAACAACTGATGGGACAGATGCAGAGACCCATAGCCAAACATCATGCAGTGCTCATGGAGTTTGTGGAAGAATGGATAGAATTGAGTGAGTGGGCTGGAGGAGGTCAAAAACACCAGAAGAAGGCATACAGAATCTATTATCCTGGGCCCATGGGGGCTCACAGAGAATGAACCATCAACCAAAGAGCTTGCAGGTGTTGGACCTATGCCACTTACACATTTGTAGCCAATGTACAGCTTCATGTGAGTCTTTGAAATTGAACAATTGAAGCTGAGGCTGTCTGATTTGGCTGCCTGCTGTTGCATTTCCTTAACCTAGCTGGACTATCTAGTTGGGCTTCAGTGGGAGAAGATACTTTTAGCCCTATTGTGACAGTATGTCCCAGGGATAGGTGGTACACAAGGAGGGCTTTCCCTTCTCTGAGGAGAAGGGGAGGCTTAATGTGGGGAAGGATTTGTAAGGATGAGACTGGTTGGTGAGGAGGGACAGGGGTTGGGGAGGCAATATCAGGATATAAAATGAAAAAAAAAAATAAGTGTTCAGAAAAACATAGAGGTCCTTAACCACAAGTAAGCAAACTTTGTTAATATGTGATGGCTACCAAGCAATCGCTGACAGTCTGCCTCAGATTCTCTGATAGGACAGAGAGGGGAGATGGTTGAGAACTACAGGGGGCAGACCTAAGGCTTTTGTGGACCCAGACCACAGAGGCTCTTCTAAGCAGTACCTAGAGTCCCTGATCTGCAGTACTCCAAAGACCTCTGCTATGTTCTTTGCCTATTAGCCTCTCCACTGATCCACAAAAACATTTTTCATACACCTTTAAGAATAAAAAGTATGGGATTTTTTTTAAACTTCATTTTCCATGACTGTAGCAGTGCTTTACCTTTGCAATTTCTTCCTGTATCCAGGGTGTAATTTCTCAGCACATAAAATTGAATTCTCTGCATTAAATTTAATTGACTTAATTTAGCAGACACTAATTTTTTTTAGTAATTGCAAGGTACTTCACTCCCATTCTTAATTTCTGAGCCTTCCTTCATTTTTTTTCTCTGGGGTCCAGCAATAAGGTGGACTGATAAGTGGCTTTTGCAGTGTCTACCTAAACAGAAGATTATGAAAATTCATGTGCCTCAAAGTGCAGTTCCACTTGTGGAAATTTGAATCATGATTAAAGCCAACATGTAATTGATATCATTAATTTCCTGTTAATAAGGGATCTGACAGCTTAAAGGATATTTGGTCTATGTGATAGCATTAAGCTGAAATGGTTCACTAACTTTATTCTTATAAAATTGGTCTAGTTTCTCTTGACACCTTTAAGAATGTGTGTTTAGTTGAAACAGTATACAATTCAGGCCCTGAATATGTTCAACTGTGAAAAATGTGATACAACCTACATTTTTTGAAGTAAATCTGTTAAAATGTATCGTGTGTGTGTGTGTGTGTGTGTGTGTGTGTGTGTGTAACTGTACATGTGTATGAGTATGTACACACATGTCATGGCATATGTATGGAGGCCAGAGGAAAACTTATGACTATCATTCTTGATCTTATACCTTAATTAAGAAATGATATTTTTGTTTTTGCTTTTTTTCTGTTATGATCTCCCTCCAGACTATCTTACCCATGTAAATAAGGGAATTTTCCTGGTACTGTCTCCCATCTCCCTGTAAGAGTATCAGGGTTATCTATCTGTACTACCATTCAAGTTTTTATTTGGGTTCTGAGCATCTGAACTCAGGTCCCAGTGGTTGCACATCAAATGCTTTAACTGCTAAAACATTTATTCATTCTTTCCTTAGTCTTATAAAATTCCATCACATTGGCTTTAATTCTAAATAGGAAACTTAGTATTTAAAAAAATTAGTAATTATATAGAATATATGAAGATTAATTTATAAGTATTTTCATTCCCATTAAGTTATACATAAGAGACTGTTCTTTGTTTATTTGAAAAGTCATTACTTATAAAATGAAAAGTTTATTAGTAATCATGAATGTGTGAATATAACTTCAAAAATCTAAAAAATCTAAAATCAATATAATATTGGCTAGTTTTATATCAACATGACACAGACTTGGCTCATTTAGGAAAAGGAACACTTAATTGAGAAAAATACCTCAACCAGATTGGCCTTGAATTGAGATTATATGATTCATATTTTCATAATCAATGATTGATATGAAAAAGCCTACCCGCTGGGGCTTTTGTCACATTGGGCCAAGTGGTCCTGAGATGTATAAGAAAGTAGGTTGACGGAGGCCTCTGGCAGGAGCCTTCAGATCTCCACTTCGGGATCCAGAACAGCCTGGGGTGCAATGCCACATCTCTAGGTCCTGCAAGAGGCAAGAGGGGAATCCAGGAGGTCGGCTGGGAGGAGTCAGTGTGCTCTGGTGAGTCTAGCAAGCCCCTGTGGGAAACTTCTGGTGTCTGCTTTGGGATCTGAACAGCCTGGGCCACAGCACTCGGTGTCCAGGAAGTGCAAGAGACCTGGTGTGCACCGGGATGCAGACTGGGAGCAGACAGCTTGCTCCAGCAAGCTTAGGTTCCAGTCCTGAGGCCTCTGGCAGGAGCCCTCAGATCTCTGCTTCTGGATCCAGTACAGCATGGGCAGCAACACCACATCTCCAGGTCCTGCAAGAGGCCAGAGGGGCACCCGGAGGCCAGCTGGGAGGAGTCATTGTGCTCTGGTGAGTCCAGTAGGGCCCTGCTGGAGCCTTCAGGTGTCTGCTTTGGAATCTGAACAGCCTGGGCCACAGCACTCGTCTCCAGGAAGTGCAAGAGGCCTGGTGTGCACCTGGAAGCAGACTGGAAACACATAGCTTGCTCCTGTGGCAGCACATCCTCTTCAGTATTCAGAACAGCCTGGGCTGCAACTCCACATCTCCAGGTCCTGCAAGAGGCAAGAGGGGCATCCGGGAGGCAGGCTGAGAGGAATCAGTGTGCTCTGGTGAGTCCAGCAGGCCCAGCGGGAGCCTTCAGGTGTCTGCTTCTGGATCTGAACAGCCTGGGCCACAGCACTCTGTCTCCAGGCAGTGCAGGAGGTCAGCTGTGCACCAGAGGCCACCTGGGAAGAGGCAGCTTGCACTGGTGAGTCCAGAATTGACAAGACCAACTAACACCAGTGAGAACTAGATGACAAAAGGCAAACGCAGGAACGTCACTAACAGAAATCAAGGCAATATGGCAGCATCTGAACCCAATTCTCCTTTAACAGCACTTCCTGGATACCCCATTACACCAGTAAAACAAGATTTAGATTTAAAATCACTGGTCATGATGCTGGTACAGGAACACATGAAGGACATACTTAAAGAAATTCAGGAGAAAATGGATCAAAAGTTAGAAGCCCTTACAAGGGAAACACAAAGATCATTGAAAGATATTCAGGAGAATAAAAAAGCCAATAAGGAGGAAATGCAAAAATCACTTAAAGAAATACAAGAGAACTTTGGTCGACAGGCTGAGGTCATGAAAGAGGAAACACAAAAATCTCTTAAAGAATTACAGGAAAGCACAAACAAGCAAGTGAAGGAGCTAAGCAAAACCATCCAGGATCTAAAAGCAGAAGTAGAAACAACTAAGAAATCTCAAAGGGAGACAACTTTGAAGATAGAAAACCTTGGGAAGAAATCAAAAGCCATAGATGCAACTATCAGCAACAGAACACAAGAGATAGAAGAAAGAATCTCAAATGCTTAAGATACCATAGAAACCATGGACTCAACAGTTAAAGAAAATGCAAAATGCAAAAAGCTTGTAACCAAAAATATCCAGGAAATCCAGGACACAATGAGAAGACCAAACCTAAGGATTATAGGCATAGATGAGAGTGAAGATTTACAACTTAAAGGGCCAGCAAATATCTTCAATAAAATTATGGAAGAAAACTTCCCTAACCTAAAGAGAGAGATGTCCATGAATATATAAGAAGCCTACAGAACTCCAAACAGACTGGACCAGAACAGAAATACTTCCTGTCAAATAATAATCAAAAGCCCAAATGTACTAAACAAAGAAAGAATATTAAAGGCAGTAAGAGAAAAAGGCCAATTAACATAAAAATGAAGATCTATCAGAATCACAGCAGATTTTTCACCTGAGACTATGAAGGCTAGAAGGTCCTGGGCAGATCTCATGCAGACTTTAAGAGAACACAAATGCCAGCCAAAACTACTATATCCAGCAAAACTCTCAATCACCGTAGATGGAGAAACTAAGATATTCCATTACAAAACCAAGTTTACCCAATATCTATCCACAAACCCAGCCCTACAAAGGATAATAGGAGGAAAACACCAATACAAGGAGGGAAACTTCACCCTGGAAAAAGCAAAATAGTAACCTTCTCTCATCAAACCCCAAAGAAGTTAACCAATCAAATTTAAAAAATAACATCAAAAATGACAGGAAGTAACAATCACTATTCCTTAATATCTCTTAACATCAATGGACTCAATGCCCCAATAAAAAGACATAGACTAACCAACTGGATACTTAAAGAGGACCCTACATTTTGCTGCATACAGAAAACATATCTCAGGGTCAAAGACAAACACTACCTTAGATGAAAAGGCTCAAAGACAATTTTACAAGCAAATGGTCTCAGGAAACAAGCTGGAGTAGCCATTCTAATCTCAGATAAAATTGACTTTCAACCCAACGTCATCAAAAGAGACTCTGAAGGACACTTCTTGATGGTTAAAGGAAAAAATACAACAAGAAGAACTCTCAATCCTGATCATATATGCTCCAAATGCAAGGGCACCCTCATTCATAAAAGAAACTTTATTAAAACTCAAAGTACACATTGCACCTAACACAATAATTGTGGGTGACTTCAACACTGCTATTTCCTCAATGGACCAATCAGGAAAACAGAAACTCAACAGGGACACAATGAAACTAATTGAAGCTTTGGACAAATTAGATTTAACAGATATATATAGAACATTCTATCCTAAAGCAAAAGAATATACCTTTTTCTCAGCAGCTCATGGTACCTTCTCCAAAATCGACCATATAATTGGTCACAAGACAGACCTCAACAAATATAAGAAGATCGAACTCATCCCATGCCTCCTATCAGATCACTATGGACTAAAAGTGGTCTTCAATAGCAACAAAAAAACAACAGAAAACCCACATACACGTGGAAACTGAACAATATTCTACTCAATGATACCTTGGTCAAGGAAGAAATAAAGAAAGAAATCAAAGACTTTTTAGAACTTAATGAAAATGAAGACACAACATACCCAAATCTATGGGACACAATGAAAGCAGTGCTAAGAGGAAAACTCATAACCCTGAGTGCCTCCAAAAAGAAAATGGAGAGAGCATATACTAACAGCTTAATGACACACCTGAAAGCCCTGGAACAAAAAGAAGCTATTTCACCCAGGAGGAGTAGAAGGCAGGAAATCATCAAACTCAGGGCCGAAATCAATCAAGTAGAAACAAAGAGAACCATACAAAGAATCAACAAAACCAAGAGCTGGTTCTTTGGGAAAATGGACAAGATAGATAAACCCTTAGCCAGACTAACCAAAGGGTACAGAGACAGTATCCAGATTAACAAACTTAGAAATGAAAATGGAGATATAACAACAGAAACTGAGGGAATTCAAAAAATCATTAGATCCTACTACAAAAGCCTATACTCAACACAACTGGAGAATCTGGAGGAAATGGACAGTTTCCTAGACAGATATCGGACATCAAAACTAAATCAGGATCAGGTAAATCAACTAAACGGTCCCATAACACCTGAAGAAATAAAAAGGGTCATAGAAATCGCCCAACCAATAAAAGCATTGTACCAGATGGCTTCAGTGCAGAATTCTATCAAACCTTCATAGAAGACCTAACACCAATACTCTTCAAACTATTCCACAAAATAGAAACAGAAGGAACTTTACCCAACTCGTTCTATGAAGCCACAATTAACACTGATACCAAAACCACACAAAGATCCAACAAAGAAAGAGAACTTCACGCCCATTTCTCTTACGGATATTGATGCAAAAATACTTAATAAAATTCTTGCCAACCGAATCCAAGAACCCATCAAAACGATCATCCACCATGATCAAGTAGGCTTCATCCCAGGGATGCAGGGATGGTTCAATATAAGGAAATCCATCAATGCTATCCACGACATAAACAAACTCAAAGAAAAAAACCATATGGTCATCTCATTAGATCCAGAAAAAGCATTTGACAAAATTCAGCATCCTTTCATGCTAAAAGTCTTGGAAAGAACAGGAATTCAAGGCCCATACCTAAACATCCTTAAAGCAATATACAGCAAACCGGTGGCCAACATCAAACTAAACAGAGAGAAACTTGAAGCCATCCCACTAAAATTAGGGACTAGACAAGGCTGTCCTCTCTCTCCATATCTTTTCAATATAGTACTTGAAGTTCTAGCTAGAGCAATTAGACAATATAAGGAGGCCAAGGGAATAAAATTGGAAAGGAAGAAGTCAAATTATCACTATTTGCAGATGACATCATAGTCTACTTAAGCGACCCGAAAACCTCAACCAGAGAACTCCTACAGCTGATAAACAACTTCAGCAAAGTGGCTGGTTATAAAATCAACTCAAGCAAATCAGTTGCCTTCCTATACTCAAAGGATAAGCAGGCCGAGAAAGAAGTTAGGGAAATGACACCCTTCACAATAGCCACAAACAATATAAAGTATCTTGTTGTGACTCTAACCAAACAAGTGAAAGATCTATATGATAAGATCTTCAGGTCTCTGAAGAAGGAAATCGAAGAAGACATCAGAAAATGGAAAAATCTGCCATGCTCATGGATATGCAGGATTAATATAGTTAAAATGGCCATCTTGCCAAAAGCAATCTACAGATTCAATGCAGTCCCCATCAAAATCCCAACTCAGTTCTTCACAGAGTTGGAAAAAGCAATTCTCAAATTCACCCGGAATAACAAAAAAAACCCAAGATAGCTAAAACTATTCTCAGCAACAAAAGAAATTCTGGGGGAATCAGTATCCCTGACTTCAAGCAATATTACAGAGCAATAGTGTTAAAAAGTGCATGGTATTGGCCCAGTGACAGACAAGTGACCAATGGAATAGAATTGAAGATCCAGAAATGAACCCACATACTTATGGTCAGTTGATCTTTGACAAAGGAGCCAAAAACATCCAGTGGAAAAAAGATAGCCTTTTCAAAATATGGTGCTTTTTCAATCGGATGTCAGCATGCAGAAGAATGTGAATTGATCCATTCTTATCTTCATATACTAAACTTCACTCCAAGTGGATCAAGGACCTCCATGTAAAACCAGACATACTGAAACTAATAGAAAAGAAACTGGGGAAGACCCTAGAGGACATGGGCACGGGGGAAATGTTCCTGAACAGATCACCAATAGCTTATGCTCTAAGATCAAGAATTGACAAATGGGACCTCATAAAATTACAAAGTTTCTGTAGACAAAGGACACTGTTAACAGGAAAAAAACGGCAACGATCAAATTGGGAAAGGATATTCACCAACCCTACATCTGATAGAGGGCTAATATCCAATATATACAAAGAACTCAAGAAGTTAGACCCCAGGGAACCAAATAACCCTATGAAAAAATGGGGTACAGATCTAAACAAAGAAGTTTCACCTGAAGAAATTCAGATGGCCGAGAGGAACCTTAAGAAGTGCTCAACATCATTAGTCATTAGAGAAATGCAAATCAAAACAACCCTGAGATTTCACCTTACACCAATCAGAATGGCTAAGGTCAAAAACTCAGGAGACAGCAGGTGTTGGCGAGGATGAGGAGAAAGAGGAACAATCCTCCACTGCTGGTGGGGCTGTAAGATGGTACAACCACTGTGGAAATCAGTCTGGTGGTTCCTCAGAAAACTGGACATGACACTTCCAGAGGATGCTGCTATACCTCTCCTGGGCATATACCCAAAGTATTCCCTGGCATGCAATAAAGACACATGCTCCATTATGTTCATAGCAGCCTTATTTATAATAGCCAGAAGCTGAAAAGAACCCAGATGCCCCTCAAAGGAGGAATGGATACAGAAAATGTGGTATATTTACACAATGGAATACTACTCAGCAATCAGAAACAATGAATTCACAAAATTTATAGTCAAATGGTTTGATCTGGAAAATATCATCCTAAGTGAGGTAACCCAGTCACAAAAGAATACACATGGAATGCAATCTCTGATAAGTGGATATTAATTAGCCCAGAAGCCCTGAATACACAAGGCACAAAGTGCATAACAAATGACTCCCATGAAGAAGTATGGAGAAGGTCCTGATCCTGGAAAGGATTGATCTAGCATTGGAGCAGAATATAAGGACAGAGAAAAAAAGGAGGGAGGTGATTGGAGAATGGATGGAGAGAAGAAGTTTTATGGGACTTATGGGGAGGGGGGATCTGGGAAAGGGGAAATCATTTGGAATGTAAACAGAGAATATAGAAAATAAAAAATATTAAAAAAGAAGAAAAAAAGTAGGTTGACCAACCCATAGGAGTAAGCCAGTAAGCAAAATTCTTCTGTAATCTCTGCTTACATTTTGCCTTTTAGTTCAAACCTTGAGTTCTTCCTCTGACATGCCTCATTTTTTGAGAGTAATCTGGGAGTTAAAAGAAGAAATGAAGCATTTCCTCCTCAAATAGAATTTTATTTATTCATTTATTTTTATCTATTAAGAATCATTTAATCTCTGTCACAGAGGTTAAAGACAGTGCCCTAGTTTGGTTTCAATTGTTGTGATAAAGACAATTACCAAAAGCAACCACGGAGGATTACTACTTACTGTTTCAATTCTCATAGCTTGTTCATTCTGTTTTCTTTCAGCATCCAGGACCAGTGCCCAGGGGCCACAGGCCACTGTGAGATAAAATCTTTCACATCAATAAATAATAATAATAAAATACCCTACAGACAGGTACTGGGTCCAATACTGCCTCCCTGTCTCCAGTTAGGTTTAGGGATGGAGCAGAGAGTGAGAGAAAGAAAGTTCTTGTGATGCAGGAGAATCAAGTTACACTATTATTCAGAAGCAACAATGAACAAATATAAAGCAGAAATGGATCACATTCATTCATACACACACTCTAACCTCTGGTCTCGAAAGTGCTGGAGCCTAGTTCCTGTGGATGCACAGGCGAGGCCCGAGGCATTTCCTCACTCTGCTTTGGATCCTCACTAGAGCTTCAGTCCAGTTTTAGGGTGTCTGGAATTGGTGAGCTGACTCCAGGAATTAATCAGTCTCAACAGAAAGAGTCTCCATTGGAACTCTTGGGAATGAACCAAACCTTAGCTGTCAGACCAGGGTATTTAAGTCTCTTTCAGCTCAGGCCTGCAACACCACCTTATGTAACACTAGGCTTATCAATCTCCATAAACACTCTCCAGACTTGGTCTTCATGGTATGTTTTTAGTCAATTAAAATTGAGGTGCTCACTGAGGGCATTTACTTTATTCCATTTCATACACACTCTGGGTTGTGTTACATTTATAATTTCTTTTATATTGCTTACTTTTATTCCTTACAAATCCCACGGAAGTATTTTCTCAATTGAACTTCCCTATTCTCAGATAAGTTTAACTTGTGTCATGTTAATAAAACTAACCAGCACAGAATACAGAGTATATGAGAAAATAGGTATATCACAGCTTTGCCAGAATTAGTGATAGGCAAACATTTTAGCATGGATGGAATATGAATACAAACCTTCAAATCAGGGAATGTGAGCTGGCAGCTTTAATATTTTGCATCTATATCTCCTGATTGCTTTTCTAGGTTTTCTATATCCAGAGTTGTTTCACTTTGTGATTTCTTTATTGTTTCCATTTCCAATTTTAGATCCTGGACAAAGTTTGTTCAATTCCTTCACCCATTTGGTTGTGCTTTCCTGTAATTCTTTAAGGGATTTTTGTGTTACCTCTTTCAGAGCTTCTAGCTGTTTACCTATATTCACCGGCATGATGGTTTGTATATGCTCATCTGAGGGAGTGACACTATTAGAAGGGGTGGCCTTGTTGGAGGAAATGTGTCACTGTGTGGATGGGCTTGGAGATCTTCCTTCTAGATACCTAGATACAGCATGCCCAGTCTGTTCCTGTCTTCCTTTGGATAAAGATGCAGAACCTTCAGCTCCTCCTGCACCATGCCTGCCCAGATGCTTCTGTGCAATGACAATGCAGATGACAATGGACTGAACCTCTGAACCTATAAGCAAGCTCCAATTAAATGTTGTCATTTATAAGACTTGCCTTATTCATGGTGTTTGTTCACAGCAGTAAAACTCTAACTAAGACAACCTGTATTTCTTTAAGGGAATTATTTATGTCCTTTTTAAAGTCCTCTATCATCATCATGAGATGTGATTTTAAGTCAGAGCCTTGTTTTTCTTGTATGTTGGGGTATCTAGGGCTGACTGTAGTAGGAGACCTGGTTTCTGATGATTCCATGTAGCCTTGGTTTCTATTGCTTATGTTGTTGCCCTTGCCTTTTGCCATCTGGTTATCTCAGGGGTTAGCTGTTCTTGCTGTCTCTGACTGTGGCTTGTTTCTCCTGCAAGCCTGTGTGTCAGTACTCCTGGAAGACCAGTTCTCTCCAGCAGAGAATGGGTATGGAGTGCTGTGGCACAAGGTCAGCTCCAGAGTGCGCACAGAAACTGGAAGGAACTTGTCCCAGTCTGCTCCTTGGTTCCTTTGTCCTGATGGCTCAGGGCAGGTCCCTCTTGGGCCAGAAATTTGAGCAGAATTGGTGGTCTTACCTGTGCTCACAGGTATCAGCACTCCTGGGATACCAGTTCTCTCCAGGAGGAATTTGGGTATGGGGCACTGGTGCAGGATCAGCTCTAGGAGCAGAGAGAAACTGGAAGGATCCTGTCCTAGGCTGCTGCTGGGTTCCTGTGTCCTGAGATCTCCGGGCAAATCTTTCTGAGCAGAAATAGTGGTCTTACCTTTGTTCACAGTCTTGTTATCACTCCTGGGAGACCTGCTATTTCCTTGTTTTATTTGGGTATGGAGTGCTGTGGCATAGGATCAACTCTGGATACAGATGGAAACCAGAAGGATCTCAAATAGACTTTTCTTCCTATAGTATAAACCATGAGACAATAATCTCATTACAGTATTTATTTTAGAATTATAAAAGTATAAACAATTAGGAAGATTCTTAATATGTCCATAGCAGAGTTCACTGAGAAGACAAGTTGTGCTTTCCCATTGTTGTATATGTTATATATTAATAAAATAACTGAAAATTTGACATGAATTACACTTATATTAACATTGTCTTCAGCTCTGCAATTGGTATGCTTTGGGGTTTATTTACCTAAATTTTAGTTTAGATAGAGATACACACATACAGATAGAGAGAGATTGGAGAGCACTGAAAAAGGACAAATGAAGAAGAAAAGAACAGGAGAAGAGAGAAACAGTATGTGTGACTGACTATAATGTTTCAGAGGACAGAAACACATCACATGTAAATGACACATGTATTAGAAATCAGGAACAAGAAGAGTTCACATTTAATATTCATAAACACCAAATAATAATGCTTTATTAAGTACAGCTTGTGTTATGAATTGAACATTTTAAGATTTGAAACACTGTTAAAAGATAGTAATGATACACAATTTAAAAACCACCCAGGTAAGTACATAATAGTGATTTGCTTGCCATTCAAATTTTTTTGCTAAGGTGAATACAGAATGGGGAATTCTGTAAATTGTAGAATGCAGTAAATTCTGCAACCGTAGTGCTAGACACCAATAAACCCATTAAAGAACAACTCCTTGTAGCCAAGATAATAGAGCTCAGTCCTGGATGAAGATCTAATGTTTGCTTTATGTAGGTCAATATTCTGACCAGGAAATTGCCTGTTAGGTAGGTCAGACTATCTCTAGGAAGATATTTCTACGATAAGCTATCTAAAGCAATAAGTACAATAATTATCCCTTTATATTGTCCTTTTTCTTGTACCTCTAGCACAGTTTTCCTTTTATATTTAAACAATTTTTACAACATCTACTTTTTTCATATTTAGAAAATTCCCTCAACTCTACCCAATTCCATAATCACATTACTATGTAGCCAGCACTCAAACAAATAACCATCAAAATAAAACAAATAAACAAAAGTAACCAAAAATTTTTTTAAAAAGAAACAAATATACACACACAAAAGGAAAGAAAAGAAAATGACACAAAGATACAGAGTATATTTTGTTTATAAAGCAAAACAAAATGTCTTCAAAACTATATTTGTACTTGCTACCACGTCCACATTCTCTTTGAGTGAATAAGTGTTTTAGTAATGCTTGTCTGGAAGACACTGTTTTCTGGTAGTCATCCTATACCTCTGGCTATTATGGTCTTTCCAATTCCTATATATTGGAAATTCCATATAGTCTAAATCTTGAGAGGAGAATGTTATGAAAACATCCTATCTAGATGTGAGTATTTCCAAGAGTCTCATTCTCTGGACATTGTCCAGTCCCAGGCCTCTTTGCTAGTTGTCATTTATTGCAAAATGATGCTTTTTTTGATGTGTACTATGTGGTTTACTGCCCAGTGGGTACAATGAAATATGATTAGGAGTTATTGTAGTACTCTGTTCCTTTAGCAGAATCATAGTAGTCTACTTTCCTAAGTACCATAGCAATCACAGGTTCTTGACCATCTGAGCAATGTCAGACATGGGTTCCATTTCCTGCATACCTGATTAAAAATTGTACTACAGAGCTACAGCAGTAAAATCAGTATGCTATTGGCATAGAAACAGACTCATTGGTGAGTGGAATTGAATTGAAGACCCAGATATAAATCCCTGCATATATGGACAGTTTAAGTTTCTTATAAAGAATCAAAAAATATACACTGGGAAAAAGATAACATCATCAAAAAATAGTGATGGCCAAACTGGAAGGCTACATAAAAGGAATCTCTATAAATTTACACTTATCACTGTATAAAAATGAACTCCGAATGGATCAAGACCATCAATATAAAGCCAGATACACTAAATCTGATAGAAGAGAATATGAAAAATATTCTTAAGCTTATTGGCAAGAAGAATTTCTGAAAATTTCAGAAAACCAATAGCACAGACAGAACAACAATTAATAAATGTGACTGCAGGAAACTATAAAGCTTCTGAAAGGTAAATGAAACCATCATTCAGACAAAAGTCTAGTCCACAAAAGGATTATTTTTCATTCAACACCGCATCTGATAAAAAATTTATAAACACCTGAAATTCTGGATTTCAAAAAAATAAAATTAAAAATGGAATACACAACTAAACAGAAAATACTCAAAAAAATGAATCACAAATAAATGGCTAAACAAGTTAAATAATATCCACAGACTTAGTAATCATGGGAATGTAAATCAAAACCATTATGAGATTTCATTTTACACAATAAGAATGGCCAAAATCAATAAAACAAATGATAGTTCATTCTAATGAGGATTTAGATAAATATATACTTCTCTACTGCAACTGGGAAGGAAATGTATGCGCCCACTATGGAGATGCGTGTGACTGTTCCTCAGGAAGCTAAAAATAGGTATATCTTAAACTCCACCTACCCTTCTTGAACATTTACCCAAAGGACTCTGTATCCCATTACAAAGACACTTTTTCAACTATGTTCAGGACTCTTCTGTTCATAATAGCCAGAAACTGGAAACAGTCTATATCCCATTCTACAGATAAATGAATAAAAAATGTAGTACATTTACTTAATGAATACTCTACTCATTAATAAAATATCACCAAATTTACAGTTAATTGGATGAAGCAATAAAGAAATCATTCTGAGTGAGATAACCCAGGCCAAAAAAGAAATATGGTATGTCTTCACTTCTGTGAAATATCTGTTAAATCTGTAACAAGCTGACTACAATCCATATAATGTCAGGGTCATATATAAAATAAGGGACTTGAGAAAGAGAAGGAGCTCCCTAGTAAGGTGAAACAGAATACAACACTTCGGACAGAGTGTGGTATGACTGATAGCTTTAGGATCAAAAGGGGAAGAGGAGGAAGTGGCTGGGGGAGGGACTGCAGGAGGCACACCTAAAACTAAGGGTTATTTGAGGGATCATACGGAAACCTAATAGAGCAGAAGCTTAGATGAAAGAAATCTAAATATAATTACCATATAATGTCTGAAACAAAGTCTCAGCTAGACATCTTTCACAACCATATAGACCTCACGTGCCAGGATAGGGTTTTATTTATTCTAGCTTTTAGCCAAAAGGAATCATAGAAACCCCAAATAACTCAGTATGTTGCCAATACTATTGGTTGCTCTCTATACACTGTTGGTAAAGCCCAAATTCTGAAGAAAACACCCACATAACTCGCTGAGCTTATATAGAATTCAGCTGGTGCCTAGCTAAAGCCTTCATCCCTATAGTATTATGTTACTGGAAGATACTCTGCATACAAGGAGAGGAAAACAGTAAACACCAGTCCAGCCACAAACCCTTAAAACTACAGTGGTGACTTGCCTGCAATATATTCGCTGAAGGGGATAGGTACTACACAGGAATAACAAAAGAGTCAGCTGACCCCGGCCTGAGGCATTTTCAGAGACTGAACCCCCCCAAACAAAGACATACACAGATTGGACCTCAGCTGCTCCACAAATAGTGGCAGATTTGCAGCTTGTTCTTCATGTGCATCTAGAACATACGCAGCAAGGGCTATCTCAAAAGCTGTTCCCGTCCATCCAGGAGATATGTTCTTCTAGCTGGGCTGCCTTCTCTAGCCTCAGTGGGAGTAGATGAGCTTAGCCGCGTAGACTTGATGTGTCAGGGTGGGGAGATACACGGGAGGAGGGGGCATTCTTTTAGAGAAGAAGAGGAGGAGGGATTTATGGGAGGATTGTGGGAGGGGGTGACCAGGATGGGGGGGGGCAGTCAGTGGGATGTAAAGTGAATGCATTAAAAAGTCATAAATAAGCCAGGCAGTGGTGGAGCACGCCTTTAATCCCAGCACTTGGGAGGCAGAGGCAGGATGATTTCTGAGTTCGAGGCCAGCCTGGTCTACAGAGTGAGTTCCAGGACAGCCAGGGCTACACAGAGAAACCCTGTCTTGAAAAAACCAAAAAGGAAAAAAAAATAATAAATAAACAAACAACAAACAAATAATTGTGGGTGCAAGTAGTGGCAGAAAAGTCATGGGAGTAATCAATCATTATCTGATTGGAATTAAATGAGACATTAATAACTCCATCTCTAATGTTTATCAAACACTGTAGAAGAGGAGACAGAAAGAATGTAAGAGAATAAAGAAAAGGATAAGGGCTGTGAAATTCCATCATCTACACAGGAGAGGACCATTGTTTCAATCTTCTGCAAATCACAATTATGTTTACTTGCTTTAGGTCTGCACAAGACTGCATAAGAACTTCTCAATAGTCCCTGTAGAACGATTAGCAGCAAAGGGCCTCTGGGAGAGTATATCCTGTTCTGTTTGTACTCACAGGTGAGTACACCAACATTCAATATTTCCAAATTCATTATTATATAAATGACCCTGGCTAAAAATAGTAGTCAAATGATATCAAAGTGGGAATTTTATAGGGAAAAGAGAAGTCTGATAAGTGAGGAAGATAGAATAGGCTGTGAGTTTGAGTAATTAGCATGTAATATATATATATATATATATATATATATATTTTTTTTTTGTGTATATATATCATATTTCATGTGCAATCATATTATGTATATACACATTTAACTATATTATATTAAATGATTTAATGATTATTGAGATTGCTATTAATTTAGTGCTGAATTTGATATATATTAGTTATTATCTATATTATTAGTTTGTTTTGTTAGATACCTTGGTTTGAATATTATGCTCATAGTTGCAAATTACTAAGATTTCTTGTATGCAAATACTGCATCCAGTTTTTAGTTTGGAGTTACATTCACTGCAATAGTGAAAACTCTAATCCAAGATAAAAACATATAAGTAGGTTGGAGTAGCATGTTGTACAGATACAGTTTTTTCACCAGGGTAAATTCCATTTTTGTTCTCATATTAATACTCCTTCACTGTTTCCTCATGCAAATGATGGACCTTTATAAACACTAACATTTGAATGATTCATTATATTTTATAAAATTTATAACCCACCTTCATTTTTGTACAGTTTATAATCTATACCCTAATAGAGCCAGTACAACACTGATTTAAAATTCTTTGACTGTTTTTAAGCGGCAGTGTGCTTATATTCGGTCATGCAAGTAGCCATGGCAACCGTAGACCTCAAAGGCTTCCTGTGGAACAGTCCAGCTGTTAGAAGTTCGTGGGCAGTGCAGTGCCTGCCTGTCCTGCTTGCACCTGCTGTGGAGAGGAGGAGACATCAAACACAAACCCCAATGAGGAAGAGATTGGAGGCTTTGGCTGTGTTCTTGCAGATACAGGAATCCCCAGGCTTTGCTGAGGCATAAACCTAGCATATAGTAAATTATGTGAACTTCACAGAAAATAAACAAACCAAACAAAGCAATGTATTTAAAAAAAATAAAAATGAAAAATTGTTGAGAAGGAAGAAAAGTATTTGAAAAGAAGTTCAGGTAGTTTTCCTAGATCAAGAAGATCCATTAGATAATTTTCTTGATGATTCCAAGAATATGGGCAATTATGGAAATAAATTTTCAGTTAGTCTTAATGAGTTTAGATCTAACATACGATAAAAAGCAATAATTTGGGTAAAAAGTTCATGTGTCATGGTAACTATGAAGGTAAATACTGTAGTGAGGGAAATTACTTTGTTTTGCTTTGTTTATGACAATGTCTCCCTATGCAGTCCTGGCTCTCTCAAGCTTACCTCAAGTTCAAAGATACCTGCCTACCTCTCCCTTCTCATGAGTTTTGCACCACTGTGCCCTGCAGTGAAGAGAACATTTTCTTTTTTACACAACTACATCACCCATAGGTCATTACCTTAGTGTCTCTTAGGTCAATGTTTTAGTCACTAATGTCTGCTGACCTCATCCCTGCAGATCCAGTGTTACCTTATCTATAATGTCTTTTAATGACAACATTGTTTTATATAGTAGATAGATTAGAAGCTAATCTGTGTCACTTGCTGTGTCTGCCCTTCCATGTTTATGCCTATCGCATCACCTTCAGGTGGTAGCCGTGATTCCTTTGTTAGTTAGTGGATATCCAGGTTGTTTGTAGTCTGTGGTCATGCATCAAATGTCATATGTGGCTCTGTGAGGGTTACATTTTCAACTTGGGAAATAATATCCGAAGCTTGAATATTCACCACTTCTTTTCCATCCTTTGTTTTCTGGGTACATTTGTTATCTCTTTGATTGCTTTAGGTTAGTTTCAGTTTGTGGTTAAGTGGTTAGTGTTAATGTGGGTTATCCTGAAGAGCACTTATGCAGAACAACTTTCTGATTGCCTGCACCATCCAAATGATTTCTTCAGTAACATATCATTTTGCACAGCTTAATGTTATGCTTACTGTTTCATTTATTACAAATGCAACTCTTAATAGCTATCTGTTTGCAAACATATCTCTTGGTCAGTATGTTTTCTCATGAAATTTTCCATTTTAAAGTATAAGGTTTACATTGCATGTGAACCCCACAGCACATCTGCAGAGGCATACTTTTAAAACATAATCAATAAAATTTTGCCCATCCTAGATAATTGACTATTGTCTATATATATGACAAGCCCAATCTACATAGAAGAACAATTGGAAACTTTTCCTATTAAAACTATATATTGTACCTTTTAGATCCATCAATTTTTGCTATAATATATTGAGTTGAAATCATGAAATAGGTATGCATTGAGGTTTATTTTTTAATCTTAAGAAAACAATTTAAGAATGTCATTGGTCAATAAAAGTTAAGCGGCTAGTACAGACAGATGTTTTCCAAGTGGAGAAATTTCTTATATTTGTTGCCAAAGTAGGAACTAAATCTAAAAAATCTGTGTTACTGTAATGGCCAAATTATAACTACTAATTCAATGTGAATTTTAAAATGCATCTTGATAAATTATAAATTTAAAAATATTAGAACTTTGAATGATTAATTAAATACCAACATGGTGCTGAACTCTAAAACCAAGTAAACAATCTAGCAAAACGCTATAATCAGCCATGATCTGCCATGGTTTAGGATTTGTTTTTAATGTATTTGCATGTATACAAAACAAATAATGTATTTAAGTGTGACTTTACACACAAAGAACATCAGTTTCTGTCTTAATGCTTTTTTCATAACATAATCTTTGTAGTTATGAGAATGAAATCCCTGATAATAAATAGAAAATAGTTCTTAAGCAATTTGTTACCTGTTTATTTTCCAAAGAGAAGGAAAAATGACTGTATCCTTCTAGCTCTTGATGATCTTTAAACATGGTGAAGTCTCCAGCACAGTTTGGTGCACCAGATTTAATTTGTATAAAGTACAATGAAAACAATTTGGAAGACATTGGGGGCCACTTACTTTATTTTCTAAATTAATTTTCTCCTAACCAGAGCAGAATAAAAAGAAAACTGAAATGCACAATACAAATAAATCCTATTAAAAATATATCTTCATAAACCCCTATAGTTGTTCTCTGGGGACCTTTTACTGAATTACCAAGTGTGATATTAAGGTGGGAACCTTCTTTTCATCAAAATTTTAATTTAAAAAGTTCAAGCAACAACCAGTAGACAAACAAGTAAGCCCTGAGGGGAATACAGCATAATCACCACTGAGGAGAGCCTGTGTGCAGTGGCTGCACACTGATACTGCACTCCCCCCCCCCCCCCCCCCCCCCCCCCCCCCCCGCCCGGGGTAGTTTTCACACCTGCTTAGTCAAATAAATACCCATGATGTTTTATTTTCTCTGGGCCTCTTTGCACTAAATCACCAGCATTCTGCCTGGGAGTGTTTTTTATTTACTAGAGTATTCATATTAAACTTAACCTCTTCCCAGCAAGGTTAAGAGTAAATGCAAAATACTAAAAATGTTTATGAACTTTTGTTTCTCAGGATATTGATTTGTTTAAATGACAATTGTTTTTAAGGTAAATGTGAATATTCTTAAAGCTTGCTCTGTTTCTCTCCCCCCCCCATCTCTCTCTCCCTCTTTCTCTCCCTCTCCTTTATTTGTCCCTTTCACTTTCTGTTTTGTAAGTTCATAATCCACCCCTTGAAATTTATAAACAAGGATAGTTGAAGATACTTGTGTGAATCAGCAATTACTAAAATAAAAACACAGCCACATCCCGGTCCTTCAGTTGCAGCCCATTGTCACTTGAAGTTATGTTTAATGCCAATTCATCAAGAAATATCAGCAAGTACTTCGTGTCTGTAAAGTTTTACAGTTGCGTCATGGTGTGTAGCATGAAGTTTAACCCTGCTCTGAGAAAAAATATGAGAAAAAATGCATTTTGCATTTTCTTTAACTGTTGAGTCCATGGTTTCTATGGAATCTTCAGCATCTGAGATTCTTTCTTCTATCTCTTGTATTCTGTTGTTGATATTTGCATCTCTGTCCCCTGATTTCTTCCCAAGGCTTTCTATCTCCAAAGTTGTCTCCCTTTGAGATTTCTTAGTTGTTTCTACTTCTGATTTTTGATCCTGGATAGTTTTGCTTAGCTCCTTCACTTGCTTGTTTGTGCTTTCCTGTAATTCTTTAAGAGATTTTTGTGTTTCCTCCTTCATGACCTTAGCCTGTTGACCAAAGTTCTCCTATATTTCTTTAAGTGTTTTTTGCATTTCCTCATTATTGGTATTTGTATTCTCCTGGATTTCTTTCAATGATTTTTGTGTTTCCCTTGCAAGGGCTTCTAACTTTTGATCCATTTTCTCCTGAATTTCTTTAAGTATGTCCTTCATGTGTTCCTGTACCAGCATCATGACCAGTGATTTTAAATCCAAATCTTGTTTTACTGGTGTGATGGGGTATCCAGGACATGCTGGTAGAGGAGAATTGGGTTTAGATGTTGCCATATTGCCTTGATTTCTGTTAGTGACATTCCTGCATTTGCCTTTTGCCATCTAGTTCTCACTGGTGTTAGTTGGTCTTCTCAATGCTGGACTCATCAGTGCAAGCTGCCCCTTCCCGTTTGGCCTCTGATGCACAGCTTACCTCCTGCACTGCCTGGAGACAGGGTGCTGTTGTCCAGGCTGTTCAGATCCCGAAGCAGACACCCAAAGGCTCCCGCTGGGGCCCGCTGGATTCACTGGAGCACAGCGACTTCTCCCAGCTGGCCGCACGGAAGCCCCTCTTGCCTCTGGCAGGACCTGGAGATGTGGTGTTGCCGCCCAGGTTAATATGGATCCGGAAGCGGAGAGAGCTGAGGGCTCCTGCCAGAGGCCTTAGGACTGGAACCCAAGCTCTGGGCCACAGGAGCAAGCCAAGCTGCGAGCTCCCAGACTGCCTCTGGCTGCACACGGTTCTCCCGCACTTCCTGGAGACCGAGTGCTGTGGCCCTGGCCATTCAGATGCCAAAGCAGGCACCCGAAGTCTCCCGCTGGGGCCCGCTGGATTCACCAGAGCACACCGACTTCTCCCCGTTAGCCGCCCAGAAGCCCCTCTTGCCTCTTGCAGTACCTAGAGATGTGGTGTTGCTGCCCAGGCTGATCTGGATTTGGAAGTGGAGAGAGCTGAGCTGAGGGCTCCCCAAAATATTTTTTTTTATTGAGTATCTTCTTCATTTACATTGCCAATGGTAAAACCTTTCCCAATTTCCCCTCTCCCAAAAGCTCCCCTCCCCAAAGATTCTCTACCCCTCCTCCCATCCCATGCCTCCATGTATATGCCCCTCTATCTGACACACTCCCACCTTCCCCCCCAACCCCCACCCCCCTGTCCATTTCCTTTTGTTGGGACCTCTATTGAGTCTTTACCTGACCAAAGACCACTCCTCCCATTGATGCCCAACAAGGCATTCCTCTGCCACATTTTTGGCTGGAACCATGTATAACCCTTGGTTGATGGTTCAGTCCCTGGGAGTCTTGGGGTGTCTGGGTGTTCGAAGTCATCGTTCTTCTCATGGGGCTATAAACCCCTTCAGTTCATGAATGGTGCCTTCTTGTACCATCAAAGCTAGTTCTCAAAGAAGGGGCATTTATGTCAGTTCCAGCTCAGGGACAACTGGGTCCTATGTCTGAAATTCATGTTCTTTACAGCAAGAGATTTATGTTTCATCTCTGGATGACCACCAATGGAAAATAGCAATAGTCTTAAACATTTTAGAAGTCTTTTAGACAACCCAATCAACCACTCAAAAGAAAGTTTCTCGTGTCCAGTGTGAGGAGTTTGTAAGGTAGTTTTGTCTTTTGAAGAAACATTGCCAGCCAGATTAGAAATTTCACTTAAACTATATGAATATATTTATATATAGCAGGCTTAAGAATATGTATGTATGTATATACATGTACATATATGTATATTACATGAATCAGTGAAAATTAAGGCCATCAATTTTAAAGGAATAAAGGATGTGTATTATGGGAAAGTTTGAATTGAGAAAAGAGACTGGTAAAGATGTTTATATATATATATTTTTTTCAATTCCATATAAATATAATAACTATTTTATTCAGGTTAACAGTAAGATTCCTTCCCTAAATCCCCCTTTTCTCATTTATCAAATAAGAACACTTTTTCCATTCAACTCTTTCCTCTACTGCCCTCTACTATGAAAATGGTCATTTCCCATTCCTGGGCTCTAGAGTTACTTCAGAATATGCATTCACATGACGTAGAAACCTCTTTTACAAGAGAACATGCTGTCTTTGTGGGTCTGGATTATTGCTCCCAATATGATCTTTTATAGCTCCATCCATTCACATAGAAAGTTGATTTCTTTCTTTTTTACTGCAAAATAGTATTTCAAAGTGTGTGTGTGTGTGTGTGTGTGTGTGTAATATTTTAATTATCCATTGGTTGTCTGAAGGACATTTAATTTCTTTTTTTTTCTTTTTTTTGCTATTATGAATAGAGTAACAATGACCATGGCTGAACATATATCTCTGAAGTAGGATGGTGAGTCCTTTGGGCACATGCCTAGTAGTGGCAAGGCTAGTTCAATTGGTAGATATATTTTTAGCCTTTAAAAATAGTTTTCATATTTTTTTTTTTATAGAAACTGAACCTAATCACAATCCACAAACAGTGAATCGGTGATCCGTACCCCTTAAGGTCTCTCTAGCATTGGCTTTGTTTGGTTTTTCATCTTCCACATTCTCAATAGAGTATAATGAAGCCTTTTGTCAGCTAGAAAAAGTTCTATCCAGTTGTGAGGGCTTCCTTTCTACCTTGTAGATTGTTTCTTTAGCTTTGTAGAAACTTGTAATTTTAAAGTAATCACAAGATCACTCCAGCATTATTTGCCTCAATTGTTTGGCAAATGCAGTCCAATTGGGAAAGTCCTGTACTAAAAAGATCATGTAGTATACAGCCTGTGCTATATTCTAGCCATTTCAGTGTTTCTGGGTTCATATTTTGGTCCTTTACTCAGTTAGAGTTAGTTTTGTGGAAGGTACAGATATAGTCTCCTTTCTGTTGCATGTAGACCTCCAGCTTTGCCAGCACAATGTGCTGAATATGATTTATTTTATTTTATTTTTGGTCATAATTTGTTTTTTATCATTGTTTAATTTTAAGTGGCTCAAGTTACATGTGCCCATGTTTGGCTCTTCAATTTTGTTCCATGATCTACATGCCTATATTATACCATATCATACTATATGTATTACTATGGGTTTTAATATATCTTAATGTTGGAATTGTAATAACTCCAGTATTGTGCTTCACTGTAAATATTATTTAAGCTATTCCAGGACTTTTGTGGATCATTATGAAATTTAAGATATTTTTTCAATTTCTTTGAGGAATGAATTAGAAATTTTGATTGGTATTTCATTGAGTCTTTAAATAACTTTTGGCCAGATGGTCATTTTCACAATATTAAATATGCAAATAAATGACCATGGGATAGCTTTCTACTTTTCTAGTGTCTATCTTTATTGCTTCAGAGGTTTTACATATTCAATAGATTTTCTTTAGATTACTTTGAATAGGAGTATATACATGATCTTTCTCATACGCTTTTTTTTTGGTGTATAGAAAAATTATTTATTGGTGCAAATTTATTATGTATACTGAAACATTTTTGAATTTGCTTGTAATTTCTAGAAATTTTCTGGTAGAATATTTGATAGCATTTGTTGATATGGATAGAAATATTTCTCCTTTTCCAATTTGTATCCTTTTGATTTCTTTCTCCTGCCTTACTGCTCCAGTGAGTTTTTATAATCAAATTAGCAAAGGGGGTTGAAGAGGGATCAAACATACCCATTTGTCTCCTAACTTCAGTGGGATTGATTTAAGCTGTTCTTCAAGGAGAATGATGTTAGCTGTTGGTTTCTCATCACCCCTCACAGGAAAGCAATCAGGAAGCTGCCAAGCACCACCTAGCCTGAGTCAACCTCCTTGGCAAACAATCAGGAGTTAAACAAGCTGACCCACCACCTAGATTGACCCAAGTATAGTTAATCAGCAAAATCCTCCAACCTCATGAGCCTTAACCAATTGCCATACCAGGTACCCATATCCCTGGAGATAAGCTAACCAATCAATTGAAAGATAGATAAAAGTTATCTACTCTTACCTTAATATGCTTTAAATTGATCCTGAGAGGGTACACCAGGAGGCCAGCTGGAAGCAAGCAGCATGCTCAGGTGAGTCAGACCCTGCAGAGCAGAGGATCCAATCCTGAGGCCTGTGGCAGGAGCCTTCAGGCCTCTGCTTCGGGATCAGGAGCAGCCTGGACCACAGTACCCTGTCTCCAGGAAGTGCAAGAGGCCAGTGGTACAGCCAGAGGCCTGCTGGGAGCAAGCAGCTTACTCTAGTGAGTCAGGCCCTGCAGAGCAGAGGATCCAGCCCTGAGGCCTCTAACAGGAGCCTTCAGGCCTCCACTTAAGAATCAGGAACAGCCTGGGCCACTGCACCCAGTCTCCAGGCAGTGCAGGAGGTCAGCTGTGCACCCGGAGACCAGCTGCAAAAAGGAAGCATGCACTGGTGAATCCAGTATTGACAACAAGACCAACTAACACCAGTGAGAACTAGATGGCAAAAAGCAAATGCAGGAGCATTACTAACAGACATCAAGGCGATATGGCAGCATCTGAACCCAATTCTCCATTAGCAACATGTCGTGGATACACCAACACTCCAGAAAAACAAGATATGGATTTAAAATCACTGGTCATGATGCTGTTACAGGAACACATTAAGGATATAAATAAATCTCTTAAAGAAATTCAGGAGAAAATGGATCAAAAGTTAGAAGCCCTTACAAGGGAAACACAACAATCATTGAAAGAAATTCAGGAAAATTCAGAAGCCAATAAGAAGGAAACACAAAAATCACTTACAGAAATACAAGAGAACTTTGGTCAACAGGCTGAGGTCATGAAAGAGGAAACACAAAAATCTCTTAAAGAATTACAGGAAAACACAAACAAGCAAGTAAAGGAGCTAAGCAAAACCATCCAGGATCTAAAATCAGAAGTAGAAATAACTAAGAAAACTCATAGGGAGACAACTTTGGAGATAGAAAACCTTGGGAAGAAATCAGGGGCCATAGATACAACTATCAACAACAGAATACAAGAGATAGAAGAAAGAATCTCAGATGCTGAAGATACCATAGAAACCATGTACTCAACAGTTAAAGAAAATGCAAAATGCAAAAAGCTTGTAACCCAAAACATCCAGGAAATCCAGAAAACAAGGAGAACACCAAACCTAAGAATTAAAGGCATAGATGAGAGTGAAGATTTACAACTTAAAGGGCCAACAAATACCTTCAATAAAATTATGGAAGAAAACTTCCCTAACCTAAAGAGAGAGGCCCATGAATATACAAGAAGCCTACAGAACTCCAAACAGACTGCACCAGAACAGAAATACTTCCCATCACATCATAATCAAAACCCAAAATGTACTAAACAAAGAAAGAATATTAAAGGCAGTAAGAGAAAAAGGCCAAGTAACATATAAAGGAGGACCTATCAGAATCACACCAGACTTCTCACCAGAGACTATGAAAGCTAGAAGATCATGGGCAGATCTCATGCAGACTCTAAGAACACAAATGCCAGACAAAACTACTATACCCAGCAAAACTCTCAATCACCATAGATGGAAAAATCAAGATATTCCATGACAAAACCAAGTTCACCCAATATCTTACCACAAACCCAGCCCTACAAAGGATAATAGGAGGAAAACACCAACACAAGGTGGGAAACTTCACCCTGGAAAATGCAAGATAGTAACCTTCTTTCATTATTAACCAATCAAATATAAAAGATAACATCAAAAATGCCAGGAAGTAATAATCACTATTTCTTAATGTCTCTTAACATCTTTGGACTCAACTCCCCAATAAAAAGACATAGACTAATGGACTGGATAAGTAAACAGGATCCTACATTTTGCTGCATACAGGAAACATACCTCAGTGTCAAAGACAAACACTACCTTAGAGTAAAAGGCTGGAAGACAATTTTAAAAGCAAATTGTCTCAGGAAACAAGCCGGAGTAGCCATTCTAATATCAGATAAAATTGACTTTCAATCTAAAGTCATCAAAAGAGACACTGAGGGACACTTCTTGCTCGTTAAAGAAAAAACACACCAAGAAGAATTCTCAATCCTGAACATATATGCAGCAAATGCAATGACACCCTCATTCATAAAAGAAACTTTACTAAAGCTCAAAGCACACATTGCACCTAACACAATAATTTTGAGTGACGTCAACACTGCACTTTCCTCAATGGACTGATCAGGAAAACAGAAACTAAACAGGGTCACAGTGAAACTAAATGAAGCTTTGGACCATTTAGAGTTAATATATATATATATATATATATGTATATATATATATATATATATAAAAAATATTTCACCCTAAAGCAAAAGAATATACCTTCTCTCAGCACCTCATGGTACCTTCTCCAAAATCGACCATATAATTGGTCACAAGACAGACCTCAACAAATATAAGAAGATTGAAATAATCCCATGCCTCCTAACAGATCACTATGGAATGAAAGTGGTCTTCAATAGCAACAAAAACAACAGAAAACCCACATACAAGTGGAAACTGAACAATACTCTACTCAATGATACCTTGGTCAAGGAATAAATAAAGAAAGAAATCAAAGACATTTTAGAATTTAATGAAAATGAAGACACAACATACCAAATCTATGGGACACAATGAAAGCAGTGCTAAGAGGAAAACTCATAGCCCTAAGTGCCTCCAAAAAGAAAATGGAGAGAGCATATACTAGCAGCTTAATGACACACCTGAAACCCCTGGAGCAAAAAGAAGCAAATTCACCCAGGAGGAGTAGAAATCAGGAAATAATCAAACTCAGGGCTGAAATCAATCAAGTAGAAACTAAGAAAACCATAAAAAGAATCAACAAAAGCAGGTGCTGGTTCTTTAAGAAAATCAACAAGATAGATAAACCCTTAGCCAAACTAACCAAAGGGCACAGAGACAGTATCCAGATTAACAAAATTAGAAATGAAAAGGGAGATATAATAATAGAAACTGAGGAAATTCAAAAAAATCATCAGATCTTACTACCAAAGCCTATATTCAATACAGCTGGAGAATCTGGAGGAAATGGACAATTTCCTAGACAGATACCAAACACCAAAATTAAATAAGGATCAAATAGATCATCTAAACAGGCCCATAACCCATAAAGAAATAAAAGGGGTCATAGAAAGTCTCCCAACCAAAAAAAGCACGGGACCAGATGGCTTCAGTGCAGAATTCTATCAGACCTTCAAAGAAGACCTAACACCAATACTCTTCAAACTGTTCCACAAAATAGAAACAGAAGGAACACTACCTGACTTGTTCTACAAAGCCACAATTACACTGATACCAAAACCACACAAAGATTCAATAAAGAAAGAGAACTTCAGGCTAATTTCCCTTATGAATATCAATGCAAAAAATACTCAATAAAATTCTTGCCAACCAAGTCCAAGAACACATCAAAATGATCATCCACCGCGATCAAGTGGACTTCATCCCAGGGATGCAGGGATGGTTCAATATAAGGAAATCCATCAATGCAATCCACTATATAAACAAACTCAAAGAAAAAGCCATATGATCATTTCATTAGATGCTGAAAAAGCATTTTACAAAATTCAGCATCCTATCATGCTAAAAGTCTTGGAAAGTACAGGAATTCAAGGCCCATACCTAAACAAAGTTAAACCAATATACAGCAGATTGGTAGCCAACATCAAACTAAATGGAGAGAAATTTGAAGCAATCCCACTAAAATCAGGGACTAGACAAGGCTGCCCTCTCTCTCCATATCTTTTCAATATAGTACTTGAAGCTCTAGCTAGAGCAATTAGACAACATAAGGAAGTCAAAGGGATACAAATTGGAAAGGAAGAAGTAGAATTATCACTTGGAAAAATCTTCTGAGGTGTTCTTCAATGTCTTTCTTCAGTGACCTGAAGATCTTTCACTTGTTTGCTTAGAGTCACACCAAGATACTTTATATTGTTTGTGGCTATTGTGAAGGGTGTCATTCCCCTTACTTCTTTCTCAGCCTGCTTATCATTTGAGTATAGAAAGGCAACTGATTTTCTTGAATTGATTTTATAACCTGCCACTTTGCTGAAGTTGCTGCAATTCTCAAATTTATCTGGAATAACAAAAAACCCAGGATAGCTAAAACTATTCTCCGCAGTAAAAGAACTTCTGGGGGGAATTAGTATCCAAGACCTCAAGCAATACTACAGAGCAGTAGTGTTAAAAACTGCATGGTATTGGCACAGTGACAGGTAAGTGGACCAATGGAATAGAATTGAAGACCCAGAAATGAATCTACACACCTATGGTCACTTGATCTTAGACAAAGGAGCTGAAAATATCCAGTGGAAAAAAGATAGCCTTTTCAACAAATGGTGCTGGTTCAATTGGAGGTCAGCATGCAGGAGAATGTGAATTGATCCATTCTTATCTCCTTGTACTAAGCTCAAATCCTAGTGGATCAAGGACCTCCACATAAAACCAGTCACACTGAAACTAATAGAAAAGAAACTGGGAAAAACCCTTGAGGACATAGGCACAGGGGAAAAGTTCCTGAACAGAACACCAATAGCTCTAAGATCAAGAATTGACAAATGGGATCTCATAAAATTACAAAGTTTCTGTAAGGCAAAGAACACTGTCAAAAGGACAAAAACAGCAACCAACAAATTGGGAAAAGATATTTACCAATCCTACATCCGATAGAGGGCTAATATCCAATATATACAAAGAACTCAAGAAGTTAGACCCCAGGGAACCGAATAACCCTATAAAAAATTGGGTATAGACCTAAACAAAGAATTTTCACCTGAAGAAATTTGGATGGCTGAGAAGTGCCTTAAGAAATGCTCAACATCATTAGCCATTAGGGAAATGCAAATCAAAACAACCCTGAGATTTCACCTCACACCAGTCAGAATGGCTAAGTTTAAAAACTCAGGAGACAGCAGGTGTTGGCGAGGATGTGGAGAAAGAGGAACACTCCTTCACTGCTGGTGGGATTGTAAGATGGTACAATCACTATGGAAATCGGTCCGGCGATTCCTAAGAAATGTGGACATGACACTTCCGCAGGACCCTGCCATACCTCTCCTGGGCATATACCTAGATGATTCCCCAGCATGCAATATGTTCACATGCTGCACTGTGTTCATAGCAGCCTTATTTATAAAAGCCAGAAGCTGGAAGGAACCCAGATATCCCTCAATGGAGGAATGGATGAAGAAAATGTGGTATATATACACAATGGAGTACTATTCAGCACTTAAAAACAATGAATTCATGAATTTTTTATGCAAATGGATGGAATAGGAAAATATCATCCTAAGCGAGGTAAGGCAATCACAAAAGAATACACATGGAATGCAATCATTGATAAGTGGATATTAACTAGCCCTGAAGGTCTGAATACTGAAAATACAATTAGCATATCAAATGATTCCCATGAAGAAGGAAAAAGAGGGCCCTAATCCTGGAAAGGCTTGATCCAGCATTGTAGGGGAGTTCCAGGACAGAGAAAAGAGAGGGGGAAAGATAGGAGAATGGATGGAGAGAAGAGGACTTATGGGACATATGGGGAGTGGGGAACTGGGAAAGAGGAAAGCTTTTGGATTGTAAACAAAGAATATAAAAAATAAAAATATATATTAAAAAAAAGAAAATAAAAAAATTGTCTTCCATCCTGATATATGGTTCTCTCAAAATAAATGCTCTTTGCTGTTGCATACTATTTGATGCTGTGGTATCATTCTTTCTGAACCACAGACCCTTATACTCCTATGCCAGGGTCCTCTATTTAGGACTTTGCCTAGATGGGGCCAGAAAAATGAATGTGTCACTTGTTGAAAGACTGGATACAGTGTAAAAGAAATGTGTTCTTGGTAATGAGTAGAGAGGATCTTGACAGAAGCCTGGAAACTGGTTGTTCTTTGGTCAGATGTGGAATGACTGGAATGTATGAGAGACCCTGGCTCGATCTGGTTGCTTTGGGGAAAGGCACTGATGCAGAAGTTCAGGGAGAGTCACCAAGCTAGACCCAGAAAAGAATATGGTAAATCTTACTGGATGGGTAAATTGGATGGTTTATTTTGCAGAATGTACTTGTGGGTAGGGTCAGGAAGGATGTCTTCTAGTAGCCTAAAGTTTCAATGAGTCACATGCAGAAGATACCAATGCCAGGGCACTGGATGTGGAACCTGGGCTCGATCTAAATGTTTGTGGTCTGTGTGGACTTGTTGAATGCAGCACAAAAGGGAACTATGGGTAATATCAGATAATTTTAAATAGTACTTAATGAATGTGAATTTTGAGAGACAATTTCATTGAGAAAAGATACTTTTTCAGTCTAGTTTTTTTTCATCTTAAGTCAGTGTAAGGGGAAAGTAAATCAAAGATTGCATCATTCATTTTTCACATAGAAGGGAGTTTGTTGAAGCCACAGACAAAGCCAGATTTATTAGTTTAACTTGAAAATACTTATGGTTTTGTTAGTGTTCTCTAGTAGATGTTGAACTACAAAAGACACTATAGTCCTGAACTTACAAAGAAAAAGTTAACACAAAATATCTGATGTGTAAATATTGATAACTCTATACCATTTCCTTCAAATTATAATCTTATTTTCTTCATCATTGAAATATTTACCTCAATATCTTATTTTGAATATGTAGCAAACTGAATACTATTAATGCAATTTAAAGATATCAATTTTAGAACCTGTTTTAAATAAATTAAAATATTGTTAATAATTCTCAGAACTTTGAAGATTTTAGATTGAAGAACTTTGTTATTTTTCTCATCATTTTTGATCAATTTATTAAGTATATCTTTCAGATAAAATTGTTGAGTAACTCTCATGTCTATCAGACCAGTGTAATATAAGTTGCAACACCTTTTTTAATCGTTTTGTATTAGTTTATTTGGATTATTTTAGTGGTAAAATTTTGAAAGATTTTTATGTTTTCTAAGAGTCTATATCCTCATGCAGTATTTAGTTTTAAATATTTTTGTTCAATTTGTAGTTTACTATTTGTCTATGGATGTTCAACTGTCTCAGCTCTTTGAAAGTCTTGTTTCTATCATCAGAATTTGTGTCATAAGTTGTTTAGACATATTTTGATGACTCTGTTAATTGACTTATGTGTCTAACATCTTTAAAAATTGCATTGATTATATCAGTGATATAAAAACGTAAGTCATATGAAAACAGATTGATTCCTCTGTTGCATAGAATCATGGTGTTATCATGGTTAATAATGACACTTTAGTCATGCAAATAGTAACAATTATATTGATATATAAATACACAAGATTATTTCTTAAGACAGGCTGTGCAGTATTGATCAGGCTGACCAGAAACTCACTGCTCAGGATGGGCTGACTGACCTGATGACAATTTACCTACTTCAGTCTTCCAAAGGTCAGGACAATAGTCATGATCTACAGGGTGCCAGCATACATACTATAGCTTGTAAATACCATAAACATTTTTAGGATTATGTAACAGCTTCTGAAAGTGGATCTGTTTTTCTTAAAGTAATAGACAACAATTTAAATCCCATTTCTCTTCTCTTCTTCTTAGGTTTTAGAATGAATTGCAAATTCACTGAATAGTCATAGAAGTGGAATAATATCTTGGTTAAGGTTACTATTGTGTGATGAAACACCATTACTAAAATAAACACAAGGACAGAAGAATTGATTTCTTCTCACAGGTTGAAGGATATTCTCCCAGGAGAATATCCTTATGGGCAAAAGATCAGTGTCATAACATAGAAGCTGGCACTGATGCACACTCCATGCTAAACTTTTACTTATCAATACTGCATATTGTTTTGCATTCCAAGGCTTGTTTCATCCTGCTTATTAAAGATCTCAGGACCATGTTCTCAGATGTATTGCCAACCACAATTGGCTGGACCCTACCACATAAAACATAAATCACGAAAATGCCCTAAATGCTTGCCTACAGGCCAATATTATGGGGAGCTTTTTCTCAATACAGGTCCTCTTTTTCCAAATGGTTCTAACCTATGTGTAGTTGCGAAAAAATATAAAAATAAAACCTAACCTGTACAGATAATTTTATACTTTCAGGTATTTATATATTACCTATAGAATATAAAAGATATCAACACACCTCTATGATTATAGAATTTGAAGCATGTTCCAGATTGTCTAGCCATATTTAGACATTTCCCCAATGAATATACCTTAACATAAAGTCATAAATAATTTCAGAATGGTTGCATTAATTGTCTTCTTGAAAATAATTTAGAGAGTTCCAGCCTTTGATTTGCAATTAAACTTGAGCTCCGAAAAGCCATTTCTAGCAGATTTAGAATCTCATTTCTTTTTCAGTACAATAAAGATGTGGCAGTGTGTTTTGTTCCAATTTTCTGTCACTGTTTCAATCAATACCTCACAACTTACTAACACACAAATTTGCTGGTCAGGCTTTTTGTACTCTGTATGAACTTAAAGTGAACCTGTGGCTACCTAAATGCAAGTAGCTATAGTTCAATATGTGTACATTGACATATTGATGTACAGAAGGCAGGGGCACTATGGGTCCTTTCAGCTTTTATTGCTTAAGTCATATTCACAATTCAAGCTAGTTTTCTTGCAAAAGTAATGTGCTCAAGTGGATGCCAGAAAAAGTAAAGAAAATTGAAAGTCATCATAAATCTTATAATAGTGTGTGTGACTTCTGGCAATGCGAGCTTCCAAATAAAAGGTTTCTGTCCTGTGTGAAAGGCATTGTTTACAGATTGACAAATTTCAGATGTGCTCAAAACCAGTTTTTGTTGGTCCTAGACAAAAATTAGCATTTGGCAATCAAGTAGATCTCAGTATCACCCCAATGCCTTACATAGGAAACATGTAATAATACTTTTGCTTGCAGTTTCAGATCTCTTATGAGCAGATTACACTTTTGCCTTGTCCTAAATATGAAAAGGATCACCCGGAATCAAACTAGTGAGAGAGATTCAATAATCAGATGATGAATGAATTGCCACTGTAGTGATCTTATTTATCAATTGAAAGAATGCATAAAATTTAGCTTCTTACCTATACATTGAGTTTTGAATATGACAATACAATGAACTTCACGTTGATTTATGAAGCCTAAAAATAACAAATTTTGAGTCTTTTTTTTATAGTTCCTTGGAAACAAATATGGCATTAATAAAACACCTTTAAAATGTCCTGAAAGTCTGTATGCAGCCATGAACTCAGAAGTGACTTTAAGAGACTGTAGAAAATACAAGTTCTTGACACAGGAAATATTTTGGTGGTGTATTCTATACAAATTTTCTTGTTTATCAAATGGCTAAGATTAGTGGTCAGCATTAATTATTGTATAGACCTTAGGCAAAATGCCTTGAGATTAGAAAAGATCAACATCATTTACTGGTGTTTAAGAGAGTTGCAATGAAGAGAAAAAGATACTGTGTGTATCATATAAAAACTTTAGCTCCTCTCCAGTATGAAAGAAGCAAATCAGAATCACATTTCAGCTAATTATTGATCATTTGCTCTAAAGAAAACATTTATAGCATTTATTTTCAGTACAAATAATATTAGATATCAAGACTACTGTTGGCTTAACATCAAAATCTAAAAAAAAAAAAAAACAATTTTGTTTCTGAAAAACAATACTGCAAGTCTTGTGATTTCTAATAATAGGAAACACATGATCTTATGTTTTTGGAAACTAGAAAACCCAAGATAAGGTAGTCTCTGCTTGATAAGGGACTAACAGTAGCTACATCCTGTGAAGATATAAGTAGAGTAAGATGTGATTACTCCCCAAAGGTCTGTTTGGAAGGCCAGAAGCCCACTAATGAGGATAGATTTCTTGGGTCTTACTCCCTCATGGAACATGTTGCCTTCTAATTCTGTTACCATGGCAACAGAATTTAAGCATGAATAAGAGAGGAAAAGCAGAGTATTGATACAATGGAATGATATCTTATGTTTAGAAAGTTGAAGACAGTGAAAATTTTATTAAGAATCCATAACTTTTAAAAGGCATAAATTTTTAAAATAATAGTGAGATACCCTGACAAACTATTCGTGTAAGTCAAAATGTTTCCTATGCATAGAAGGCTTCAGTTTTGTAAACAAAATGGAGAGTAACCTCAAATATTCCTCAGTATTATACTGATTTGATCAAAATGCTAAATTACTTTCTGTAAAGTACATACTTTAAGAAACACCTATTAGTCCATACATATGCTATATATGTACATGTGTGCATGTGTGTGTGCATGTGTTTTTGTATGTAACATACAAAATAATTCTATGGAAAAACTAACAATTTTTTTGATATTTTTGTAGTTATAATTTAGCCTTTGATTGCTGGAAAATAAATAAATCATTTATACAAAATTCAAGTATTAATTATGGATTTCATAAATCCAATGACTGTTTTTTTTTTCTTTTTAGAACAGCAGACTCTTATCTATTACAATGACTTTAACAATCTTTAGACTATTTTTTATTCCCAAGAAAGTATTGTCTTACCTATACAAGCAATTCAAATGCTTCAACAAAAAGTCTACTGCTGTACCAATTATGCACAAATAGTAATTACTGAAACTGACACAAATTATTGATTTGTAGGTGACTGTGTTTCTCTAATGGATCTTGTTAATGGAATTGAATCCTGTCTAGGAATGTTATTTAATGTGCAATCACTTTATACTATGCTTAATTACTACCTAACATAAAACAGCAAACAGCTTCTGTTGAGTCATATATTAATCAAAATTATTCTGTAAACTTTTTGATTTGTGATTTAATATACGATGAAGAAAATAAAATTTGAAGTAAATTGAGGGCATCTGTGTATTTTGGCGAGTATGTAGACAGATTGCTGTATGCCACAAATTAAACTGTAAATCTAAAATCATCTTCAATCTAACAAACACTCGAATTAAAGCTGACAGCACTTAATAGCATTTGCTGCTCTTGCAGAGACCTTGGTTCAGTTCCCTATATGGTAACCTACAAGCGTGTATAGTAATTGATGTTCTGGCCACAAGGGACATGAAACACACAAGTGATGTATAGATGTAAGTACAAGCAAGAACTTATATGCATAAATTTATGTAGATACAGTCAAATACTTATATGCATAAATTTATGTAGATATAGGCAAATACTTATATAGATAAAATTTTAAAAAGCACCAGAGTTTGTTTTTGTTTTTACTTCTTTAATTAGAATTTTAATACATGGTATATTAGGGAATATTCCAACCATTCTTCCTTCCAACCATTTCTTCCTTCCAACCATTCCTGTGTCTCCCATCAAATTCATGTGCTCTCTCTCTCTCACTTGCTCTTTCTCTCACTCTCACTCTATCTCTTTCCTCCCGACTGCTCACACACATTATATATATGAGACACATATATGTGTTTATTAAAATATATAAATATAACCTGCTGACTCCATTTAATGTTGCTTTTATGTACATAATTTTACTGCTGACCATTTGCTTGATAATATATTTCAAATTAAGGTCGCAACTCTGGGGAAAGACTAGCTCTCTCAATTGCAGCGCTCCTTAATTTCCTGTAGTTCTTTGTTTGAGGTGGAGAAACATTAGATTTCTCCTTACATATCTGCACATCTGTTGGTGTTATTCTAGTTCAATCTGGTTTAAGCAGCTTTGTATTGAGGTATCACAGATGATGCTTCCATTTCCTTTCTAGGTGGCACAACATTAGCAGATTTTCTGGACCCCTAACACTTGAAATCTGTCTTCCTCTCTTCTGTAATAGATATACCCACTGGGGATACATACCCAAGGATCACTTGTCCATCATATTTTAACCAGTTTTTGGTTTCCTTTATGGTTTCTGTTTCCTGCAATTAGAAATTTCTTTGGCGACAGGTCAGAGCTACACTTAATCTATGGGTATAAGGATAAATAGTTAGAATGTAGCTAGAAATTATAATGGAGCTGGACATGGTGGCACACGCCTGTAATGGTAAGTGGTAGGGACTTGGCTAGATTTCCAGTACCGGGTGTGATTTTGTTCATGTTGAGCTGTTTGTTATTGTTAACTTTTAAGCACCTCTATTGTACCTTTATGGAGATCTTTCGATAGTTTTACACTAAAGAATATATAAGTAATGATGTTGTACCTAATAATAATTATAATAGCAGCTTTTGTTTTGCACTTGCTGTATGCTACATACATACTATAGTTATCTATCACAAATGTTTTCTAGGTACTTTAGGTTTCATTGTTCAAAAGTAATAATGTCCTATAAATTTATTGTTTTATATTTACTTATGTAAGGCTTTTAAGACTTCTTTTCTTTATATTTTTACCCTCAAGATATGTAAATTGTCTGTGTATTTGCATATCTAGGCTCCTTTCTACTAAGTTGCCTTTCCCAGCCTTAATATGAGAGGAGGTACTTAGTCTTATTGAAACTTGAGATGCCATGTTTGGCATGTTTGATATCCCTATGACGCCTGCCCTTTTATGAAGATAAATGAAGGAGGAGCAAAGGAGGAGGGACTGGGAGGGTGGAGGGAGGGGAAACTGTATTTAGATGTAACATAAAAGAGAATAATTTTTTTCAAAAGATGTATAAATTAATAGTGTATTTACATATCTGACACATATAATATTCTTGAATGTTAAAATATGACTTAATATACATATTTGTATCACAAACTTCAGTTCATTATTATTTTGTCTTAAATTTGAGGAAATAAGAGAGGTATTCTACTTCAGTAAATAAATTTATTTATTTTCCATAAATTTTTATTTAGAAAATTTATTTTAAATTGTCCATTCTTCAATATCGTATATATCTGTGAGAGATTTTGACACATTATGTGGAAAAAACTAAGGACCCCTCCTTGGGACATTTTTCTGTGTTTTAAATATATGGCTTTTCAGTTCATTTCTTTTCATTAAGGACATTTTTCTCCATAGTAAGACACTCTAGAGGTCTTAAGGTTGTTTGTATGATAAAATTTAAAATTGTATATCCCAATTCCATATGAAACCTATAGAAAACAAATGCATGTAGTATTGGTGAACATTTATTAATATTAGCAAATTTTAGAATATACAAAGAAAAATCATTAATTTTTAGAATATGTACAGGATGGATATATTATACAGTGGTTAGCTGAGGAGCATGCACCTGTTGTAATCACTACAGATTTGGTTCTAGGTAAAACATGGCATATTTCCACTGTGTGTACCCTTTATTCAGGTAACGCCAGACACACTGACTCAAACTCCTCACCTCAGATTCAAGACTATAGATTGTTTTGAATTGGGATGATTTTACTGTGACTAGAAAATTTTCTGTTCTGATAGATTAATGGTATAATTTTGTAAGGCACTGAGTTTTACTGTTTTTTTGTTTGCTTGTTTGTTTTTACAATTATTCTTTCATAAGTATCACATTATTAAATCTTGGAATAATTTGTACTCATGTGTTTTTTTTTTTGTTTTGTGCTTTTCTTTTTTCTTTTTCTTTCTTTCTTTCTTTTTTTTTTTTTTTTTTTTTTTTTTTTTTTTTTTTTTTTTTTGGTTTTTTTGGATTTTGTTTTGCGAGATAGGGCTTCTATGTATAGCCCTGGCTATCCTGGAACTTACTCTGTAGACCAGGCTGGCCTCAAACTCAGACATCCACCTGCCTCTGCCTCCCAGAATGCTCGGATTACTGGCGTTCTCCACCACTGCCCAGCTTGTACTAAGATGTTAAATTTTAAAATTTGATCTTAGAGTTCCTGAGCTTTATAAATTTCAGATTATTGTTCATTTTCTTTGATCACCTCCAGAATATGACTTTAAGACCTAGTGCAGAGGATCCTATATATTTGTGTCATAGAACAGAAATAAATCATGTTGATACAGACATGGAAACTTTATCCTCACTATCTTTCATAGTGTCAGAAGGTGCTATAATTAGGAATCTTACAATCTTGTTAGCAATGATTATTGCCAGATAAAACATTCCCAGTCATGCAATAGTGACACAAATATTATTAAAAACCAACCACTTAGTGATTGAATCTAATGACCACTCTACCATGAACCTGAGACTAGACAGATCATCACGCCTATAAAAGAACTTCTTAATAACATTCTGAAAAAAGAGAGAGTGTTAAAATGAGTTCTAATGACTTACTGGTATACCACTTCTCATCACAGAATGCTCTGTCATAGATAACTATTAACCCAGAGATTATCAAATAAGTGGTTACTCTGCAGGGTGTAGAAGACTGTGGAATACACAACCCTAAATAAGACATCCATATCACATAGCTCACTCAAGGTCTTAATGTTATTCATGGAAGAGTTTGGGAAGTGAAAGATTGGAGGAGTCAGAGATGATGAGTTATAACAACAGTATTTTCCAGATACAGCATGATAGTTACACATCTGAACTCACGGAGATTATTACAGCATATGTAAAGATTGCAAAATCTCAACTATTACAGAATTTGAACATGCAAGTTGGTAGGTGACAATGAAGTCACAACTGTATTGAAGAAATATTGGCATTTGATATTTGTTAGGAAAGGGAGTCAGTTTGCTTTAGTAACATGGTCCCTGGTAATTTTAGCACACATGCACACTCAAGGCACAAGCTGAACTCAATGGAATTTAAAAAGGAGGATTTGGAGAATTTGAAGTTGGGTGGGATGGGTAAGGAGGAGAAGGTAGAATTTGGAAAAGTTGGGGAAGATATTTGATATGCTCAAATTGCATTGTTTGAAAGTCTCTTGAAATAATAATAATAATAATAATACCTTTTAAAGCATTGAATTAAATTTGCATGAATATTATGAGAGAATGTCCAATAATTTTTGAAGAGGATCTAATCATGCTTTTGCCATTTTATATACATTAGTCTCAACAGTAATTTCTACAAAGCCAAAATATTTATCATCTCAAAAAACTTTGAATCTAGTCTATGATTTAATTTTTATGTGAAATTAAGCAAACACATACATCTATCCATTAGCATGCAAATTTCATTTTATCTTTAATAAATGATAAAATTATACAGGTGCATGTATTGATAAATTTTGTTAAATTGTTTTGCAATATACGTTGATGTTTCATTCACTCACCTAATTTTATGAATTTATATACTACAGTTCATATAAAACTTTTTTTAAGTAAAAGGGTTTCATGACTGTGAAAATTGTATTAAGTCTTGCCCTGTATAAAATTGCATATTTTCTAATATGTAGTATTTAAATAGTTGATGTCATCTGAAGGCTACCATCCTCCATGATTAGTTTATTGAATTTGTTTTTTTGTTTGACTTAAAGTAAAATGTATAAGCCAAAATTTGCCTATATTGCACGATGAAAATAATGTACCATTTGCAACATTCAAAAAGTAATCCCTTGGCTGGGCAATTCACTGAACAATGAGATATCCCTCACTTGTGACACTAAGTAATGTTAACTGTACTGTCATAACTACAAAAATTAGCTTCTGTTGTTGGTACCTCCCCTGACTACACAAGGATAGGAACATCTTAAAAGTTATATTTCCTACATATAATTTATTATCTTAAAGTACTTTCTAAATACAGTCACTTCAATCAATACTTGCAACATCTACTTTCTAAATTCAACCATGTCTTTGGCTTCACTAGTAAGGGAAAAAATACGAGACATGAATATGCTCTTCAACCATGGCATAAAAAATACAATACCTCTTTTTAAAGAGAATAATAATCTTTACTTAACACTAGTTTAGCTTTCATTTCTTTGATGACATAATTTTCAATTGTGTTTCAATTTGTTGCTCAAATATATTTTTTCTGATTTGTTTTTTTCGAGACAGGGTTTCTCTGTATAGCCCTGGCTGTCCTGGAACTCACTATGTAGACCAGGCTGGTCTCAAACTCAGCAATCCACCTGCCTCCCCAGAGTGCTGGGATTACAGGCATGCACCACCACCACCTGGTTTGTTGCTCAAATATTAAATAACCCATTAATCTGATAGTGTACATTGTTAGAAAACTCAAACAAATACAAACATTCAAATTTTTAGAATGGTCCAGATTATTATCTATAATAAAGATATTCACAAACTAATATATAGATAACTAATGATATCTGTATAATATATCATAATGAAATAATTGTATTTAATGTATCATATAATAATATATTTAAACAAGTTAAGAGGACAGACACTAATATAAATGTTTATTCTAATTCAGGGCATAGTAATTTGCAAGAAGTGATTAATTCTCATGAAGGAACAGTTCAATTTAATTTAATTCAATTGTGATGGTTTGAATATGCTCGGCCAACATGTTCACACTTTTAGGATGTATGGCCTTGTTAGAGGAAGTATGTCACAGCTTGTAGCCCCAGAAGAAGAAAAACAATATGAACCAACCAGTATGCCCAGAACTCCTAGGGACTAAAATACCAACCAAAGTGCCACACCACCTCCAGGCGGATCTGTGTGACAAGTTCCACAGACTGTGGCTTTTGACCTCAACAGGGGGAGGCCTCCTGGAACCAGTTGTGGAGATCTTAGCTAGAAAAAAATTATTGAGCCAAAGTTCTCTTGGCAACTTATCTGTCTTATGTTTCCAATTCCTTTTCTAATTTACAAGATGTTACTGATAGCCTAGGCTAAGATCTTGAGCAAGTATAATGGGTACGAAGCCATCTCTTGAGATGGACTCATTAACCATGACATCATCTCCGAGTAAACCAGTACTTCACTTGATAAATCATTTATGAAATAGTATTGATAAATATAAACTTTCCCAGCAATACTTTATATGGTTTCAGGTGTGTCATTGGAAGTAGGTTTTGATATATTGTTTAAGAAAGCTCTAAATAGAAGAGAATTAAAATAGTTTAAATTTATGTTTTGAAAAATAATAGAAGAGCAGGAACTAGAAGTTAAATAGTAACTAATCATAAAAATTTATTAGTTTATTTTTGGAAAGTTGCCACTAGCCTAGGTGATTTTTCTGTTTTGATGTATTAAAGGATCATAACAATATCCGTTTTTCCTGGCTGCCTCATTCAGTATATCCTTTTGAAGTTGTAATATTCGAATGTTTTTGTATTTTGCTGTGACAAATGATTATTGCAATGTTTATTCTGTTGCACTCATTCACTCAACAGAGCTTTTCAGTGTTGAAAACCTGTTTCTTTATGTATAAAAACCTTTGCTTGAGAGCTACAAGATACATTCAGTTTCAAATTCCTGTGTTTGTTTCTATTTGTCACCACCAAATCCTTACCCACTTGGCTTCAGGAATCCATGTTCCAGGTACCCCATACCCTGCTGGAGTGGTTCGTTGGCACCAAAGAGTACACATGGAAGGACCCATGGCTCCAGCTGTCATGTAGCAGAGGATGGCCTTGTTGGACATTAAAGGGAGGAGAGGACCTTGGTCCTGAGAAGGCTTGATGCCACAGTGTAGGTGAATACCAAGACAGGGAAGCAGGAGTGCATGGGTTGGTGTACAAGAGGAAGGAGGTGATGGGATAGGGTGTTTTCGGAGGGGAAACCAGGAAAGGGGATAACATTTGAAATGTAAATAAAGAAAATCTACAATAAAAAATAAAATAAAATAAAAAAATTATGGAGCACATTCCCTACCAAACTAAAATAAAAAATAAAAAAGAACTTCCCTGTAGTTGCCTGAGGATTTTAGTCTTCTCCTAACTGCCTTTGGAAAAAGAGGTAGAAATCTCAGCTCCTCTACCATTGTGCCTGCGTAGATGTTGTCATGCCTCCCACCATAATGAAAATGGACTGCACATCTGATCTGTAAGCCAGTCCCAATGAAATATTTTGCATTATAAAAGTTGCCCTGGTTGTGGTGTCTCTTCACAGCAATGAAACCCTAAGACATCAATTTTTAATTTACTTTACGATATGTGTGCCTGGGTATATTATGTATACCACTTGCCTGAAGGAAACTACAGAAGTCAAAAGGGTCATTGAATCCACAAAAAACTAGAATTACAGATGGTTTTGACCCAACATTTACTCAGAGCAAACACAGATCCTCTGCAAGAGCAGTGAATGTCCTTAACTACTAAATCATCTCTTAGTCTGACATAATTTCATAATATTTGTGGTAAGATGCTCCATAGTCATATAATTATATTTTCATAGATTTTTTCCAGAAAAGTATGAATAGTCACACATTGTGTATAGCATGACTACAAAATATTATTTATTTATGGATATATTCACTATGAAAACGTTTATTAGATAAGTGTTTTGTTTTCTATGTTCGGAATGTTTTACATTAATGTTTTCTCCTTGATCACAATATAGATACCATTATGTTTAGTGTTTTTACATTTTTTCTACATATAACAACACTTTATAACTCTTTTGAGGTAGATACTTCACTGCTTATATTTTTGCTTATACCTGAATAGTCAACCAATAATATTTCTTCAAATTTTTGTATAAATATCTGCACTATAGACAGGGTGAGTGAACATCCTTACAAATAAGATGGTAATAGCTGCATTTAAAATGTCCTTGAATATGTTTTATTTTATTTCTCATTATTATAAAACCAAAGATATTCGCATCCCAAAAATACAAATATATTTCAGAGGAAAGAAAATAATATATATCTGATATTTCTCCTGCAACTATTTATCTACAAAAATACCTTTCTCTCTTTTGCTTTTGTACTTGCACCGTGTCTGTATACTACTGCTAAAATATATACATTTCATAGTCTAATATGTGCATTTTTCTTTCTCCTCTTATTTCTCCTGTTCTCTTTTTAATTATGAATATGAAGACAGTGGTAAGTAAATAAGAAACTTGGAAGGTAACTTTCCAATCCTATTAATGTTAAGTATCATGCTTTACAACTGTATCAGAGGACAAAGTGGGCTCTTTAACTCATGGAAGCACTATTTTAATAGTTGCTCAATTTCTTTTTTGTTGTTATTTTAGTTGATGAGGACCTTCTCAGTACACTAATAAAAACAAGTAATGTTAAACATGAAACAGATACAGAAGATTTGTTAAAAAATGCAAAATTTTGTGTTTACATTCTAAGTTACCTAGAATATAAAAACACAATCCATCCTTGTTCCTATTAAAGATTCAAAATTTCAAAACAGTGTAAGAAACATCATTTAAAGAACAGGACATAGTCCACAGGTATCAGAACTTGCTTCTTTTGCAGAAGAGCAGCATTCAATTCTCAAATATCACATGATGGCTTGCTGTTTCCTGTAACCTTAGTGTCTAGAAATCTGATACCCTTTTGTGAACCCCTCTTCCATGCCCATGGAGTACATACATAAACTTAGGCACACACATAACACACATACACACACACACACACACACACAATAAAAAATCTTAAGGAAAATTTTATATTAACATAATTCATAAACTACAGATAATGTAAATGGTAGAAAAATAATAAACTTGGAAAATTCAGTGTAAATTAATATAAGGGAATTCAATTAGTAGGCTAACTTTCAGTCAGCCAGATGTTACGTTTCACAGCCTGTTAGGTAAGAATAAACAGCTTCTGCATACTGAAGGCAAGAGTCATAAATTATCTACACACAGAAGTCAGAAGCAGCCAAAGTAGTAAGAATGTTTGGGTATAGAGGACATTAGTGTCACTCATCAAAATTGACCTTTAAAAATATAGTGTGGCTAGGGTTTAAGAAAATGGTAGGTTTAAAGCAAGTTAATTGTATCCAAGTTCCTCATCTATTTCAACTGCCCTTAGAGAAAGCAGACATTGGGTGAGAACTTAAATTTTCTAATGTCGACAGCAAAGCTTTTATTGTCATTATTATATATTTTTATTTATTTTATTTTTTATTTTATTGGATATTTTATTTTCATTTCAAAATGTTATCCCCTTTCCCAATTTCACCTCTGAAACCCCCCTATCCTATCCTCCCTCCCCCCTGCTTCTATGAGGATGCTCCCCCATCCCCTCCCACTCCCAACTCCTTACCCTGGAATTACACTGGGGCATTGAGCCTTCAGAAGACCAAGGACCTCTGCTCCCACTGATGTCCAACAAGCCCATCCTCTAACTTGTATACAGCTAGAACCATGGGTCCATCCATGTGGACTCTTTGGTTGGTGGTTTGTTTCCTGGAAGGTTTGTGAGGTCTGCTTGATTGATATTGTTCTTCATATAAGGTTGCATACCCCTTTAACTCCTTCAGTTCTTTCTCTAACACCTCCATTCGGGACTCTGTGTTCAGGCCAATGGTTGGGTGCAAGCTTCTGCCACTGTATTTGCCAGATTCTGGCAGAGCCTCTCAGGAGACAGCAATATCAGGCTCCTGTCAACAAGTTCTTCTTGGCATCCACAATAGTGTCTGGGTTGCTGCCTGTATATGGGATGGATCCCCAGGTGGGGCATACTCTGGAAAACATTTCCTTCAGTCTCTGCTCTCACTTTGGTCTTCATTTTTTCTTGAGTTTCATGTAGTCTGTGAATTTAATCTTTGGCATTCCAAACTGTTAGGATAATTTCCACTAATTAGTGAGTGCTTACCATGTGTATTCTTTTGTGACTGGATTACCCAACTCTCGCTGATATTTTCTTAATCTACCCACTTGCCTAAGAATTTCATGAATTCATTGTTTTTAATAGCTGAGTAGCACTCCATTGTGCAAATGTACTACATTTTCTGTATCCATTCCTCTGTTGAGGGACATCTGGGTTCTTTCCAGATTCTGCCTATTATAAATAAGGCAGCTATGAACATAGTAGAGCATGTGTCCTTATTACATGTTGGAGCATCTTCTGTGAATATGCTCAGGAGTGATATAACTGGGACCTCACATAGTACTATGTGCAATTTTCTAAGGAACCACCTACTTATTTCCACATTGCTTATACCAGCTTTTAATATGACCAACAATAAAGGAGTGTTCCTCTTTTTTCACATCCTAACCAGCATCTGTAGTCATCTGAGTGTTTTGAGTGACACCCTTCACAATAGTCACAAATAATATAAAATACCTTAATGTGATTCTAACCAACCAAGTGAAAGATCTGTATGACAAGAACTTCAAGCCTCTGAAGAAAGAAATTGAAGAATATCTCAGAAGATTGAAAGATCTCCCATGCTCATGAATTGGCAGAATTAATATGTTAAAAATGGCCATCTTGCCAAAAGCAATCTACAGATTTGATGTAATCACCATCAAAATTCCAACTCAATTCTTCGCAGAATTAGAACAAGCAATTTGAAAATCTCTTTGAAATAACAAAATACTCAAAATAGCCAAAACTATTCTCAACAATAAAAGAATTTCTGGGGGAATCACCATCCCTGACCACAAGCTGCATTACAGAGCAATAGTGATTAAAAACAACTGCATGATATTAATAGAGAGACTGGCAGGTAGGTTGAAGACCCAGAAATGAACTCACATACCTATGGTCACATGATCTTTTACAAGGAAGCTAAAACCATCCAGTGGAAATAAAGACAGCATTTTCAACAAAAGGTGCTGTTTCAACTGGAGGTCAGCGTGCAGAAGACTGAAAATCAACCCATTCTTATCTCCTTCTACAAATCTCAAGTCCAAGTGGATCAAGGACCTCCACATAGAACCAGATACACTGAAACTAATGGAAGAGAAAGTGGAGAAGAACCTCGAACACATGGGCACAGGGTAAATTTTCCTGAATAGAATACCAATGGCTTGTGCTCTTAGATCAACAATTGACAAATGGGACCTCATAAAATTGCAAAGCTTCTGTAAGACAAAGGACTCTTTCAACATGACAAAATGGCAACCAACAGATTGGGGAAGGATCTTTACCAATTCTACATCTGAGAGAGAATGAAAATCCAATATGTAAGAAGAAGTCAAGACATTAGACTCCAGAGAACCAAATAACCCTATTAAAATGGGTTAAAGAGCTAAACAAAGAATTCTCAACTAAGGAATACTGAATTGCTGAGAAGCACCTAAAGAAATGTTCAAAATCCTTAGTCATCAGAAAAATGCAAATCAAAACCACCCTGGGATTCCACTTCATACCAGTCAGAATGGATAAGATCAGCATAGTTTTATATACAACTTTGAGACATATTTTTGCTCTTATATATAAAAGTCTCTACTTTTACTTGCAATTAAATGGAAAACTCCTGCTCATTTTATTAATAGAGATTGATAAAAAAATCTTCCAGGGCTTCCATTCTCTGTGAGGTAAAGAAGCTTATTTTAAAACTTAGATGACTAAGAGAGAAAAATATGGAATATTAGATATTTAGCTTCAGAAGAGAGAGGCACTTGGTTCTGCAACTCATTCTGTGAGTATCTTTAAGCATAGTCATTATGTATCTTTCAGATGCAAGTAAAATAAATTGAGTCTTTTTACTCTACTGTGCCTTCTTTCCAAAAAATGCTGTAAAATATGAATGGTTGTATCCCAGTACAGAAAATAAATTTTTTCATATAATAAAACTTTTCTTTACCATACCAAACCCTAAACCAGAATTTTAAAGTTCATTGCCAAAATATTTCAGGTATAATACACACTGGTAGCTATAGATTCTATATTTTTCCTCTGGACTTTACAAAGCAGTTAAACCCCATTTTGAGATAGATTTTATTAAGATTTTTGTTGAAGGATCATGTAGTCATAAGAAAGACATTTAATTTTCCTGAAACTAAAATATTAAACAATAGTTAACAAAACCATTTTCAGAAAGAATTACATAATTTGAGGAAATTATGTAGCCAGGAAATTGTTCACTAAATATTTTGTTTTGTTTTCTCCAGTTGTGAGAATGATAAATATTTTGGCCATTGATAGTTAATAATTGATGTTCAAAGAAAACTATGCAAGCATTCTTGTAAGAAATGCCATGTAAGGATGGGTGTGAGGTTGATATTCTATTTCTTATGAGTCAAGGGACAACCGATTCCTTAAGCCAAGTTGAATACTGAAGACAAATATTTATTTATTTTTATTAATATATAAATAAAAATATATGATTATATCATAGGCACAATTCAGTACACAAAGCAGTCTACTAGGTATAGGCTAAAACAAATAGTGCTGACAACATTTCTAAAATGATTAGGAAGATTTGTATGAAAGAATAAACACTCATCAGTTAAAACCATTATACATGTTCTTTAAATAAACAATTATATTTGACATCTGTTTTTATAATTTAATTTAATTATGCTAAGTGATACATAAACTATAAACTGTGGTATTTCAATATTCTGTAGATGTTAATGTTTCAAGTAGGTTAACCATACAGCATACTCAAAATCACTTATTTATGTTTGTATGTACAAAAGGGTAGTTTCTCCTATCTTTTAAAAGTACCCTGAGCATTATTATTCCCTGAAATCATGATATTCTGTAGTGGTACATCACAGTGTCTTCTAGTTAGAATTTACTCCTCCCTGCATTGAACAGAGCTGGAGATAGTTACTTTTATAAGAGTATCTCCCAAGGAAATAGTCCAGTAGGTAAACATGTAACAACATTGGTAGGTGGTAAATATCTAGTTCACTTTGTGAAATAATATTTCAGCAAACATGAAACATAAGTGCTATTTATAGAGATGAGTGACTATGAGGTATTTCTTCAATGAATATATTTGAGGGAAATATTTGCCCTCTTCCCATAAGTTGAGGCTAAACCTAGACTTGACCAAAAGTTCTCTTGGAATTGAGATATAGGTAATGTTAGAAGTAGCAATGGGTACTCTGTAAGTATAGGAGATTCACTTGAGTTAAAGGAAACAAAAGTAACTCAGAGTATAGATGTTCAGTTTTTCTCAGGTTACAATTACAAACTGTATACTATTTTCAAACTTGAGTGAAATAAAAAGAATCATTATTCTGTGATAAAACAGAAGTTCAATTTTGGGTAGCAAATTGATTTTATTTTTAAAATCTTGCAGTGAAGTTGTGCTCAGTCCGTTCCAGAAATGTAATTGCTGAGGAAAGACGAAGCAAGTATACAAAGTAAGAGAACAGACACACAAGACACAATGATCTGGGGAAAGAAATCAACTCATATTTTAATGTATTTAAGGGTTTTAACAAAAGAAGAATAATATTATCCTGTAATTTAATTGATAAGTCTTGATGATGAGTAGACACCCTGGTGTGGGAAATGGAAATAATCTAAAGCAAACTTCTAGAATTATAAGAGGGAAAGATATTGTATGTTTCCATTTTTCATTTATTATAAGAAATATGCAGAAATAAATAAAGAACATCTTGACCATTTTAAAGTTTCTCATACACTTAACATTAAATTCTCAATTTAGGGACTATGGCTCTACGGCTTGGATCAATTTTATAAAATGTATATGATGAAAATTTCAAGGTTTGCAATAATTTACAACTTAGAGTTTTTCAAATAATAAACTAATGGCGATGCAGAAGTTTAGGAATAGGAGTGGAATGAACCAAGGATGATGAAAAGGAGAGAAGGAATAGGGGGAACAATGGGGAAAACTCAGGCAAAGAGGGCTGGAGACAGAGGAGAAGGCACAAGGAGGAGAACTTAGGCACAGATCTAGCAAGAACAGAAAGGAAGGGGAAGGAGCAGAGTAGGTGAACCAGAACAAGGAAGCAAACAGGAAAGGAAAGGGAGAAGGTGAAAGGGGGAAGATGGAAAGACACAGCAAGAGAACAAGACAGGAACTTCTGCCCCACTGAGGCACAAATCTTCTCTGACCCTCTCCCCTGCTTTCTACTTTAGGTGGTCTGAGGTTTTTCTTTCTTTCCTTTGTTCTTTCTTTCTTTTTTTCTTTCTTTTTTCTTTCTTTCTTCCATTCTTCCTTTCTTTCCTTCTTTCTTTTCATTTTTTATTTTGTTATTTTTTTCTTTGTTTGTTTTTAGAAGTTCTGAGTCTGGTACTGTGGACAAGAAACCTCTTTTTGAATGGTTGGCGAAGATAGTAGAAGTGATTGCCCAAACAACTATACTATTGATACATCATTTTTTTTCTGTCTTTCAGTGGTAAAGTTTGAGCCCCAGTTGCTGAAAATACCTGTCATCAGAAATTAACCATCCTACCTAGTTGCAATATTTATGAACCATGATGACCTGCATGCCAGTATATTTGTAAATACACTATAGCTGACATTCATATGCCGAATAGCAACCATAAATTCTCTAATTAGACTGACGGCCCACTTGACAAGAAGAAAAATATGTCTGACACTGAAACCTAGCTTTAGGTCGCTCTCAGGAATTCTGTGGGAATTGAAGACTGATTGTAGTCTAATAACCAACCCAAACTGCTTAACATTGAAAAAGATGATATAGATTAGGGCGCACAGTTTTCTGATTGTATACAAGCTAAGCCAGGGCCGAAGATGTAAGGAATTATAAACGTTTTGAAATTAGGAAAGATGACAGTGTTTCATTTACTTGACAAAAATGATGGACTGGTGGAAATGTGGATTGCTATCTATATGCAGGTGAGGGCAACAAATGATAAGGAGAGAGTCTATTCAGTGGGAAAGGAAGGAGGACTGAGAGTTTTAGAGACAGGACAGAGTGAGAAAGAGAGAAGACAGGGACTCTAGAATAATGGATTTGCCCCATCTAGGAGTGCTGATTGTGTTTATATCAACTGAGATTTTGAGTTATTTGAGAGGATGTTTTGTGAATTGAGAATTTACTGATATAAATCTGGTTGATAAAATACAAGCCTCTGGAGTTTTGATTTTACTGGGTTACTAGGATTTGTAACAGTTAGCTACAGAGTGGGGGGAGGATGACTTAGAAAACAGTGTTCAGCATCAAGTGAACCACAGGAAGTTGGGTGGACCAACACATGGGGATAGCCATGGGGTGGGAAAACCAGTGTGTATGAGTAGCCAGCAACAGTGTTAGGCTGATTTTTAATTATTACACAGTTAATTACTACAGAGTTAGTGAACTCATAAACCTTAGAAAATCATCTAATACCATCACTTTGCTAGACCATACACAATTTCTTACTACATCTAAAATTTTATCTTTATTCCTACATATAAGTGTAGCTACCACTACTCATCAAATAAGCCTGTCTGTACAGCAAATAGAGACCATTACAGAAAAACACAACTAGATGCAAGGCAGACATCAATAGATATGCCACAGTGGACATATCTAAATCAAAGCTGCATTAGCGACTCAGGAAACACCATAGAAGAGAGCACATAAGGATATTAAGAGCCAGGGCATCAGGAAATCTGTGACACACTCCCGACAATGGCTGCATAAACAATACCAAAGTAATGGTAGTAACAATGGACATGCTATTTTGGAAGGGAGAAATTTTCTCTGAATTCTAGACAAAGACCTTAAGGCAACTAACTAATGGTATTTAGGAAGAGAATTAGCTCCTCCCAGGAATGACTCCCCTTATTAATTATTGAATAGAAAGCTTTCAAGCCTTAAACTGCATACACACAATCAATGAAAATAGACTCTGAAGGTTGCATTTATATACTTATACATACATATATGTGTATATGTAATAATAACAATAATAATAATAATAAATAATGAAAGAAGTATCAACTTGTTAAGGACATGAGAGAAGCTGGAGATACTTGGAGGGTGTGGAGGAAAAAATGTGCTGTCGGAAATGTTAAAAATGAACTTGCCAACTCTCTACCCTCCTGCTTCTCTCAGCCCGCCAACTGCCTGGCCAAGCCAGACTGCACTCCCATGCTCCTGCCAATACAACTCTCCTCAACTAGCCTCCTCAGTGTTTGGCTTGATATTTCCAGGAACCACTAGTTCCTTCTCTGCTACAAACCCTTTAAAGGGCAGTCCCACATTCCAATAACCAAGTAAATCAAAACTTTAGAACCTCATAATTAACCAGTCAGATTTATGTATCAATAAAATCACAATTTACAAGTTGCCAATTCAATAATTTCAGAGTCAGTTGATAATGATAAAAGCTTTATTCCAATTATTCTAATCTTAGATATCATAACTACCTGTGGCTGGATCAAGCCACTCTGGTTCACATCTGCCCCCTTTCTCCTCCCTCCCCTCTGCCATGCTCTCTGTCTCTGTAACTCTTACTTCCTCCTCCCTTCTTCTTGTCCAATCACAGGCCTCCTGACGTGCTAATGTAATTGGATAGTGAAACTCCTGTAACAGAAATGGATAGGGATTGTAATCCAATACATTTTGAATGAAAATATATTTCAAAATTGCAAATTTACTTTACTTAGAAACAAACAAATCAAGGACTTGCAAGCCATCATTTTAATTGTATTCATTAGACATAGGGGCTGAAATTGAGTTCCTCATATTGGAGAATGAGAATGAGTTCATAAGAAAAATTATACAGACATCTGTGACCTAAACACAATGATTAGTTCTCTTTATGTCTTCTAATATACTTTAAATAATTTCCTCTTTGTATTTGGATACAGAGGCACACAATATTGTACCCACAGGTAATGACCTGAATGTGCTCCTGTGTTCCTTTCCTGAAGCCTGATACGTTGGCCTCATACCACCACACCAGCTCTCTAATACTATTCTTTGGATTTCTCAGGAGACCTCCTATTGAGTTCATGCTAAATACTCCTCCATACTAAAGATTTTACACAAATACTTATTTGTGTATATAACTTTATTTCAATAAATACTTTTTCTGTACTTTATATTAGTTCACACAAATATATCAGTCATCTGTTAACATCAGGCAGCATAGGCATATAATTATGGTTCTTTGAACTAAAACTATTCTAACAAGCTAACATACACAAACACATACTTGCATATATATTATGTATATTATATATACATTGTATATGTACATGTGTATATGTATGTGTATATGTATAGATGTGTATATATATTATTATTATTTGGATATAATCTTGGTTTGGGCTGATGACTTGATATTAGATAATTGATTTGTGTGCTCTTCCCTGGAAAATACTTCCCTTATCCTCTCCTTTCTATGGTAACATACCTATTAGATTTGTACTTGTTCCTGCCATATTTAGAAATTCATGTTGAAGCCATGAAATGTCACCAACATGGATGACTAAATAATTCTGCTTTTAATAACAAATCAGACAAAGCTCAAAAAGCATTATTGTTAAAATGTAAAAGATTTACAATCTTGTGAAATATTACTAGAAAATTATTATGACTATTATGACTAATACACATTGCAAACATATTTGCAAGTTTATTAATGATAAAATATAAATGAATAAACTCATCATTTGTGACATTTTTAATTAGAGAAATATATAAAATTCAGGGAGAAATAACTTGTAAGTCCAAGGCTGTCTGTCTAGAAGCAGATGAAAATGCTTACAAAGGAGACAAGAAAATTTCTCTTACAAGAAGCATTTGACTTTTCAAATTGGTAGTTTATAACAATAACATTAATAATTGTGCTAGTAGCTTTCAAAATTTCTAAGTATAATCTTAGTGCATAAATATTGCAGAATTTATTTTCATAATTTATAAGTAGCAAGATTATTTCCCAGATAATTTGCTTAGACAAATAAAACAATTACAAAAGTGATTTATATCTATTAAATTTAAAGGTCCCTTTAAATGGTATGAATTTCTAGGGCCTGGAATGATGGTGCATCATTGAACAGTACTTGCTGTTCTTGCAAAGGACACAGGATACTTCCCTGAACTCACATAGTGGCTTATATCCACCTATAATTCCAATTACAAAAGATCTGACATCATCTGGCCTCCACAAGAAGCAGGCACATATATGATACACATTCATATGTATAAGAAAACACTATCACACATAAAACTAAAATGAAATAAGTGTTTAAACAGTATATTGCTTTAGAAAACAGCATTTTTTTATCAATAGTCAAACTATTTAATAATAAAAATCAACCTTTGAACTTTAAAAAATTCAATTCTTATATTTAAAAAATTAAAATATAATTTCTGCATCTGTAACTAGATTTTAAATTAGCAGCTTAGTATTCATTCTTCTTGGTTTTGGTTTCTTAGTGAAATCTGATATTTGTATTTAATCAGCACATAAAGATCAATTTACATAGACTGCCATATTTATTGAAAATAAAGACAATCATCATTCAAATGCTTGTATACTCAGAAAGTAAAATTTTACAAATATGTTGCAATATATCTGATTACACATATAGCTAAGCAATATTTTTTAAACTATACTGAACTTGTTTAATAAATATATCTGACATTTCATAGAAATAGTTTTGCTACTCAACACTGAATATTCACAGAGATTGTATATAATAAAAATTAGTAAAAATGTAAAGATAAGTATTAGGCTTAGTGGGTCGTACACATTCCATGACAGTTACTTTTTAATATTTAAACTTCCCTAGAATTATGTCCTGAGTTTTGAGTTGAAAACATGAGACTACCTTAAGTTAACTGATTCTCCTCATGGCTTTTATAAGAAAGTGGAATAGACTTTTCTTTCAAAGCCTCAAATGCTAGTAGGGCATGGTGTATAACATGCTTGCCTTTTGGGTAAGATTTGAATGAATCTTGTATCATTTAATTGCAAGGTCTCAGTATAAAATGGGGAAACCTGTAGCTTAATTGTTCAATCTTAGAATTTGTTGGGAGCTTAGCACAAAAGTCCTTGTGCTTGAAGATCTCCATGGAAACCGGAAATACTAAGCACGTAGGATTGTCTTCACAATCTGGAAAAGATGAAAACAACAACAACAAAACAAACAAACAAAGAAAGAAAACACATTGTCATCCATTCAGAAAGCTGTGAAGTGGAATTGATCAATAACCAGGTGATTTCTGTTATTTGTTGGGCAAGGCCACATCAAGCTCCTACAGAGAGGTACACAGTAATCTAAATAGCGCTTACAGAAAGGACTTCCTAAACTCCAACAAACAGAACCAAAGACACCTAATAATTGGTTCCCTGGAAGGAAAGTTGGGGATAGGGAACAGTGTGACAAGAGAAACATGGAGTCAAGACGAGGTTTCCAGCTCAAGACTCAAAGTTTAATGAAGGTCTCCAAATACACACAGGCAGGGCAAGACCCCTCCCCCAAAAGCTGGAAACAAGTTTGCAGAACCGGTTCTGCCTGCTCTGCAGGAGGCTGGCTTCAGGTGGAGGCTAGTGTCCTTTGAAAACAAAAGGGCTTCACCTTGGTCTGAGCCCTCCACCCTAGGTGGGAAGCAGTGGCTAACAGAGTTTTGAAACTCCTGCTCCTAAAGGCTGGAGGCGGGGGAGGGCACAATAATCTAAATGACCCATGTAGTCAGAGGGTCTTCCAAGTTCCCAAAACCAGGACCAAGATAGTTAATAGCTCAAATAATCTCTGCACTGAGTGATGGATAAGACACCAGAGCCTTCCCTAGTCCCTTAAACTAGTACATCTAGCCTATCTCTAGAATCCACCTCCTTTGAGGAAATGACAAGAACCAAAGGTCAAGTTTCAATGCAGTTACACTACCTAGTGCAACAGGGATGATATAACCTCAGAATATTTTTCAAAATATACTGTGCTTAATTTTGTGGGGAATGAATGAACTGATACCAAATACTTTACAATTGTTGATACAGGTTGATGAATTCAATCAGAGGAGTGTTTTCTTTTCACCTCTTCACCATTTGTTTGCCTTCCTGGACACCTGCAGAGTCCCCTTCAAGTGTTAGTCCAGTAACTTCATTGTAATTTAAAATAATAGGTATGTTAAAGATAACTAATTCACCATCATCTGATTCAGCGAAGTAACAAGAACAACATGAAATGAGAAATCATTTATGTGATAGCCAAGCAGAAGGCTTGCCTCCGGGCTCTTCTCATCCCATTTCCATGCCTCCTACAGCACACAGAACACACACGGTGCAGTTCCTCCTTTCTGACAGGCATCAACATAGTAGCAGTAGACTTTGATGTGAACATTTTAATTACCTCCATGAGGAGATACATTCAGTTATTTCTATTATTATTATCTTATAATCAGAATAGGAACATATTTTTTTCTTTTCCTGGATAGTTTTTACTAATTACAAAGTATATCTTTTATATGACAGTATATATAAGGTATTACAATTGATATGGTAATATGTAAGATGCTACATTTATTACATGTCTAATATCCACTAATAAGTGAGTGCATACCATGCATGTCCTTTGGGGACTGGGTTATGCCATTCAGAATGATATTCTCAAGTTCTATCCATTTGGGTGCAAGTTTCATGTCTTTGATTTTAATTCACCAATCTCAGAAACTATTAATGATACCCTGTTATACTTAAAGATATGTGTCTAGCATGGCTGTCCTCTGACAGGCTCCATGTAGCAGCTAACTCAGATGGATACAGACATCGAAAGGTAAACAAAGGATGGAACTTGAGGACTCTTATAGAATAGTTGAAATAAGGATTGCAGCCCTGAAGGGGAGATGAATTCCAACAGAGAAATAGCAACAGAGTTAACTAACCTGGACCCTCTGGGTCCTCAGAACTTGAACCATCAACCAAAGTGGATATTTGGACTCGACCTACACATATGTAGCAGACATGCAGCTTGGTCTTCATGTGGATCCTGAACAACTGAAGCAGGGGCTATCCCAAAATCTGGTGCTTGTATGTGGGATATTTTCTTGTAGCTGGGCTGCCTTGTCTGCTTCATTAGGTAGAGGGGATGGGCCTAACTCCAGAGACTTGCTGTGTCAGTGTGGGGAGATGCCTATGAGGTCCCCTCTTGCTACCCTGTGGGAGGAGAAGGTAAGGGGAGGGGGGAAAGTATCATGGGAGAGCATGACCAGGATGGGAGCAGTTAGTGGGATATAAAGTAATTAAGTAAATATAATTTACATAAAATATTTTTAAAATAAAAAATGTATTTAAATACATAATTCAGTTTTCCAAAGTATTTATAACAAAGTATTCACAAACATATATATATATATATATATACATATATATATATATATATACACACACACACATATACATACTTTAGATGAAACTCAAAATGTTCTAGTAAACCTGGTTTTGCAGGTTTTACTACAATCTCTTGTCTAGGTGTTTACTTTTCTTGCTTTCATCTTAATTGTCTTCTATGACATTTTCTTCTTAACTGACAAGTGAAGCAGCCATGTTGGACTGTCACGATTCAAACATCACCCACATCTGCCTGGTTTAAAGTGATACACTGTGGCTGTTGTGATTAGGTAACTTCATTGGGCTGTTTGAAGAATTACCTGGATTCTGTGCCACCATCTTCAGTTCAGTATTTAATGATTCCTCATTGAATGTATTGTTTTAAAGGTATTGTCTTTTTTGAAAACATACAACTAACAATATATAAGAGGATAGAGAAGATTTCTAGTATTATTTTTGAAAGTGACTATGGAGAAAACCTGGATCTGGCATGGAAGGAAGACCATGGAAGTGTTAGATCTGAACTGGCATCTTTGTTAAACTTTGTCTTACTAAAAGACATGTTTAGATCAATGTTGTCATGATTCAGAACTAGAATAAATGTATGATTATTGAATTCTTGAAAGTGTACATTAGGAAAGTATTTCAACAGAAACAAGCAGCTAAGCAGGTCATAGTCACTCCTTTCGAGGCTACAAGGCATACAAGTCATTATTCTGAGAGCAAAACATTCCATCCATGTATCTCTGACTTGATTGTTTATTTCTACCTAGAGAGCTTTTGATTTTGTGATCCAGGGTAATACTTCTCCCAGAGGTAGAGTTCAGTTGTTTCTTATTATAGTCAGTGATTTTTTAACTCAGCTCTAGACTGGTAATTACCACTGTTTGCTACATAGCATTCGTTTAAAGAAAAAAACTCCCCATCGCTTTTTCTGAATATAATGCTCTTTAACTGTCCCTATGGGAAAGGAGATACCAGTAGGTTCTCTTTTGTTTTCTTTGCTTACAACAGTAAAGAAAAATCAGCTCACATAGCTTCAACTTGAAGTTTTACAGTACTAAGATTTAGGCATTTGTTCCTGTTCTGGAACAGATAGCCCTCTAAATTCATCTGCTTGTCTCTGTTTAATTTTAAAAAGTCACTAAGATGAATGTAATGTTAATATTTTAAACTCTAGAAATAAATATGGTATGAATTATTTCACTTTAAGAACTGTAGTAGAATATTCACTATAATAATCATTCATGTCACATCGTTTTTATTAAAGGTTGAGAAAACACCAATATAATTTCATTCCATATTAGATTTAGATAAGACAATGAAAAACTCACTTATTGGAGCATAGAGCTTAAAGCACAAAAGCACAAGTGGGTGTCAGAAGTCAGACAGAGGACTATTTTAAAGTGCTTGGTTACAACAATGAAAACAAATAGAAAGGTTACCAAAAACCCATTACAATTTCCAAAGTACATATTAACTAATGTGTAACTTGAAGAGAAAGGCTGGGATTAAAACAAGGAAATTTATTTCTTGCAACTACTCAAATCCACAAATAACTACATCAAGCATTTTGTAAAATATGTAGTTCCCACCATGTATAACTATGAGGAGTATCTGAAAAATGGACAAATTACAGAAGTCTCTTGGAAACCTAAACCACAGCACAAAACTACAAGAAGACAGTACTGCTTTGACGACAAAAGTCTTGAGGGTCTCCAACCATAAGAGTTGTTGTATACGAAGAACTCACCAGGACTTAGGCACAAGGTCACACTTTTTAATACTTTCCATACAGTCTCATCAACAAGGGATCCCTGACTATTAATTGGGAAGAAGTGGAAATTTTAAATACATTGTAGTGGTTTGAATAAAAAGGCCCAATAGGTTCATTGTTGGAATATTTGACGTCTGACCTTGTTAAAGCAGGTACGTCAATAAGAGTGGACTTTAAGGTTTTACCTGTGCCTTTCTTAGAATGCCTTTCTTGTGGATGAAGATTTTAGCTCTCATCTACGAGAGGCATGAACCTGTGCTTCACCATGCCATTTTTCTACCATAATGGACACTACACAGTGAAACTCTAAGTCCAACTAAATGCTGGCTTTATGTACTGCATTGGTCAGTCTGTTTTGTCACAGCAACAGAAAGACTCAAACACAGAAATTAGTACCAGTGTTGGTGTATTATTGTGATACTTTATCACGTGTTTTTGCTTTGTTTTGTCTTTTACGAACATAGATGTTTGTGATTTGAACTAAAAAAGCAGGTGGATGAAGAACAGCATATTAGCACAATTTAGTAGGCTTTAAAGAAGTAAGTATTGAGTTATGTACTCTCATGAATTCCAATTTAATATTAGTATATTAAAACATAATTTTATGTGTATTACAATAATCAAAACTTCTGTGAAGCTGGTGATGGAAATTGGAATTTGTGGATCCTCAGAAAAAGTAAAATAAAATACCATTACAACCTGATTGAGTAATTCTAATTCCAGGGACTCAAAAAGATTAAATGATGAGCCTCAAGCAAATATTTGTATATTTCCCTAATAATAGTATTACATACAGTAATAAAAAACATTTCAAACTGACCAACATCAGAAGAATAGATAAGCTAAGTGAAATTTTAATAGTCCCCAATACTTCCAGGTGATAGAATTACTTAAGTGAAATGGACATATAACAACTTCTTAAAAGAAAAATAATTAGACACAACCAATGCCCTTATGGTTATGAAAGAAAGTTTTAAAGTCCAAACAATAAAAATACATGTAATTCTGAATATTCTATAAAATTGGTAAATGTATAGGATGCTATGAACTATGAAACAGTATCTTTATTGAAAATCTATACTTATTTCATACATTATACTCTGATTATAGTTCCCCACCACTCCTCCATGATCCTTCCCACCACTACTTCCCTCCAGATCAATTATCTTTCTATGTCTCATTAGAAAAGAACAGTTTTCTAAAAGATAAAAACCAAACATAATGAATTAAAATATAATAAGATGAAGCAAAAATTTTTATATTGAACTTGAACATGGCAATCTGTCAGTAGGAAAGAATCTCAAGCACATGCAAAAGAAGCAAGACCAGTTTATTCTTATAGTTAGGAATTCCATAAATATCCTAAGCTATTAGCTGTAATATATATGCAAAAGATCTGGTGCATGTAGGTTCTGTGCTTGCTGCTTCCATCCATGTGAGCTCATATGTGCCTTACTTAGTTGATACAACAGGCCTTGTTCTCCTGGTGTCCTTTATACCCTCTGACTATTAGACTATTTCTGCCTCCTCTTCCACTGGATTCTTGAGCTATGGGGGTATGATTTGATGGAGACCTCTAATTTTGACTTTGATGTATAATGTTTGGCCTTCGTGGTTTCTGCCTCTGTTTTCATCTGCTGTTAGAAGAAGCCTCCAGGTAGGACACTGATCTATGAGTATATCAGAGTTTTATTAGTGGTCATTTGTGTGTGTGTGTGTGTGTGTGTGTGTGTGTGTGTGTGCGTGTATATATGACCTGTCTTCTTTGGTTTTAACAGAAGTCTTTAGGCTATGTTTTTTCTTGTTCTTAGTTACCCAAGCAGGGTCAGGTATGGAGTAGTCAGATCAAACAGTCTAAGTCAAATCAGACTTGTGGATACTTCCATAAGTTCTGTGCCACCATTGATCTAGCTAGCATATTTTTTAAGCAGACAGAATATAGGTCAAAAGTTTTGTGGCTTTGTTAGTGTATAGAGTAAAGAGACTAGATTATAGTAAAGAATGTTCCATATAGGCACCAGCTCCACTTCATCCCTGTGTGGATGGTATCCTCGGCAATGGAACCCGGCTTTAAGTTTGCAATAGTGCTGTGTTTTGCAATAAAGAGAAATGAAAGCATAACCTTTACTGGAAATTATTGCAATCTGAGATCATATTAAATGAAATAAGCCAGGTTTTTTCTCACTTGTTGATCTTATATTTGTAAAGACTAATAAAGCAACACATAAAGAATATATCGAATAAAAAACAAAAACAAACAAACAAAAAAATCGAGTCAATTAAATCAAGTTACTGTGTAAGTAAAATATCAACCAATGAGACCCCCAAGAGCTCTCAGATACTAAACCACCAACCAAAGAATACACATGGAGGGCCCCAGGGTTCCAGTCAAATATGAAGCAGAGTACAGCCTTGTTGGATATTAATGGGAGGAAAGGCCCCTGGTCCTGTGAAGGCTCACTGCTCCAGTGTAGGGGAATGCTAGGGCGGAGAGGCAAGACTTGGTGGGTGTGTGGGGAAAACCCTCATAGAAGCAGGGGGAGTGGGATAGGATTGGGTTTCGAGGGAGGCTCTGGGAAAGGGATAACATTTGAAATGTAAATTAAGTATCAAAAGTAAAAAACTTGATAGAACTTATTTCAAAGAAAACAAAAGCAACAAGAGCTACAATAAATGTGCTGGGACAAGGGTCAGTTTTAATGCATTTGCCTTTTATATGCAAGGCCAATGGTTCAGTCAATCCTCAGCACAGCAAATAAACAGTAGGTAGAACTAGAAGTCAAGTCATCTATTCAACTCTTGTTGATACTTGGTAATGTCACTAATGAGAAAAGTCACATTGTTGCAGTTTCATTTTCCATTGTTCAAATTACAAATCTCATGCTTACACTCACATCAGTAGAACACTTGTAGGTGACTGTATGTTCATACAGTTTCTCTACTGGACCATCCGTATGAAATTTGCTATCAAGTGTAAGTTTAATGTGTCACCAATAGCTTTCATGTAAATTAGCCATTACAAATTACTACTAATAATTCACTTTGTAGTAAATTTGCAATGTTATTTGAGCATTACCAAAAGTCTATTAATCATGTCTAATAAATGTAGTTTTATAATCAGAAATGTTTTTCCAAAGACAAGAGTAATAGAAATGACTATAGCTTTGTACACTTTTACAGTCACTTTCCTTTTGATAATTTATGCAATGCTTTCAAACTTATTTTATTAATACTTTTATTAAACTCTCTATAAAATATTCTTCCTAAGGTATATTTTGGTATGGGGTATATTCTGTCCTTTAGGATGCAATTATTTTCTCTATTGTAATGCAGGCACACGTGGGAATATTCTAATATATTATTGGACAAGACCACCTTTAAAAAATGTACTTTATGTTATTATGGAAATTCCTGAGTGTTGTATAAAGACCATAAAAATAATAAGGACAAGTAAAAATAAAAATTTTAATGTGATAATTCTGCCTGTTACAAACAAGAAATTTTCCGAGTGGAAATAAAAAGATAGCTGAGCACAGCTGTGGTAATGTGCTTTTCTGCTCCCTGCCAACAAGGAAATACAGAAGGGGCAAAAATGCTGATAGCTGCTGAGCAGGACGCTAGGCGCTCCTTTTCCTATTTGCAGCAGTGGTAGGCAGATGTAACTTATTTTACACCACTTACTATGTGGCAGACACTATTCAAAGCAGTTTCTTTCCAGTTCACAAGAAAAAAAAATTATATAACATTCACATGAAGATGGAAATCTTAAATATAGGGAAGTTATTTCCCCACAATTACTAAGTAATTTATACAGAAGAGCAGAGGTAGAAATCCACCTTGAACCCCACACACCATCTGTACCCCAAGCTTAAAACAGTGACTTATGTCAGACTTCAGCCTTTACTTTCTTTTTTCTGTTTGACTTACTTAAGTATTTTCAAGACTTCATTGAATTTTTACTTATTTATATTTTCAATAGTTTATTTTAAGTAGTTTTTTTACGATTTAGAATATGTCACAAGTATGTGTACTTCTATTTTATTAATGGCCACATTTCATCTCTTCAAGAGTTTCCATTCAGTCTTCACCGCCCCATATGGTGTAACACAGTACTACTTAACGTGAGTCTCGCATGTTGTTAAGCTGTTGTGGTTTTCAATATGCTTGGTCCATAGAGAGTTGTACTGCTACAAGGTATGGCCTTGTTGCAGGAAATGTGCTGCTGTGGGGGTGGGCTTTCAAGGACTCCTCCTATGTTCAGCTACACATGGCAAAAAAGACATTTCTCCTAGCTGTCTGAGGAAGCCAGTCTTCTGGCAGCCTTCAGATCAAGATGTAGAGCTCCCTGATCCTCCAGCAACTGAATGCTTTTTCAGCAATGAAGAGTGAAATTTTGCTGTTCGTAGGAAAATAAATGAAACTTGAAACAATCACAAGAAATGAATAAAGAGAGCTTAGGAAAGTAAATAAATTTATGTTTTGTCCCCCTTAAAGATTTACACAGATAGATATGAGTGTATGTTTTATATATATATATATATATATATATATATATATATATATATATATATGGCATTAAATAAAAGGAAACAAACTTGATGACTAAAGAGAAAAACAGAGATCAGGAGGTAAATATAAATGATTATAGGCATTTAGGGGGAATATACGTAGCATATGCTACATACTTGTGGGGATTTTTTGCTTGATTTTTCACTCATAATGATCAAGTTGGCTTTATTAAATTATGAAGAAATTGTTCAATGTATTTAAATCAATAAATTAATAGTTCTCAGAAAAAACATCTTACAAAAATCATGATTTTCTGTGTCAATAGGCAGCCCCACAACAGAAATTGTGGGTTTCTTTGTTGGTTTTCAAACGTTAGTTTTCCAACACGACTAAACACATGTTCTATATAAATATGCAATAGGTATTGACTTGAGAAACATGCATATACATGCAGGGAATTAGAATTACAAATTAGGATTATAAACACATTAGATTTATAAAGTGAATAGCATTTAATATTTAAAAATAATAGCCCAGACACTTATTTTATTTAACTCACATTGCATAAGTAACATTTATATTATAGGACATGCACTAAATATATTAACATATGAACAGACATAGATTAATATAATGATTTAAAGATTAGATTCAATGTATAGCTTTGCTATCTCATAATTATATTTAATATTAACATTTCTATAATTGACATGTACTGTAGAGCATATTTTGAGATAACCTCTTCCTAAAGATGATGAAGTTTCTACTAATTTAGAAAAAGCTGAACTAAATTAAAAATAACTTTTAATATTCCCATACTGTAAAGTAATAAATAAACTCAAGTGACAGCAGATGCTGGTGAGGATATGAAGAAAGAGGAACCCTTCTCCATTGCTGGTGGGATTGCAAACAGGTATAACCACTCTGTAAATCAGTCTGGCGGTTCTTCAGAAAATTGAACATAGTACTGTCTGAGGACCCAGAAGATGCTCCAACATGTAATAAGGACATATGCTCCACTATGTTCATAGCAGCCTTATTTATAATAGCCAGAAGCAGAAACAACCCAGATGTCCCTCAACAGAGAAATGAATATAGAAAATGATACATTTACACAATGGAATATAGCTCAGCTATTAAAAACAATAACTTCATGAAATTTGCAGGCAAATGGATGGAGCTTGAAAGAATCCTGAGTCAGGTAACCCAGCCACAAAAGAACACACATGGTATGCACTCACTGATAAGTGGATATTAGCCAAAAATCTAGGAATACCCAAGATTCACAGACCATTTGAAGCTCAAGAGGGAAGACCAAAGTGTGGATGCTTCAGTGCTTCTTAGAAGGGGGAACAAAATACTCACAGGAGGAAATATTGAGACAAAGTGTGGAGCAGAGACTGAAAGAAAGGCCATCCAGAGACTGCCCTATCTGGGGATCCATCCCAGATACAGTCACCAAACCCAGACTCTATTGAGAATACCCAGAAGTGCTTGCTAACAGGAGCCTGACAAATACAGAGGCAGATGTTCATAACCAACTACTGGGCTGAGCAAGGGTTGCCTATGGGGGAGTTGGAGAAGGGAATGAAGGAGCTGAGGGGGTTTTCAGCCCATGAGGTAAACAGCAGTGTCAATTGGCCAGAGCTCCAGGGGACTGGACCAGCAACCAAAGAGTACACATGGAAGGACCCAAGGCTCCTGCCATATATGTGGCAGAGAATGGACTTGTTGGCCATCAGTGAGAGGAGCAGCCCTTGGGCCTGAGTGGGATTGATGCCCCAGTGTAGGCGAGTGCCTGGGAGGAAGGCAGAAGTGGGTGGGTGAGTTTGAGAGCACCTTGGTAGAGGTCAGGGGAAGGGGATAGGATAGGGAGGTTCCAGAGGGAGGCCTGGAAAGGGGAGAGCATTTGGAATGTAATGAAGTATCCAATAAAAATATAATTAAAAAAATAAATTCTTATAGCTTAGTACATTATAACACCTCATAAACAGGTTGAAGAAGCACACACACCAAGAATATGAATAAATATTTAGATTCTGATTACAGAGAAAAGAAGACCTTGTGATTTTATTATGATAATTGGTTTATGGCCGAGGAGAGAGTTGTTTTCTGTATGAAAGGCTTTCCACAGTGGAATAATTTTTTTAAAGTTTTGAAAGTTTGTCTGTTTTGAGCTTATGCATGACTATTTATGTTAAACTTGCTTTAAACTTATCATCTTCCTGCCTCAACCTAAAGAATTCATGAGTTCCAGATACTGAACAGTGCATAGAGTTTAGCATCTCTTTCTGAAATCACAGAGGTGCATACCCAATATTAACAGTGAGGCTTCAAATTCTGTAGCAGTCTAACAGTTACTTTTAGAAAAAACAACAACAAACAATAGTCATTGAGAATAATCAGTGCAGAAAAGTTAGTTCCTATTACCTGGGTCCCCCTCCTACTCCTTTGGGTGTTTGCTTGTTGTTGTTGTTGTTTTAGTCTTCTTATTTTACAGCCATTATTTTAAATCAGGGCTCTACATTCTCTTGAAAAAAAAATACGTTGTGAGAAACGAATTGTCTTTTTTAGTTGCTTTGAGTCTCTGGCCAGCTTAAGGGGGATTATCAGGTTTACTTAGTACACCCTAAACTGTAATGTGAATGAGTGGAGGTTGAGGCTGAAAAATGACTCCATAGATTACTATAGTCTGGGCAATAAAGCATAAAAGGTTGGGAGGCATTATTTGCTACTACCTGGAAGAATTATTTTTTTTAACTCGGATAAACCTAGTGCCCTACAGATAATTTCTTACTCGGATAAAAGGAAATATTGTATGCTGTACAACTGAAAAAAAAAAGTCCATTAAAAGTATTTATTTAGCCGGTTGGTGCTGGCACACGCCTTTAATCCCAGCACTTGGGAAGCAGAGGCAGGCAGATTTCTGAATTCGAGGCCAGCCTGGTCTACAGAGTGAGTTCCAGGGACGGCCAGGACTACACAGAGAAACCCTGTCTTGAAAAAACCTAAAAACACACACATACACACAAAAAGTATTTATTTGTGTGTTTATGTATTTAGTTTTCCACTAATTAATTTATTCATTTTATGTCTCAATTGCTGACTCTCCTGGCCCCCTCCCTCTGTCTCTCCTCCTGTTCTGATCTGAGAAGCTGGGGGCCTCCCTAGGTATCCCCCATAGCCTGGAGCATCAATTTCCTGCAGTTAGGCACATCCTCTCCTACAAAGGCAAGACAAGGAAGCCTAGTCAGGGGAACAGACTCCACAGACAGGCAACAGCTTCATGGCTAGCCTCTGTTCCAGTTGATAGGGGACCCACATGAAGGCTGAGTCGCACATCCACTGCATATGTGCCAGAGACCTAGGTCCAGCCTGCGTATGTTCTTTGGTTGGTGGCTCAGCCCCAGAGAGCTTCCAGGGGTCCGGATTAGTGGACTCTGTTGGTCTTCCTGCAGAGGTCTTATGAGCTGACTAGTCTTTTAACTGGCATCCTGTGCTGCCTTAAAGTTGCATATTCTCATAAATGTTTCTTGAGAAAGTGCAAAATGCTTGTAAGAGAAGGAAACAGTTCCCTTAGCCTTTTCATGAAGGCATTTTGTTGGACCATTGAAAAGAGTCAGTGGCATGCTTATTCAGGGTCAGCCTTTTAATGTGTTTGTGAGTGTGTATAAAGAGAGATAAAGAGAAACAAGATGCTTAGGGTTATTTATTGAATGCATGGTGTGTGTGTGTGTGTGTGTGTGTGATGAAGAAAATATTATTACAAAGGAAGTCAGATGATAGACTGATAGGCTTTGGAGTGGGACTCCTCTCTAGAAAACTAAAAATCCAGCATTTCCCTTACTCATTCTGACATTATATTAGAGATACTTTACTCATTTATTTAATGTTGTGACATAAGAAAATGGAAAGCAAGTATCTTCATGTGTTTCCATATAAAATCTCATTTTATCTTGTAATGAAGCCTGGTAAAATAATAACAAGGCATTTTTGTAAGATACATAATGACTGATTTTTATATGTTTAGGGGTGAACAATTGATTTGGTAGATATGAAACATGCTATATGCACTGTAGACATATCCAATTCTTGGAGAGATTATTGAAATCCTTATCTTTGAAGAAATTAAAATTTTCAGAAACTTTCTCCCTGTACCGATGTCCTCAAGGGTCTTCCCCAGTTTCTTTTCTATTAGTTTCAGAGTGTCTGGCTTTATGTGGAGGTCCTTGATCCATTTGGATTTGAGCTTAGTACAAGGAGACAAGGATGGATCAATTCGCATTCTTCTGCATGCTGATCTCCAGTTGAACCAGCACCATTTGTTGAAAAGGCTATCTTTTTTCCATTGGATGTTCTCAGCCTCTTTGTCGAGGATCAAGTGGCCATAGGTGTGTGGGTTCATTTCTGCATCTTCAATCCTGTTCCATTGATCCTCCTGCCTGTCACTGTACCAATACCATGCAGTTTTTAACACTATTGCTCTGTAGTATTGCTTGAGGTCAGGGATACTGATTCTCCCAGACTTTCTTTTGTTGCTGAGAATAGTTTTAGCTATCCTGGGTTTTTTGTTATTAAAGATGAATTTGATAATTGCTCTTTCTAACTCTGTGAAGAATTGAGTTGGGATTTTGATGGGTATTGCATTGAATCTGTAGATTACTTTTGGCAAAATGGCCACTTTAACTATATTGATTCTACCGATCCACGAGCATGGGAGGTTTTCCCATTTTCTGAGGTCTTCTTCCATTTCCTTCTTCAGAGTCGTGAAGTTCTTGTCATACAGATCTTTCACATGTTTGGTAAGAGTCACCCCAAGATACTTTATACTGTTTGTGGCTATTGTGAAGGGGGTCATTTCCCTAATTTCTTTCTCAGCCTGCTTATCCTTTGAGTATAGGAAGGCCACTGATGTGCTTGAGTTGATTTTATAACCTGCCGCTTTGCTGAAGTTGTTTATCAGCTGTAGAAGTTCTCTAGTGGAGTTTTTTGGGTCACTTAGGTAGACTATCTTGTCATCTGCAAATAATGATAGCTTGACTTCTTCCTTTCCAATTTGTATCCCTTTGACCTCCTTATGTTGTCGAATTGCCCGAGCTAGTACCTCAAGTACAATATTGAAAAGATAAGGAGAAAGGGGGCAGCCCTGTCTAGTCCCTGATTTTAGAGGGATTGCTTCAAGTTTCTCTCCATTTAGTTTGATGCTGGCTACCGGTTTGCTGTATATTGCTTTTACTATGTTTAGGTATGGGCCTTGAATTCCTGTTCTTTCCAAGACTTTAAGCATGAAAGGATGCTGAATTTTGTCAAATGCTTTTTCAGCATCCAATGAAATGACCATGTGGTTTTTTTCTTTGAGTTTGTTTATGTAGTGAATTGCATTGATGGATTTCCTTATATTGAACCAACCCTGCATTCCCGCGATGAAGCCTACTTGATCATGGTGGATGATCGTTTGATGTGTTCTTGGATTCGGTTGGCAAGAATTTTATTGAGTATTTTTGCATCGATGTTCATAAGGGAAATTGGTCTGAAGTTCTCTTTCTTTGTTGGATCTTTGTGTGGTTTTGGTATCAGCGTAATTGTGGGTTCATAGAAGGAATTGGGTAGTGTTCCTTCTGTTTCTATTTTGTGGAATAATTTGAAGAGTATTGGTGTTAACTCTTCTTTGAAGGTCTGATAGAATTCTGCACTGAAACCATCTGGTCCTGTGCTTTTTTTGGTTGGAAGACTTTCTATGACTCCTTCTATTTCTTTAGGCATTATGGGACTGTTTAGATGATCTATTTGGTTCTGATTTAATTTTGGTATTTGGTATCTGTCAAGGAAATTGTCCATTTCCTCCAGATTCTCCAATTGTGTTGAGTACAGGCTCTTGTAGTAGGATCTGATGATTTTTCGGATTTCCTCAGTTTCCATTGTTATATCTCCCTTTTCATTTCTAAGTTTGTTAATTTGGATACTTTCTCTGTGCTCTTTGGTCAGTCTGGCTAAGGGTTTATCTATCTTGTTGATTTTCTCAAAGAACCACCTCCTGGTTTTGTTGATTCTTTGTATGGTTCTCTTTGTTTCTACTTGATTGATTTCAGCCCTGAGTTTGATGATTTCCTGCCTTCTACTCCTCCTGGGTGAAATAGCTTCTTTTTGTTCCAGGGCTTTCAGGTTTGTCATTAAGCTGGTAATGTATGCTCTCTCCATTTTCTTTTTGGAGGCACTCAGGGCTATGAGTTTTCCTCTTAGCACTGCTTTCATTGTGTCCCATAGATTTGGGTATGTTGTGTCTTCATTTTCATTGTGTTCTAAAAAGTCTTTAATTTCTTTCTTCATTTCTTACTTGACCAAGGTATCATTGAGTAGAATATTGTTCAGTTTCCACGTGTATGTGGGTTTTCTGTTGTTTTTGTAGCTATTGAAGACCACTTTTAGTCCATAGTGATCTGATAGGAGGCATGGGAGTAGTTCGATCATCTTATATTTGTTGAGGTCTGTCTTGTGACCAATTATATGGTCGATTTTGGAGAAGGTACCATGAGGTGCTGAGAAAAAGGTATATTCTTTTGCTTTAGGATAGAATGTTCTATGTGAATCTGTTAAATCTAATTGGTCCAAAGTTTCAATTAGTTTCATTATGTCCCTGTTTAGTTTCTGTTTTCCTGATCGGTCCATTGAGGAAGTGCAATGTTAATGTCACCCACAATTATTGTGTTAGGTGCAATGTGTGCTTTGAGCTTTAATAAAGTTTCTTTTATGAAAGATGGTGCCCTTGCATTTGGAGCATAGATGTTCAGGATTGAGAGTTCTTCTTGTTGTATTTTTCCTTTGACCAGCAAGAAGTGTCCCTCAGGGTCTCTTTTGATGACTTTGGGTTGAAAGTCAATTTTGTCTGATATTAAAATGGCTACTCCAGCTTGTTTCCTGAGACCATTTGCTAGTAAAATTGTCTTGCAATAGCGTATGCTCTAAGAGCAAGAATTGACAAATGGGACTTCATAAAATTACAAAGTTTCTGTAAGGCAAAGGACACCATCAAGAGGACAAATCGGCAACCAACAAATTGGGAAAACATCTTCACTAATCCTACATCAGATAGAGGGCTAATATCCAATATATATAAAGAACTCAAGAAGTTAGACTCCAGAAAACCAAACAACCCTATTAAAAAATGGGGTACAGAGTTAAACAAAGAATTCTCACCTGAAGAACTTCGGATGGCAGAGAAGCATCTTAAAAAATGCTCAACTTCATTAGTCATTAGGGGAATGCAAATGAAAACAACCCTGAGATTTCACCTTACACCAGTCAGAATGGCTAAGATTAAAAATTCAGGAGACAGCAGGTGTTGGAGAGGGTGTGGAGAAAGAGGAACACTCCTCCACTGCTGGTGGGGTTGCAAATTGGTACAACCACTCTGGAAATCAGCCTGGCGGTTCCTCAGAAAACTGGCACCTCACTTCCAGAAGATCCTGCTATACCACTCCTGGGCATATATCCAGAGGATTCCCCACCATGTAATAAGGATACATGCTCTACTATGTTCATAGCAGCCCTATTTATAATTGCCAGATGCTGGAAAGAATCCAGGTATCCCTCAACAGAAGAGTGGATGCAAAAAATGTGGTATATCTACACAATGGAGTACTATTCAGCCATTAGAAACAATGAATTCATGAAATTCTTAGGCAAATGGATGGAGCTAGAGAACATCATACTAAGTGAGGTAACCCAGACTCAAAAGGTGAATCATGGTGTGCACTCACTAATAAGTGGATATTAACCTAGAAACCTGGAATAGCCAAAACATAATCTACACATCAAATGAGGTACAAGAAGAAAGGAAGAGTGGCCCCTTGTTCTGGAAAGACTCAATGAAGCAGTATTCAGCAAAACCAGAACAGGGAAGTGGGAAGGGGTGGGTGGGAGTACAGGGGGAGAGAAGGGGGCTTACGGGACTTTCAGGGAGTAGAGGGAGTAGGAAAGAGGAAATCATTTGAAATGTAAATAAAAAATATATTGAATAAAAAATTTTTATTTTTATTTTTTTTAATATTTTAATTGAAAGAATTTACATATAATATATTCTCATAACAGTTTGTTCCCCCTCAACTCCTCTAAGGTCCTTCCAAATTCCCCACAAATTAAATTACTGGGTCTTCCTTTCTCCCTCTCTCTGCAGAAAACAGACAATCAAACAAACAAACAGAAATCAGAATTCATGCATTCATATGTATTTTTTAAATTGCATTATGTATATTACTAGTAGCTCCTATTTTTTTCATTTATGTTAATGCAGCTTTCTTTTTAATATTTATTTTTATATTTACATGCATTGGTGCTTTGCCTGCATTGGGTGTCATATCCTAGTTACAGTTGTGAGATCCCATGTGCTGGGAATTGAACCCAGGGCTTCTGGAAGAACATCCAATGCTCCTACCAGTTAAGCTATCTCTCTAGCCCCATGATGTAGCTTTTTAAAAATCCAAAAGTGAAAAATAAAATAAAATAAAAAGGGTGATTGTTCCTATAACTGATGCTACAGGAGCCTAGCATGGCTGTCCTCTGAGAGGCCCAACAATCAGCTGACTAAGACAGACATAGATACACCCAATCATTGGACTGAATTTGGGGACACCTGTGATTGATCTAGGGAATGCCTGGAAGAAGCTGAGGAGGGCCACCCCATAGGAAGACCAGCAGTCTCAACTAACCTGGACCCCTGAGACCTCTCAGATACTGAGCCACCAACCAGGCAGCATACAGGAGCTGGTCCAAGGTCCTGACATATATAGCAGAGGACTGCCTTGTCTGGCCTCAGTGAGAGAAGATGCACCTAACCCTTGAAAGATCTGAGGCCTCAGTGAGTGGGAAGGCCTGGAAAGGTGTGGGAGATGTGGGGTTGAAGTGGGATAGGGAAATCCTCTTGGGGATCGGGTAGAGATGGAGAATTGTCAGAATTCAGAACAGATGGGAGATAACAGTTGGGCTGTAAAGAAGGATTAAAGATAGTTTTTTCTATGTGTCACTTAAGGATTTTTTTTATTGTATATCTTATTTATTTACATTTCAAATGTTATCCCCTTTCCGGATTTCCCCTCCAGAAACCCCTTATCTGATCTCCCTTTTCCCTGCTTCTATGAGGGTGCTCCCCCAAATACCCACCTACCCACTTCTGCCTCACCACCCTGGTATTCCCCTACATTGGGGCATCAAGTCTTTATAAGACCAAGGGCCTCTCCTTCCACTGATGCCTAACAAAGGGGTAAGCGTTAAACATTCGTGTAGTGGCATGATTGTCATTCCTTATTCAGGTCGTTCTCACCTTTCCTCATGCTCTGAACCTTTAATGAACCTCCTCGTGTTGTGGTGATTCCAACCATATTATTATTTTCATTGCTACTTCATAATTGTAGTTTTGATACTATATAATTCATAACAAAAATAGATGATATAAAACCCCCAGCTGGGTCACAACCCACACATTGAGAACCACTGTTTTACACTATCGTATTTTTATCAAATAGACATAATGACAGTGAGCCTAAGCTTTTTAGAAAGAATAGAAATATATTAGTATATATTTTTTCAATCCACATAATGCTTGTGGTAATATGATTGATTTGTTTCCATAATGATGGTTTCTTTATTCTAGGAGCCATGTGATGCCTATTAATCAAAAATTTATTTAGAGTTATGGTCAGTCTTTGCATAATTTGTTGTTTACTACGTGGCTCCCCATAACCACTTACAAAACTATAAGGAGTGAGAAAGCATGCTATAGGAAAGATAGTGAGAAATACACTTTGTCTTTGAAAATGATTGAATGAGGTTGACTCAAATAAACTATTGTTTATCTGACAGTGACAAAGATAATGACAAAGACAAAGAAAATTATCTTATCATACTTTTTTCTTACTCATTTAATTTTTAGCTGTGGCAACAAATTTTCTTTGGGGAATTACAAAATTATACTCCTAATTTGATAATATAATTTAGATTTCTTAAGAGAAAAGTAGAAGTTCACATTCACGTACTCCATTTTTATTTGATAAATTTATTTATTCATTGATATTTATTTCAATTTTGAGGTAATAAGATAGTTAATATTATATCACCATCCCCATTCCTCCTTTCAAGGCACTCCAGATAATCTTCCTTGCATTTCTTCGAATTCTTCTCTAACATATTTTTCAAGTATAATTTTAAAGTTAGATAAAATTTTAAAAGAAGCGTTTTCCAAAATTCTTTTGAGTAAAATGAAGACATGCTAAAATTTTAAAAATGTAAAAATATTTCTTAATGCAGATAAATTTAATTTTAAATGCTTGTCTGTACCATATAGTTTTAATACTCTTTGTGCAATCAGACCTACTAGTTATCATGTACTCAATCAAACTGAATATTTGCCTTTTGAATTTTAAGAGAATTTCGTGTCTGGTTATTGGTTAAAGTTTATATTCCCATGCTCGCGTAAGTGTTGGTCTTTGTGATACATGTTTGTACTATCTGTGCTTGGATTTGGCAGCAGAAATATGTGAACCCTGGAACTCACTGACCAGTCAAGCCAGAGATAAACTCCAAGACCATTGATGAGAAAAACACTGTGATTCATTATCCACTTCTCACAGATCACTTCAAGTACATGTTCCCAATCACAAATAAACCTACAAATACCCATGTAAACATACACACACACACAAACACACATACACACACACACACTATTTGTATCAATTTTAATAAATTTTAACACATTAACTACATTTTCTTACTTTATAGTATTACTAATTTTATATTTAATAATACAATTCAATTATTTTTCTTCTGTTTTTTTCCATTATGTAGCCCTTATTTAAAGCTAAACCATTGTAAATTGTGCTTATTTACCAAAAGTAGCAAAATATATACTCATTACGATCATACAACATATTTATAGTCCCAAGACATTCACTAAGATAGATATAAAGAAAATGAGTCTATCAAGAAGTCCCCCTGCCTTGCTATATATTATATTTTTTTCTTTTTAAAAAATAATGGATTTAAACATACATCCTACTCACTAGTTAGAATATGGTGCTCCAATGTTTTAAAATATGTTGAGAAACAGCCTATTTTATGGTTCCCTTGACTTATGGAATTAAGTGTTTGATCTCTGTGAGGGTTGAATCATGGGTAAGGCATATCAAATCGCACACAGCATTAAAGACTTTGAAGCAAGCTTCCCATATTCTTCAAACACATAGTGTTTCAAGAGCAAATCCTCTCATCTATTCAATTCTTCCTTATCATGCATTTATTCAACCTGAACTGTTTAAGAATCCAATGGTCAAAGTGGTCTGCCTAAGGACCAGGAGAAAAAACTGATGAAAAATTCAAAGGCTGCCCTCCTACAGACAGCAATCTAGGTGAGATGATTGAAAAATGTACAAAAGTAAGTGTAAGATTGATTGTGATATGTGACATAGAGAAGTCAAAGTGATAAGAGAATTCAGCAGCATGAACAGCCACCCCTAACTTGCACATTCGTGTTGGGAGCTGCTCTCAGACCATGCTTCTTTCTGTGGAGTATTGATCAGTTGTTTCAGGAAGGCACGTAAACCCAGACTGAGGGGGTCTGAGCACAGGCAGCAGGTGTACCTCAGCTCCATCCCTTTCTCTCTTTTATACAAATATTAGTTTTTCAGAAACTCTACAAATAAGTTTTTTTTTCTTTTCTCTCTTAACTACACTTACATAGTTTATTCACGCTAAATTCATTTGTTGTGCTACTAGTCATAACATTCAGCAATTAATGAAAAAAAATGTCCACACATTTGGAAAAGAGCAAGTGGCAGTATATGCTAGTGTTTGGAAGGATGTTTTGAGGAAATGATTTAAAATATTGTAATCTCAAAGAAATAATAATAAAAACATTTTCTTTCAAATATCTAGATTTGGCTTTTTACTATCATACTAAGCTTATCTGTGAAATTATGTCAAATCACAAGGTTATAATTTACGCGAATGTGTGTGTATGTATATATATATATATATATGTGTGTGTGTGTGTGTGTGTGTGTGTGTGTGTGTGTGTGTGTGTGTTTGTGTATGCACATACCAGTATATACAAGTAAAAGATATATTAATATTATATGTTATATATGCACATATATGCATACATTCATATTAGTAATGCTATACTTGTATGTATTTTTTAGGTATAACTAATTGGTTTGAAGAGTCAATCAGTTTGCTTTTGCTTCACTATCAGGCTATCAATATTACCTCAGTTGCCTATAGTTATTTTGCAAATGGTTGTGAGCTTTCCCCATCCAGTTTGATATTTTCATTAATGTCATCTGTGTTTAGCCCATATTTATGTCAGTATTGTTGAGACACCAGAGCTATAACTAAACTCAATGCTGTCCCTATGAGGACGAGCTTTCATGGTAATAGGAAGACATTATACAGAAGAGGGAGGCAATTAATAATCCAAAACAGTTATTGACCACCATGGTACAGTAAAGCTAAGGATACAATATTGGCACAAATATTTTGGAGTAACCAGTAAATCTCTAATTGGGCTTAGCACTTGATCAACCAGAGGAAAATTATGTTCCACTAGATATGTTCCAATAGAAACATACCTAACCCTGGAAAGACTCAGTGAAACAGTGTTCGGCAAAACCAGAACGGGGGAGTTGGAAGGGGTGGGTGGGAGGACAGAGGAAGAGAAGGGGGCTTACGGGACTTTCGGGGAGTGGGGGGGCTAGAAAAGGGAAAATCATTTGAAATGTAAATAAATTATATCGAATAAAAAAAAAGAGAGAAAAGAAAAAAAAAAAAAGAAGAAAGAAAGAAACATACCTAACTACTCGGTGCTAGTGCAATCCTGATAACTGGAAGAGAATCTAGAAACTCTAGTTAACTAAATGATCATAATCTTAACAACAATTCATAAATATCTGTCTTTATACTTATAGATAAGAACAAACTTCATAGTCAGAGATAAATACTTAATCCCTCATAAAGAAAACTTCTTTTTGTAACAGACTACTACAAAAAACCAACACTAATCTTCATTCAGAGTTGTGGGGCCCAGTTCCACTGGATGCAAATACAAAACATCTTTACAACTATGCATCAGGGAACATTGTGGGAGAGAGTACATAATCTTATTATTATAAGTTATTAAGCATATATCCTTATTATAACTATAATGTTATTATAATTGTAATAAGATCAGTTATAATTGTTGGTTAATGGATAACCTTATCAAGTAGCTGAAATTTTGTAATTATAAATATAATCCCAGACTGAATTGCACTTGGAGGGGCGCTGTGCCATCTTGGCTCCTGGATGCCAAAGAGGTCTTACAGACAGCACCAGGTACGCAGACATGGATCAAGGCTAACATTGCTTGGGTCTCATCCTTTTAGGTTTTTGCTGGCACCCAGGGCCTGGGCAGCTCTACTGACCATCTGTGTGCCAACACTCTCAGTGGACATTTCCCTGCAGAGTGATCAGCACTTGGAAAATGTGCCCCCAACATCCACCATCTTCACTCCTTGATGGAGCAAATGGCAGCATCAGTTTCACAGACACAACCCCAGTATAGCATTGCTTGGAGCAAGACACATCAGGCTCCAAGGGCACCCAAGAGGAGGGCAGCACATCAGCAGTCTGTGCCAGGGGAAACCCAGTCATCCAGTGGGGTGGAAATAGCCTTACAGGCTCAGAGGAGGTTAAAGCACCAGTCAGTGACAACAACACAAACTAACACCAGAGATAACCAGATGGCAAAAGGCAAATTTAGGAATATTGCTAACAGAAATCAAGGCATGGCAGCATTTGAACCCAATTTTCCAACAACAACAAGTCCTGGATACACCAACACACCAAAAAAACAAGATTTGGATTTAAAAACACTGGTTATGATGCTGTTAGAGGAACACAAAAAGGACATAAATAAATTTCTTAAAGAAATAGAGAGGAACATGAATAAGTTAGAAACCCTTACAATGGAAACACAAAAATCACTTAAAGAAATTCAGGAGAATATGGGTCAACAGATAGAAACCAATAAAGAAGAAACGCAAAAATCACTTAAAGAAATGCAGGAGAAATTGAATCAACAGTCAGAAGTCATCAAAGAGGAAACACAAACATCTCTTAAAGAATTACAGGAAAACACAAACAAGTGAAGGAACTGAGCAAAACCATCCAGGATCTAAAAACAGAAGTAGAAACAACTAAGAAATCACAAAGGGAGACAACTTTGGAGATAGAAAACACTGGGAAGAAATCAGGGGCCATAGATGAAAATAACAACAGAATACAAGAGACAGAAAAAAGAATCTCAGATGCAGAAGATACCATAGAAACCATTGACTCAACAGTCAAAAAAATGCAAAATGCAAAAAACTTGTAAGCCAAAACACCCAGGAAATCCAGGACACAATGACAAGACCAAACCTAAGGATTATAGGTATAGAAGAGACTGAAGATTTACAACTTGAAGAGTCAGCAAATATCTTCAACAAAATTCTGGAGGAAAACTTCCCTAACCTAAAGAGAGAGAGATACCCATTAGTATAAAAGAAGCCTACAGAACTACAAACAGACTGGACCAGATTAGAAATATCTCCCTTCACATAATAAATAAAACCCCAAATGCACTAAACAAAGAAAGAATATTAAAGGCAGTAAAAGGAAAAAGGCCAAGTAACATATAAAGGAAGACCTATCAGAATTACACCAGACTCCTCACCAGAGACCATGAAAGCAAGAAGATTCTGGGTAGATCTTATGCAAATTCTAAGAGAACACAAATGTCAGCCAAGACTACTTACTATATCCAGCAATACTCTCAATCACCATACATGAAGAAACAAACATAATCCATGACAAAACCAAATTTACACAATATCTTTCAACAGACCCAGCCCTACAAAGGATAATAGGTGGAAAACTCCAATAAAAGGAGGGAAACTCCACCCTGGAAAAGGCAAGATAGTAACCTTCTTTCATCAACCCCAAAGAAGATAAACAGTCAAATATAAAAATAGCATCAAAAATGACAGGAAGTAATAATCACTATTCCTTAATATCTCTTAACATCAATGGATTTAATTCCCCAATAAAGAGACATAGACTAACATACTGGATGTGTGAAAGGAACCCTATATTTTGCTGCATACAGGAAACACACCTCAGTGTCAAAGACAAACACTACCATAGAGTAAAAAGCTGGAAGACAATTTTACAAGGAAATGGTCTCAGAAAACAAGCCGGTGTAGTCATTCTAATATCAGATAATATTGACTTTCAACCTAAAGTCATTAAAAGAGACATGGAAGGACACTTCTTGCTGGTAAAAGGAAAAATCAACCACGAAATCTCTCAATTCTGAACATCTATGCTCCAGATGCAAGGGTACCCTCATTCATAAAGGAAACTTTACTAAAGCTCAAAGCACACATTGTACCTAACACAATAATTGTGGGTGGCTTCAACACTCCACTATCCTCAATGGACCCATCAAGAAAACAGAAACTAAAGAGGGACCCAGTGAAACTAATTGAAGCTTTGGACCAATTGGATTTAAGATATATATATATATATATATATATATATATATATATATATATATATATATATATATATATATATATATATAGAGAGAGAGAGAGAGAGAGAGAGAGAACATTTCACCCTATTCACCCTAAAGCAAAAGAATATACCTTTTTCTCAGCACCTCATGGTACCTTCTCCAAAATGAACCAAATAATTGGTCACAAGACAGACCTCAACAAATATAAGAAGTTTGAACTAATTCCCTGCCTCCCAACAGATCACTATGGAGTAAGAGTGGTCTTCAATAGCAACAAAAACAACATAAAGCCCACAGACACATGGATGCTGAACAAGACTGTATTCAATGATAGCTTGGCCAAAGAAAAAATAAAGAAAGAATCGAAGACTTTTTAGAATTTAATGAAAATGAAGGCATAACATACCCAATTCTATGGGACAAAATGAAAGCAGTGCTAAGAGGAGTGCCTCCAAAAAGAAAATGGAGAGAGCATACACTAGCAGCTTGACAGCATATCTGAAGGCTCTGGAAAAAAGGAAACTAATTTACCAAGGAGGATTAGAAGACAGGAAATCATCAAACTCAGGGCTGAAATCAATCTAGCAGAAACAAAGAGATCCATACCAAGAATCAACAAAACCAGGAGCAGGTTCTTTGAGAAAATCAACAAGATAGATAAACCCTTGTCCAGCCTAACCAAAGGGCAGAGAGACAGTATCCAAATTAACAAAATTAGAAATGAAAAGGGAGATATAACAATGGAAATTGAGGGAATTTAAAAATCATTAGATCCTACTACAAAAGCCTATATTCAACACAACTGGAGAATCTGGAGGAAATGGACAATTTCCTAGACAGATACCAAATACCAAGATTAAATCAGGATCAAATGGATCTCCTAAACAGTCCTATAACCCCTAAAGAAATAGAAGGGGTCATAGAAAGTCTTCCAACTAAAAAAAGCAGAGGACCAGATAGTTTTAGTGCAGAATTCTATCAGACCTTCAAAGAAGACCTAACATCATTTTTCTCCAAAATATTCCACAAAATGGAAACAGAAGGAACACTATCCAACTCATTCTATGATGCCACAATTACTCTGATACTAAAACCACACAAAGATCCAACAAAGAAAGAGAACTTCAGACCAATTTCCCTTATGAACATTGATGCAAAAATACTTAATAAAATTATTGCCAACCAAATGCAAGAACACATCAAAACGATCATCCACCATGATCAAGTAGACTTCATCCCAGGGATGAAGGGATGTTTCAATATATGGAAATCCACCCTTCAAAATAGCCACAAACAATATAAACTATCTTGGTGTGACTCTAACCAAACATGTGAAAGATCTATATGACAAGAACTTCAGGTCTCTAAAGAAGGAAATCGAAGAAGACCACAGAAAATGGAAAAATCTGCCATGCTCATGCATTGGCAGGACTAATATAGTTAGAATGGCCATCTTGCCAAAAGCGATCTACAGATTCAATGCAATCCCCATCAAAATCCCAACACAGTTCTTCACAGGGTTAGAAAAAGCAATTCTCAAATTGATCTGGAATAACAAGAAACCCAGGATAGCTAAAACTATTCTCAACAACAAAAGAAATTCTGGGGGAATCAGTATCCCTGACTTCAAGCAATACTACAGAGCAATAGTGTTAAAAACTGCATGGTATTGGCACAGTGACAGACAAGTGGACCAATGGAATAGAATTGAAGATCCAGAAATGAATCCACACACCTATGGTCACTTGATCTTCGACAAAGGGGCCAAAAACATCCAGTGGAAAAAAGATAGCCTTTTTAACAAATGGTGCTGGTTCAATTGGAGGTCAGCATGCAGAAGAATGCGAATTGATCCATTCTTATCTCCATGTACTAAACATCACTCCAAGTGGATCAAGGACCTCCATGTAAAACCAGACACACTGAAACTAATAGAAAAGAAACTGGGGAAGACCCTTGAGGACATGGGCACAGGGGGAAAATTCCTGAACAGATCACCAATAGCTTATGCTTTAAGATCAAGAATTGACAAATGGGACCTCATAAAATTACAAAGTTTCTGTAAGGCAAAGGACACTGTTAACAGGAAAAAACGGCAACCATCGAATTGGGAAAGGATATTCACCAACCCCACATCTGATAGAGGGCTAATATCCCATATATACAAAGAACTCAAGACGGTAGACTCCATGGAACCAAATAACCCTATTAAAAAATGGGGTACAGATCTAAACAAAGAATTTTCACCTGAAGAAATTTGGATGGCCGAGAGGCACCTTAAGAAGTGCTCAACATCATTAGTCATTAGGGAAATGCAAATCAAAACAACCCTGAGATTTCACCTTACACCAGTCAGAATGGCTAAGGTCAAAAACTCAGGAGACAGCAGGAGTTGGCGAGGATGTGGAGAGAGGAACACTCCTCCACTGCTGGTGGGGCTGCAAGATGGTACAACCACTGTGGAAATCAGTCTGGTGGTTCCTCAGAAAACTGGACATGAGACTTCCAGAAAACCCTGCTATACCACTCCTGGGCATATACCCAAAGGATTCCCCGGCATGCAATAAAGTCACATGCTCCATTATGTTCATAGCAGCCTTATTTATAATCGCCAGAAGCTGGAAAAAACCCAGATGCCCCTCAAAGGAGGAATGGATACAGAAAATGTGGTACATTTACACAATGGAATACTACTCAGCAATTAGAAACAATGAATTCGCAAAATTTTTCGGCAAATGGTTTGATCTGGAAAATATCATCCGAAGCGAGGTAACCCAATCACAAAAAATACATATGGAATGCAATCTCTGATAAGTGGATATTAATTAGCCCAGAAGCCCTGAATACCCAAGGCACAAAGTGAGTAACAAATGACTCCCATGAAGAAGTATGGAGAGGGACCTGATCCTGGAAAGGATTGTTCTAGCATTGGAAGGGAATATAAGGATAGAGAAAAAGTAGGGAGGTGATTGGAGAAGGGATGGAGAAAAGAAGGTTTATGGGACATATAGGGAGGGGGGATCCGGGAAACAGGAAATCATTTGGAATGTAAACAAAGAATATAGAAAATAAAAATATTTAAAAAAAAAAAAAGAAAAAGAAAACCAGTAGCCAACATCAAACTAAATGGAAAGAAAATTAAAGCAATTCCACTAAAATTGGGGACTAGAAAAGGCTGCTGCACCCTCTCTCCATATCTTTTCAATATACTAGTACTTGAAGTTCTAGCTAGAGCAATTAGACAACATAAGGAGGTCAAAGGGACACAAATGGGAAAGGAATAAGTCGAACTATCATTATTTGCAGATGATATGATAATATACTTATATGTCCCAAAAAACTTCACCAGAGAACCCCTACAGCTGATAAACAACTTCAGCAAATTGCCTGGTTATAAAATCAACTCAAGCAAATCAGTAGCCTTCCTATATTCAAAGGATAAGCAGGCTGAGAAAGAAATTAGGGAAATGACATCCTTCACAATAGACACAAACAATATAAAAAGTATCTTGGTGTGACTCTGACCAACAAGTGAAAGATCTCTATGACAAGAAATTCAAGTCTCTGAAGAAGGAAATGTAAGAAGACCTCAAAAAATGGAAAAATTTGCCATGCTTGTGGATTGGCAGAATTAATATAGTTAAAATGGCCATCTTGCCAAAAGCAATTTACAGATTCAATGTATTCCCCATCAAAATCCCAACTCAGTTCTTTATTTTGGTAGAAAGAGCAATTCTCAAATTCATCTGGAATAACAAATAACCCAGGATAACTAAAACTATTTTCAACATTAAAAGAACTTATGGGGGAATCAGCATCCTGGACCTCCAGCAATACCTCAGAGTAATAGTGTTAGAAACTCATGGCATTGATACAGTGACAGGCAGGGGGATCAAAAGAGTAAGACTGAACACCCAGAAATGAACCCATACACCTATGGTCACTTGATCTTCGACAAAAGTGCTGAAAACATCCAGTGAAAAACGATAGCTGTTTCAACAAATGTTGCTGGTTCAATTGTAGGTCTGCATGCAGAAGAATGAGAATTGATCCACTCTTATCTCCTTGTACCAAGATCAACTTCAAGTGGATCAAGGACCTCTACATTAAAGCTAGACACACTGAAACTAATAGAAAAACTGTGGAAGACCCTTCAGGACATTGGCACAAGCGAAAATTTCCTGAACATATCACCAACATCTTATGGTCTAAGATCAAGAATTAAAAAATGGGACCTCATAAAATTACAAAGTTTCTGTAAGGCAAAGGACACAGTCAAAAGTTCAAAATTAGCAACCAACAAATTGGGAAAAGATCTTCACCAACTCTCCATCCAAAAGAGGTCTAATATTCAATATGTACAAAGAACTCAAGAAGTTAGACCCCAGAAAACCAAATAACCTTATTAAAAATGGGTTACAGAGCTAAACAAAGAATTTTCACCTGAAGAACTTTGGATACCTGAGAAGCACCTTAAAAAATGTTCAACATCATTAGTCATTAGGGAAATGCAAATCAAAACAACCTTGAGATTTCACCTCACAGCAGTCAGAATGGCTAAGATTAAAAACTCAGGAGACAGCAGGTGTTGGCAAGGATGTGGAGAAAGAGGAACACTCCTCCTCTGCTGGTGGGATTGCAAACTGGTACAATCAGTCTGGAAATCAGTCTGGTTGTTCTTCAGAAAACTGGGCATGACACTTCTGGAGGATCCTGCTATACCACTCCTGGGCATATATCCAGAGGATTGCCCAGCATGGAATAAGAATATATTCTCCACTATGTTTATAGCAGCCCTATTTATAATAGTCAGAAGCTGGAAAGAACCCAGGTATCCCTCAATGGAGGAATGGATACAAAAAAATGTGGTATATATACACAATGGAGTACTATTCAGGCATTAGAAAGAATGAATTCATGAAATTCTTAGACAAATGGATGAAGCTGGAGAACATCATACTAAATGAGGTAACCCAGTCTCAAAAGAACACTCATGGTATGCACTCACCAATAAATGGATATTAACCTAGAAGCTTGGGATACCCTAGACACAATCCACATATCAAATGATGTCCAAGAAGAAGGAAGGAGTGGACCCTGTTTCTGGAAAGGATCAGTGTAGCAGTGTAGGGGAATACCAGAACAGGGAAGTGGGAAGGGGTTGATGGGTGAACAGGGGGAGGGAAGTGGGCTTATGGGACTTTCAGGGAGGGGGGATCCAAGAGAGAGGAAATCCTTTGAAATGTAAATAAAGAATATAACTAATAAAAACAATAAAATAAATATAATCCCAATCTTTCATATGAAAGCAAATTTTCTGTGGATTACACAATGGAAAAAAACAATGCTTTTACATAATTTTAAATATCCTATATTTTTCTTCGAAGTTCTACTCCTGAGAATATAGCTTCAAAAATGTTGGCTTATATGTATTTTTAAATATCAATAATTTGATATTAGAATCCTTACTAAACAAAATATATGAGCTGTTTCCACATTTTTTGTCCTCTGCCAAATTATTTTGTCTGAACTTTAATTTTTAGCTTTGAACTGCATTTTATTGGGTAATCAACACTGAACAGTGTCTGTACTAAAATCCTCATCTCACTTGTCTGTGAGTTGTGCTGCTAATTTTAGTCTTTATTTCAAATGCAATGTTTATTTATCCTGCTATATTAGAAATATTCTTGGGCTAATGATATAACTAACCTGATAAGAATGATCATTACATAGTAATGAAGATTTGAGTTCAACTATCAAATGCCCATTTCAAACACTGGATGTGGTCATGTGCTCCTGGTAACTCTTGTTCTTCTGGAGATAAGGACATTGCAGGAACTTTCTGGTTACTCACCTAGCTCTAGGTTCATTGAGAAACCATTTCTCATGAAGTAATCCAGAAAGTTATAGAAAGGAAATCCAACAACCTCTTTTGGACTCTTCATATTATGCAGTCACACATTTGCATACACAACACAACAATGCAGATAGAAAAGGAAAGAGGAAAATATCGATAAAGCAATTATTTATTTATTCCATGTTGTAGCTTGAATGTGAAATGTCCACCAATGGCTCACACATTTGAACCCTTGAGACCTGGTTGATGACACTGTTTGAGAAATTGGGGTGGGCTTTGAAGTTTGGTTGCTTTGCCCTGCCCCCAGTTCGTTCATTAATTGTTTGTTCATGTAGCTGAAATTTTAATCTTATATTTTATTTTCCTGTCATGTGTTGCCATGCTTCTTCTTTAGTATGAATTCTCCTATAACTTTAGATTAAAATAAATGAAACATTTTATGAAAAACTCTTATGCCCACACAGTTCAACTCTAACCATCAGATAACCATCAGATATACCATGTGTGATAATCAGTTTCTCTTCCAACATGTCAACATTTTTATTCATTTAACTTTGTTTTCATAACTAATACAATTGGGAATTTTCTCGTCTTATTATTCAAGAGACAAAATATTTTAATCTACCCACTATTATACCTATCTGTTTCATGAGTGTGATCAAAGTAGAAGACTTCATTTTATATATGAGGGGAAAGGAATAAAACTAAATGAACCAAAAAAACAAAAAACAAAAAACAAACAAACAAAAAAAACCCTAAATGAACCACACTATCTATGCTGCAAAAAATCTTTCATTTTTACATGAGGATCTGCTGACAGAATTCTCTAACATAAGCACCTTAAAGCAGGAATGCAAGTTTGTTTAACCTCAGTGGTGATTTTTCTAGCTTGCTAATTTTTTTAGGAATGAAATGAAGTTTCTCGTAAATACCCATAAAATACATCCCACCAAGATATTATGAACAAGATGTCTCCTCATATTTCTTCACATTCTCTGGGAATAAAATCATGCCCATATAAAAACTACTGGTCTTGGGGAATTGAATAACTGTATATGCCACTGCTTCTTGCTTCGCCTTTAAAGTTAATAGTGTATCTGCTGCCTGACTTTCTTACACTCTTGTAATCTTACATCTTATTCTTTCTTTGTAGACTTTTGGTTGTAGAAATTCTTTGTAGAATTTCTCTTTGTAGAATTTTTTGACAAAGGGTAAAGACATAAAATAGAGAGGCAATATATTTCTTTTGTATCATTTTATTTTTATAACAGTTTTGTTGATATTTTTAAGTCAGAAAGTCAAATAATGATTCTACTTATTAAAAAATGATAGGATTTATCTATTGAACTTGAAGGAATTAAATTATTCATACTAGCAAAGTAATTTGTTAATGAATTATATGTTGTCATATTCTGTACTGGCCTTAATTTGCTATGAAAAATAAAAATTTAATGATATCGTTCTCTATTTTTAAGTTTAAAAAATTAGTTAATTAAATTGTGAATGGAGATATTAAAACATAAATTATGAGCACTTTATTGAAGGAAAAGTCCTGTCAGCTACTTAAGTGAATAAATAGACCTTGTTTCGCATTGCTTATGTGGCTTTGTTTGTGACATTGACAAGGCTGCTTAGAATTTCATATTTCAAAGAAGAAAAGAATACAAGAGTTCTAATTCAGAACATCAATCACTGAAAATGAACATAACCTAATGTCAGTGCTGAATCAGACCATCAATTTACTGCTTTGTAAAAGCAATCAGCAAGCTATCAAGCAATAAAGTGCATGAGATAAGTGCTTCTTTTGAGACAGTGCTGCCATTGACAGTGATATACTGAGAGGGAACAGCAACTATCTGCCAGCACATTGTACCTATTACTCGTTAAAAGCCCTGCACTGTGCAACAGATGTGAAATATGTTTCTTATTATTATGAACCAATCTGGTTTGTTTAATAGCTTTGTGTGCCACTTAGACTCACTGTCTTATTTAATGAGATTGTATTTGAACTCCTCTGCTTTCTTGGTGACTTTTTGAGAGAAATCCAGCTGTGAACTATTTCAGTCAGTTTCCTCCAGGCAGAGAGGGAAACTCACTAGCATCTTTTACAATGCCGCATTACAAAAAGATGAAGGTGTATGGAGCAATTTTGCTACCATTAAAATTTTTCACTTCTGACTAAAAGACAAAATATTTTATATTATCTTAACCAAATATGATTGGTTGCTCATATCCATTTAATAGATGTTTGCTTGCTGGCTTGTGATAAACATGGAACTGTGGAGGAATCACAGTGGAATAGCATTGTGGTGTCCTCCCTTCTTTCATATGTGCAGAAGATGGACTTTACTTAATGATGCAATGAATGTAGTGACTATTATATATAACTTGCAGTAAATATTACAGCGATATTTCTGTATTAGCATTGTTTTTTTCAGAGAACCAGGGCTACAGAAATCAGACGTTACAGTAGAATATTGAATAAATGTTGCTGTTTATTTTTATGTTATTTTTTTCTGTTCTGTGAGAAGGTTGTATATGCATAACATTTTTGATTCATACTCATACACCACTACCTTTCCCGCAAACTCTTCCCAGATTCCTCACTTCCTACTCCAAATGTCACATCATATTTTTATTTCTCTGAGAATCCACTGAGTTCAGTTTCCATTTCTTAATCAATATAAACACATATTTTAAGTGTACTAGTTGTTCCTGAAAAGACATCAATTATACTACAGCAAACAGATGGCATTCATGCCAATATATTTTTTAATCTTCAATGAGGAATATACTTGCTGATTTTTGAAAATTTGAATTCAATTTTCATAATTTACTTTAATGCTGACAAAATAATAGTTTAAGATACAAAGGATGCTTCCTTATGCAGTAAGCATGACAGTGTACATTCTTGATGACCATTCAAACATTGTGTAGTAGAAGATTTTGTTCAAGTGAAAAGAATTTTTGTTTTCAGCTGTATGCTAATATAGTCATAACTAAGTTGATATTTTTATTGCTTATGTATTGGTAATTTTTGGTATTTGAATCAGTGCTCTCAAAACGTAATGTTAAATATCTTTAAACAAGTATGTATAAATTACTTTTGTTGTGGTGTAGATTAATTTTAAAAAATGGCAGATATTCATAGTTCAGAAATCATACTTTGAAAACATTTTGAATAGATAAAATTTTGTTTTAATGAGAATACAAGGCTTGTACCAAACAAACTTTTATTTTCATCATCAGAAAGGAGATATATCTTCTATATTTTACAAAAACATCTTCCATAAAAATACTTGTGTGCACCTTATGTGTTTATGTGTACACAGTACATGTAGAAGCCAGAGGCTGACATCAGCTGCTTCATTAGTTATTCTTATATTTAGTTTCTAAGACAAATTCTTTTGTTGACTTGAAGCTTACTGACACAGCCAAAATGGGAGGCCTGGGAACTCCAAGGATGTGTTTGTCTTTGTCTCCCCAGTTCTTGGGTTACAATTGTGTATCACTGTCTTTGACATTTTGTGTAGGATCTGAATATCTTAACTCAGTTCCTCATGACTTTCTGATAAGTATTTTGCCTGTTGATCCATTTATCCTGATCCTAACGGGAAATATCTTTGAGGGAAAAATACACAGCAAAATACGTGATGAATCAGTTAAAATAGTCCAGATAATTCTGAGGTAAAATTTATTTCCAAAATATCAGTAATGTAATGGTTAAGAGTGTCAAATTAATGTAATTATTCACACTAGCACTTGTGTTATTTTTAACACTAATTTTTTATAAAAGTTGCCAATATATTGCTGTGAGTTCTTGGCTGCACAGCTCTGTGCTCCTGGCTGGTGTCAAGCATGTGCTCGCTTAGGAGCCGTCTCATATCCTCAGATGGAAAATACACACCCACAGGCCAGTTAATTTTAAACTGCCTTGGCTACCTCAAAGGCTGGACACTCTTAAACCTTTCCCTGCCACCTGCCACCTCAGGGAAGTAGCCTGTGGCCTCTTTCCTGAAAATTTCCATGGCTCTTTGGCTTTATCTCCTCTGCTGCTAATTCTTCCCATTCTTCTTTCTCTAATCAGCAAGATTCTCCTTGCCTCTTACTGTTGCAACTCTAAGTGTGCTGCTCAGCGCCCAGCCATTGGCTACTGGCATCTTTATTGATAGATTAAAAACTAATCATGGGCAGGGGGTAAGGAACTTCAGCATCTGGACATGCAGATTCAGAGGGTTAGAACCAGTCTCCAACTCTGTTATATAAAGAAGAAAATGAATGGCTTTCAAAAACACTACAACAAAATTTCACCTTACTGAGATGCACTAAACTCTGTTACATAAAGTCAAGAAGAAGTCATGGGCATCAACAACCATAATTCTATCTTTCATCCTCCTCTTCACAAACAACAAACAAGAGATAAAAATAGAAAAAATGTATGTATCAAGAGACTGAGAAGACTACTCAGTGGTTAATAGCTCTTGCTCCCTGTCTGGAGAACCGAGAATTGGTTCCCAATACCCACACATCTGTCTGTAGCTTCAGCTGCATTGATTTTGTTTTCTTTTGTGGTCATTTGCAGACATTCTCAATCATGTGCATGTACACACACATACACATAATTAAAGTGTTAAAAGTTATTTTAAAATGTGTGCATTGTTCAACAAAAACATTATCAAGCATTAGCATATTTTATATCTATTTATAGTATTGCTACTGCTGTAACATAAATCTAGCAATATTTCATTCAATATAATTAGTTTATTAGTAAAATTAATCACATGATATTTCAATACATTGATATATTTTGTTTTATTCATGTTAAATATATTTATCTCTATAAACTGTTACCATTTAATTGGTGCATTAATACTAATTTAATTAATTGTCATTAATTAATCATAAGAATCTTTTCTTATACTTCCTTGAATCTTAGAGTACATAATTATGTGATTATAACAAACTACATGTAATAAATAACATACTATAAATTAATCCTCCTTTAGAGTTTTTATTTATTTATTTATTTATTTATTTATTTATTTATTTATTTATTTTGTCGCTAGTGAGTTGACACTTGCAAAAACTGTTACACATGTGGAAGAGGAGAGGCCAGATTGATGCTATTCACCTATCATGTAGTACTAGGTATTAGTCTTAGGTTTTCACATTTGGCAGCCACTCTTTTCCCCTTCTGAGCTACCTTGCCAGCCTTGTTTCTCCTATAAAACTCTATCTATGCATGTACTGTCTGCCTTTATGTTATCTCTCTCTGATCTGAGCCACTCTCTTGTCTCTGAAAAGATCTCTTTTATAATCAAGTTTTTCTTTTCTTACTTAGAAACAGTACTTTAACACTTCATATATAGTATCTTTCTACTATTATTTTAGTTATTCAATATGACAATATTTAACATTTCCATATTACATTTAACATATACAGTGTGTAATGATTAAGTCATAGTACTTGTTGTGGTGTATTTTTCAATTAATTTATTCATTTTACATCCCCAAATCAGGCCCCTTCTCATAGTCCTCTCTCCCTCAATTCATCTGCCTGTTCCTTTCTCCCCTCCTCCTTTGACAAGGGAGAGACACCCTCAGATATCATCCTACACTGACACGCCAAGTCTCTGCAGGAGGAGTAGCATCCTCTTCCACTGAGTCCCGTTAGGGAAATAGAATCCACAGACAGGCAGCAAATTCAGGGGCAGCTCTTGCTCCAGTCATTGAGGGATTGCCATGAATACCAAGCTACATATGTGCTGAGGGCTTACGTCTATCCCATGCTCACTCTTTGGATGGTGGTTCATTCTCTGGAAGCCCGTAAGGTTCCAGGTTAGTTGGCTCTGTTGATATTTTATGGAGTCCCTGTCCTCTTCTGCTTTCTTAGTCTTACCCCAAACTCTTTGACAAGACTCATTGAGCTGCATATAATGTTTGGCTGTGGGTCTCTGCATCTCTTCCCATTACCTGCTGGGTGGAACCTGACATAGGATGTTTAGGCTAGGATCCTGTCTGCAAGCATAATAGATCATGGTAAGTATCATTAATAGTTTTAGGGGTTGGTTCTTGCCCATGAAATGGGTCTTAATTTGGGTCACTTCTTAAAGAATATTTGATCTCATCATTCATTTGCTTCTTCAAATATCACATGCTATTCCAGTCCAATTTATCTTCATATAAAGTACATATAATATTGGGCACTGTATATTATTGACATGTTTATTTTATTTTCTCTTTTAACAAATACAGGAATTGCTTGTTACTTTTCTGTACCAACCATGACCTATGTTCACAGTGTTCAAACAGTATCTGGCCTTTGACCCTGTGCCAAGCATCTCTGCTTGGCCATCCTATTTCTGGGATATTTTTTGCTTCAAGAGTTCTTGTTTTTAAATCACCTCATTCAAATGGATACATTGCTATCATTTTATAATTATAATTTATTTTAGATTTTAAGCATCCTTTCAATTTGTACAGTATTTATGGATATTTTTCCTTTGCAGACAGTATAGATCATGTTTGTAAACTGAAAATAATGCATCTATGATTTTCATTCAGTCATTCTGAATGTTGGACACAAAAGTGGCACTCTTCTGTTAAGACTGTGTATAGCCCAGCAGTGGGTGATGAGGTAATACTTTCGGGGCAGTGCCCTTAATTTCTTCATCATTTTTTGCAAGCAGCACAATTCTGCTTCAGCGGCCAGCAGACTATCAATATCAATTGTGTTTCCAATTTTGGCTTGCACTTCTGTAAGTGATGAGCAAACGTCAGAAGCAGATGTTGTCCATCCAGCAGCTACAGATATAAATGTCTGCAGGTTTCTTTTTTACTTTACTCTGTTGCCTGAGTTATCCTAGCAGCTGATTGCCTGTGATTATTTTGTTCTTTCTTTCTTCTTCTTCTTTTTTATGACTGTTTCTCAATAATAGTTGGAGTTGTAAATTGAATTGGATGGTGAAGCACTTGGAAAGAGGGTATACATCACTTGTTCCACTTCATCTTCCTATCACCCTGCTAGTGATCAATGAAATTAACTCCACAATCTTATAAAAGTGAGAATTCATTTATGTGCAATATTATCCAAGGCGTGAAATTATATGACTGAAAGGGTTCAGGGTAGATACTATGTCCTAATAATAGATAATAGAAGTATCTATGTATGAATTCTATTTTGGAAGGTTTCTTAGGTTATGGATAATCTGAAAATTCTGTCGTGTTTGGCCACTCAAATAGCTAATAGTGCTGTTAATTTTATTTATGCTGGACAATGAACCACATTTTTATATTTACTTTATCATTCATTAATTTACTAAAACTTTTTCATAAAGAACTTGCAAATAAAACAATCATGTGTTAATTTAACCAGACCTATTGTATATACATCTCAATGGATTTCTGTATATTTGGCATAGAAATTCTAAAGCACAAAGCTTCACATGGATTTCACACAATCACTGGCAGATGTATTTCTATGACTATTTTGCCACTAAAAAAAAGGCCTTTTCATAGTTAAAACTAGAAAAACAACTAACAGTATGTTCTTTTTCAATAAATAAGTGTCTATTATTTGAATTCAGTCCTTCTTCATCCTCTAGTTTTTACTTCATCTTGTTATGCTTTCTACATATTATACACACATGAATACATATTTCATGTGTGTGTGTGTACATGTGTGTGTGTGTGTGTGTACATGTGTGTGGGTGTGGGTGTAGAATCAACTAGAATCAGTTTAGGGAATAGAGTGCTCTTTTCCATTCTTTCTAAGATTGTGTAGCCTTGTATAATATAAAATATCTAAGTTCATCTGTTTCCCTGCAGATTTTATGACTTCATTTATCTGTAAGACTAAATAATATTCCATATCATATTTTACCAGGTTTTCAACTGTTTTAAGATACTGCCTTATGTCACTTCCAAAAGATCCTGCTATACCACTCCTGGGCATATACCCAGAAGATTCCCCAGCATGTAATAAGGATATATGCTCCACTATGTTCATAGCAGCCCTATTTATTATAGCCAGAAGCTGGAAAGAACCCAGGTATCCCTCAACAGAAGAATGGATGCAAAAAATATGGTATATCTACACAATGGAGTACTATTCAGCCATTAGAAACAATGAATTCATGAAATTCTTGGGCAAATAGATGGAGCTGGAGAACATCATACTAAGTGAGGTAACCCAGTCTCAAAAGATGAATCATGGTATGCATTCACTAATAAGTGGATATTAACCTAGAAAACTGGATTACCCAAAACATAATCCACACATCAAATGAGGTACAAGAAGAACGGAGGAGTGGCCCCTAGTTCTGGAAAGACTCAGTGTAGCAGTGTAAGGCAAAACTAGAACAGGGAAGTGGGAAGGGGTGGGTGGGAGGACAGGGGGAGAGAAGGGGGCTTATGTGACTTTTGGGGAGTGTGGGACCAGAAAAGGGGAAATCATTTGAAATGTAAATAAAAAATATATCAAATAAAAAAGATAAAAAAACAAAAAAAGAAGATACTGCCTCATCCCAGTCAGACTGGCAGCTATCAATAATTTTGGCAACAAATGTTGGAATCAATATATAAAGAGATGGAATATTATTCCCTGTTGGTAAGGGTACAAAATTAGACAACAATCAGTTTGGAGATTACACAAAAGATTCCTTGCGACATAGCTATTTTCCTCCTGAACATGCATGGACTATGTAACATAGAGATATTTGCAACTCTAATTTACTGCTTCTTTATTTACTATTGAAAGGGAGTAGAACTCCCCCTTCTTGGTGTGTATGCACGTCTATGTATATGCACATGTGTAGGTGCATGTAATGTTCAGAAGAAGACATCTGATTGATCTCCTGTAGCTGGAATTGTAGGCCAATTTGAATAACATGACATGAGTCCTAACAACTAAAATCACATCCTCTGAGAGAACAATACTTATTCACATGAAGTCTACTCCTGCTTCCAATAATAGTGCTTTTTAATAATAATAAAAATTCCAATGCTTTTTTCAAATAATGTCTTCCAATAACTGTACATAGTTTTCTTGTTTGGATTTTGAACATAAATTTATCAAAGTAATATATTTTTCTTCACCTATTTCAATATCTGCTAATTTGCTCATTTTTCACTATTTTAGTAATGGGTTTTCTCAGTCTAGGTCAAGAACAAGCAATATTGACTTGGGGGTGAGAGAAGCAGTCAGATGCCTCAACTTCAGAAGCTGGTTTAGACTTTAGGTGTCTAGTCATTGCTGCGTGAGAAGAAAGGAAGGGTGGTTTGATGTGCTTGGAGTTAGACCAAATGCTATTCATATAATGGAAAAGGTAAGTATTGTCAAATAAGAAAATTAAAATTCTGAGAACAGTATGAGGATATCCAGGAATAAGGAAGACAATAGCTCATTTCTAGTGAAAGAAAACAAAAACAAAAACAAAAAAACAGTGATGTAGGAGAGAAGATGGGAAGCAGAGCTTCTGTGTGCCTTGGGCATAGTGACTTCTTCTCTCATGAGAATTGAGTCTGCCCTCAGCTTATTTACTATTTCAATACTTTATGTGTTCACATTAGCCTCAGAGTCTGAACAAAAATCTTTTCATATTATGTTTTCTAATCTTCAGGCTTCCTTTGTATCTGAAGAAGCATTGCAGAAAGTTAAATGGGCTTTCTCTCTCATATGTGATGTAATTATACAATCAGTATTTTTTTGTGTGTCTCTTCTAGATTCTGAAGTGTGAAAATAATAACCAAATGAAGATCTATTATCTGTATGACAGATTTGAGGGAAACTACAGTATTTTTACTTAGGCTGTTTGACCATCCTTTTATCTGTTGTACAAAATCTCCTGTTACTCAACAGCCTTTCCTAGATGTTTGCTGTAACACAAGGTACTCATTCATCATTTGATTGTAGTATAGCTTTTTCTCATTTGTAGGCATAATGTTTTTTGTGCATTGTATAAAGTTCATTCTTCTGTTCTTCAAATTCTGATTTCTCTGCCTTCATATCTTGTTTCAGTCTCCTGTCTCAAGTTTGTGTAAAGAGTCCTTATCATTTATTCTCTGCTTTGTCAATAAAAGCTTATCACCTGATGGCTGGGACAGAAGATATAATTATGGGATTTTGTCTGGGAGGAAGCCAAATTATCTTAGATGATTAAAATAGACCAATAACTGCCCAGGTATTAGAGTAAAGCTTGGTTAAATAAATCTTTGTATCACTATCATTATCGGTTATTAGCTAGGTTAGAGATAAACAGCCTCTTTATTAATATTTGCTGTATACATTTACAGTAAAATTTACCATTACACTTGTTTTCATGTGAGAGTAGAAAAGAAAATTTTGAGATCTTGAAGAACATGTACATTTCTCATTGAAATTCTCCTCATATAAATATTTTAGTTCTTCTTTAATTTTTGCATTTTGGTGGCGGTTTGGTTAGCATTGACCATAGCACACATGTAGAGAAGAGGATTCAACTTACTGGAGTTAGTTCTTTTCTTTTTCCATATAGCAATATATCTTTGGTCATTAAGTTTAGAGACAAGTAACTTTACCCACTTAACCCCAATAGGGTGTGTCCTTAAGTTAATTTTAATATAATATTTCTTAGTAATTTTTATCCACATATTAACAAGGAAGTTGCATTTTACAAAGATATCTAAACTTCCTAGAGTTAGTTGATCATGTGGAAATGGCATTAATATGAAGATGGAATGATCAAATAACTAATAATATCCTACCATAATCAAAAACTTTCAATTCCAATATTGTTAATTTTAGCCAAATATTTATTAAGCATTGGGTTCCAATTTTTAAACAACAGTAGTGAATTATTTTAAAGGTATTTGAATCCATTAACATGGCTGTTCTGGTAAGAGATCATATCCAAATATATGATCTCGCTGAAATGCAATCGTGCCCTGGATTACAGCATGATCTGTCCAGAATGCAGACACACCCTTAGTACACACTTTTAATGCCTAACAATGAAGGTAAGGTTAGTTTGTAGAACAAAACCGACATGTTTAAAATTGAAATCTAATTGAGGAGCAAAGTGATGAGTCAGAGAAAGATTTAAGTTAATGAGCCAGAGATAGCATATGGCCAAGGTACATGAGAACAGCAGAGGAAGAGAGGCTCCTTAAGAGCAATAAGAAAGACAAACACAAAGGAATGTGTGGGTGCAATGATTTCAAATGTTTCTTTACAACTTAATTTGACTACACATAGAAAAAATATAGATGAAACTTTTTTTCTTTATCCTTTTTTAAAACTAAGTTTGTAATTGAAAATATGTTATCCTTACAATGTATTCTAATAGTTTCTCCTACTCCAATTCCTCTCAGATATTGTCCATTTTCCCACCTACCAAAATCCACATCTTTTCTTTTTCTCTCTAATTAGAAAACAAATAGGAATATAAAGCAATATTAATAATTAATAATCATGAATAATGATAAAGGTAAAATAAAGATAAGCTTGAATAATATTAAAAGCAGAAAACAAAAAAAGGAGACAAGGTGAAGCACTAGAAACATAATAATGCTGATGTACACATACGTTTGCACACAGAGAAAATCCAATAAAAACAGAAAATTATAATAGTGTTCAAGGATCTGTATAAGGTTACAAAGTTCCAGCTTTTTTTCTTGTAAGGATTTATAAGACAAAAATTCTCCAAAAATACTGAGTACATTTTTGTTGGTAATTTATTGCTAGGCACTTGTGTAACAGTGGCATTTTGTATGTGTACAGTTTAGGAGTGGAAAATAAATGTGAGGTAAAAAGTAAAAATCTTTCTGGGTTTTGATGTTTTTTCTCCAACAGAAGGAAATCGTTTTAGACGACGAACAGACAAATAATAGGAAAACCATCCTTGGCCACTGATGGCATATATATGTGCCTGGAATTGTTTTCACAAATCATTCAGGCTTTCTGCAATCATAATTATTCACAAGTAACCCATTCTTTTCTTTGAATAAATATTAAAGAATATTCTACATATTTATCCTACTGTAACTGAATACACCACTGTGAAATTTTACAAGAAGACCTAGCTCTATTCCTAGACTGTATGTATTTTCAGCCCACTTAGTGAAATAATTTTTAATTTTATAGGCCTCTATATCATTATTATCCATACTTTTTTTCCAGGGCTAAGGCTTTCAATATTTGTTAAGTGAGAACAACATAATCCTAAAAGCTCAAAAATAGTTGATATTCCATCATGATGCTTCCTATTTGCCAGTACTCATACTAATAGGCAATGTGTATACCTTTTTCCAAAAAAAAAAAAAAAAGAAAAAAGAAAAAGAAAGAAAGAAAGGAAAAGAAAAGAAAAAGAAAAAGAAAAAATGCTAACAATTTAAAGCATTTTTATGTTTTTAAAGAATTACAAAAGAACTTGTGAATTGTTTTTCTTTCTTGCAAGTTTAAAGTAAATTAATTAATTATGAAAGGAGAGGAAAGCCCCTCCCCTTTCTTCCTGCATTTCACTGTGTTCCAGTGATTTTAAATGTTCCTTACACTAGCATAGAGTCAAACCTTGACAGCTAAAATTTTCAAATCTTAAAAGGTGTAACCAAGAGATTTGGAGGACTAAGCAATCACTTTTGAGGCAAGATTAACTAGGTCATCAGTAGGAGACACAGATAACAATTTATTTTTTGAAGATATATCCTTAGGTAAAAAGGCAAAAGAAACACAAAATCCCAATTCATTTTCTCCCTTAATTGCTCTATAGCCAACTCAATGAATCGATTCCATCATATAAGGCAATTTAGCATTTTTCTGGATTTTAATTGATTTCAATATTGCAGGCATCTTGGCTCTCTCACTGCTCCTAGTGGCATTACAGAGTTATATCTCATTGAGGACTGTTACTATATTAAATCAGTATATCAATACACCTTACATTAAGAAGCAAGGACCTTAGAGAATCTATGAATCAAACAAGAAAGAAAAATGGTTGTTGAACTAAAGCACTCATAACAAACACATTAATGGAAAAACATCATAAAAGTTTCCTTTGTGCTGAGGGATACATAAAACAAAAGTGCACCGCATGGTAATCCTCTTCTTTCATATATTGATAGAAAGCACTAAAATGTTTTCTCTTGGGCAGGATATTCAACTGGTTACTTCCAAATAATGCATAAGATATATGGATTTAAAAAGGTGACCTTGTTTATGGCAATCATTTTTTCCAATGTAACTGAAGAAAGTATCTACATTCCCTAGACCGCTTACAAGGACACAGACAGTTTTGATCTATGAGCCCAAATAGGAAGATATAAAATCCACACAGACTTCGCCTACAAAATGTTCATGTTAAAGATGAGATGTATATGGAGAGAATTGTGCAGGGAAAGAAAAAGAAAAAGAAAAGAGATAGTGGCAGATGGATAAGAACACCAAAAGGAAAGAACAGTAGTAGACTGTGTGCAGAAATACCAGCAGCTCATCTACTGAAACAGTGGTAACAATAATGCAATAGATTCCATTTATTTTCAGTCACTGTAGCTTTCTTTTGTATGTTTCCAAAAACATAGACTCCAGTTATCTATGCTTTTATTTTCTATTCATAGGAAACCAATAGATGAGTTAGATAGTATTCTCAGGAATGATGGAGTGGTATCTCAATCATTACACTTTATTAATTGGTTTAGCTGTGAAAAAGAGTGATTGGCTTTCTTCATAATCTTAATGAAAATGTAGCTTAGAGGAGAAAAGACAGTTTCTAGGATGTGCTAGCCTACTGCTAATGACTGACATGGGCATTTAAAGTGGGGAATTGTCACTCTGAGCATTTTCTCCAACAATTGGTATGTAAAGAACAGTATATATATTTTTAGCATTTGGTGCATTTTCACTCTATATATAAAAAGAGAAATACTTAAAACTGTGCCCTTAAAATGCATACACACATATTTTATACATATGTATGTATATATATATATATATACATACATTTTACAGTATATATATTTATATAATTTTATAGTGTATATACTGTAAAATTATAAAATTGTCCAGCAGTTTCCCCCATATTGGATTATTCCATCCTAGAAAATGTTGCTCACATTAATATTCAGGAAGATGGAAAAAGAATCCTTAAGACAACAGAAATATACAACACAAAACTCAGCAAGTCTCTGAAACTTTCTAGAGTCACAAGTCTCTCATGTGTGCTACACACACTTGCATACTTACCCAAGAATGTATAGGCAATAAGGATTGCTGAGGATGAAAGACTCTCTGAGTGTTCCTGTGCCTGATACACTGTGCAATGATCCAGGATTGCAGCTTTTCCTTATGGGCTCTCAGATAAAGGGAGGTTTTGTGTTGATGCTACAATAATTTCACTTGTCAATGTCTTCTAAGTAACTCCAATAAACTCATTCTGAGTAAGAATTTCCTTGCCCTCTTACCATTATTCTGCCTACTGTAAGTATAAATTTATTTCATATCCCACACCATGCATTTTGACTTTTCATGTATGTTTGAAAGTTGTTAATTTCTATTTTTACATAAATTAGATATGATGGAATGCATGGTCAAGAATAATGGAGTTGTTATTAACTTCCATGTCCAATAGTAGAACAAATTATATCATAGGAGATTTTTAAAAAAGAAAAGAAAATGAAAAAAATCACAGTTAAACAGAAACAAGGAAACTGTATCAAAGATAGGATGAGATATGCATTACTTGATTCCACAGCTAAATTACTATTACTGGAAATTCACTTTTGTGAAAGATATTTCTCAGGAGCTTGACTGGTACATTGGTATTATCAGCAACACAGTTACTTTCCTTATACCCACGAATCATGGCTAGTTTTCAGAAATTTTATAACTCATGCTATCTCAATGAGATAATTAAGTGGTAGAAAATCTTCATTATTAGTTATAACATCATGGTAGTAACAATTGTCACAGAATGAAGTATGAGCTGATCAAATACCATATTTTTGCCCATCAGTAGGAAAATAACTACTATCCAAAATGCATACATTGGAAGAAGTAAAAAAGAAAAAGGAAGAAAGTAAAGAAAAAGAAAAGGAAAGAGGGGCAAGAATGGTGACTCAACAGTTAATAGCACTTTTTGCTCTTACTGGAGACCTATAGTGCTTCTTTGTACCCAGTAATGACTCAAAACCCTCCACAACTCCTTGCACAGGAAACACGATAGTCTTCTCTCCAACTTGTGCAATAAGCATGCACATGGTATGGGTAAGTACATCTAAAAAGGGAATTTGTACACACTGTAAAACATTGAATAATCCTAAAAAGTTTTGAAAATTAAAAAAAAATATAAATGGCAAAGTGAACAGACTACAGCAATAATTGGGGAGAGAAAACACTGCAACTTAGAGAAAATATTGAGAATTGAACTAATAGCCACATGAAAGCATTGCAGCAGTGCTTGGTCTATTGTATTTATTTTTATTAACTTAATCGTTGTTGTGAATTTTTAAAATATAAGCAGATTTTAATAAATAATTCAGATACAGAAAATGTGTTGTGTTTACACAAAGGGATACTATTCAGCTACTAAAAATGAGGACATTCTGAATTTTGCAGCCAAATTGACTAGAAGATATGCTGATTGAAGTAACTCAGACCAAAAAGGATGTGTTTGGTATGTACTCACTGATAAGTGGATATTAGTCAAAATATACAGAATACCTAAAATATAACACACAGACCATAAGAAGTGTAATAACAGAAATACCAAGTGAGGATGCTTAGAATTCACTTAGAAAGGGGAAGAGGGGAAGAAAATAATTATGGGAAGCAGAAGAAGGGAGAAACTTGCGTGGGAGAGAAGATGGGGGAAAGGAATAGGATCAGGTATGGGGTTGGGGGCAGACAAGAGAAGGTCTGAGGGCTGTGAGAATGAATGGAAATAAGCAAGCTCAGGGGTGGGAGGTGGGGGAAAGTATCATCGGAGACACAGAAGGTGAGAAACTCTCAGGACTCAATGAGGGTGACCTTAGCCAAAATGCCCAACTTTGAGGAGAGGGAACTGGAAGAGTCCACCTGGAGTAGATAGACAGGGCCTCAAGTGGAGGGACTGGGTTATTAATGCACAGCCAAAATTTCTAACCCAGAATTGTTCCTGTCTAAGAGATCTGCAAAGGAAAAATTGGAGAAGAGACAGAAGGAAAAAGGTAGTCCAATGACTAGCCCAACTCGGAATCCATCTAATGGGTTGGGCACCAAGGCCTGACATGCTGACTGATGCTATGTTCTCCTTACAGACAGGTGCCTGGCCTAGCTGTCTTATGAGAGCCCCTACCAGTAGTTGACTGAGACAGAAGCAGATACATACATTCACCCATTGGACAAAAGTCCAGGGACCTCTATGGTTGAATAAAAGGAAGGATTTAAGAAAGCTGAAGAAGGCAACAACATAGGTAGACCAGCAGTCTCAAATAATCCAGACCCCGAGGGAGCTCCCAGTGACTGAGTCACATACTAGGTGCATACACAAGCCAGTTCGGGGGCCCTGGCACATATATATTGGAGGTCTGCCTGGTCTGGCGTCAGTGGGAGAAGATGTACTTAATCTTAGAGAGACTTGTGGCCCCAGGGAAGGGAAGTCTGGTGGGGGTGGAAGCAGCTTTTTGGAGGCAAGGGGGGGAGGAATGGGATGAGTAACTGTGGGAGGGCAAACTAGGAGGCTGGCAGTGACTGAAATGTAAATGAATAATATAATTAAAAATAAATAATTCAACTCAATTATTAAAAATAATAATTCAACTCAAAAAATAATAAATAAATAATTCAACTCAATTATTAAAGATAAATAATTCAAGTTGAAAATACTAATTTTAATATATCTTTTATTTTTGAAATTATGATATAATTGCACTGTTTTCCTTTTCTCTCCTCTACTAAAAAAAGTAAAGTTCACACACATACACACACACACACGCACACACACACATGCACACACACACACAAACACACACACACAGTCATGTACACATCCTTGCTCCTTTCTAATAAATGTGTGTGTACCCAAGTCTTAACAAATACATCCACAATGCAAGTCACACACCTAAGGCTTTGGGTTATTTTGGAATTGTAAAAAGCAAAGAAATAGAGAGTTTGTTATGAGATTGTGTCTCCAAGAAATGTTGGAAGCTACATTTATAGAGTTACAGGTAAGACTTAATAGAGTCTTACCAACATGACTGCTTCAGCTGAACAACGACAACAACAGACATAATAAAGGTGATGGTGGGAAAGACCATATATCTTTGAACCTACATAAAAAGCTATGTGGGAAAAATAGTGTTTCTGAGAGAAGATTACAACAATTAGTTATCCAATATCAAAATGTTATTTCTGAAAGCATGCATATAAATCATTCTATTTTAATTTCCAATTGAAAAAATTCTTACAATCAACTCAGGGATTTACTTGCATTTCTAGACTCTGATTTTAAGTGGGAAATTGAATGTATCATGTGATACATAGGTCCTCATTATTAGTTTTAGTTTACTATTTCTAGTTAGTGTTGTCTTACCATTTAGCCAATATCCATGGATTTAAGCCACCTTTTAAAATATAATGTCTTCACTTATTTAGACGCCTCCATCACTTTCTTTTTTACTTTTTTAAGATATATATTATTTGAATTGTTTCAATTTTTGAAGTATTAATAGCAGGATATCTCCCTTTTAATTCTTTCCAAATTACCTCATATACCATTCCTACTCTCCTCAATGGCCTCTTTTCCCAGTAATCGGTAACATATAAGCATACCTGTGTGTATGTACATGTACATACATATGTATATACATACATACATATATACATACATACATACATACATACATACCTGGTCCCTTTCCACCATATATATGTATGTGTATGTAGGCATGGACATGTGTGTGTACATATATGTGTATGCATGTATGTGTGTGTCTATACTTACATCTTCCTAAATATATACACTATTTACTAAATATAATAGGAAATGTACATGTATTTTTAGAAATGACTGGCATTAGAGAACCAGTTAATGTGTTCTTCCCTGGGGAGGACCGTCTTTTCTATTTGCAGGTTCCTTCAGTTGTTCATAGTTCTTAGAGTAGTTAAGAGTGTGTATTTAAGTTAAGACATATTGATACTCCTCCTTCCACTTTGGTACATACAAATTCCATCTTGGTTTAGCTCATGTTTGGGCCATGATGTTGCTGAGAGATTATGGGTGTAGTTTTTGATGCTACCAGGAAGTACAATTTCACATCAATCCCTCATGGCCGTCTGGCCCTTACAGTATGTTTGGTTTTCTACCAGAATGTTTCCTGAACCATTGTGACTAGGATCCACAACTGCAATTTGATTGGTTGTGACTTTCTGTAAGTGTCTCTATATGCTACTTGTTTTGTATTAGCACATGTTTGTGTATGCACATCTATATTTGTTAGAATTAAAGCTCAATTTCCAGCTGATGTTGAATACTCTGGAATACAGTTATCAATTATTGAATTAGTTTTCATCATTTCAGTAGATTCTGGAGTTGAGAAAATATTAAAATGATCAAAATTGATTTGTAAATAACCTTGAAAAATTCCTTAAGGAAGTAGAGATGAAAGATGATGATAGGGATCTGGGGCTTTTCCTAAATCTGCAGACACCTGAGTACCTAGATCAACAGGTTGAATTAATTGCTTTTATTGAACATAGCATCAGCTTTTTGTGTCAGTGAAGCTAACAAGAATACCTTTATCATATTAATTTTAGGAAAAAAGCATATAAGAATATGGGGGGAGGGGTGTTATTTCTACAGTTGTTTATTTGGATCAAATCAAATGCAATTCAACACTCAAAAGGCTACATGTCTTTTTACTGAATTTTCTCAACTAAACTCTATTGCCATGAGTGGATTTTGTATAAGTGGAGGTAAGAAAAACAATTATCTCTAATTTCTATCTGTCTTTATTCCATTTTCATTTGCTTTTGTGAACTACAGATTAGACCTTGAGAATTTTAGTAAAAGGTCACCCTTGAAGGTAATTATTTTAAGCTAGAAAATAAATTTAGTGTTTTTTTTTTCTGGATTCAGGATTTGGAAGTTGGGCATTCTTCTGTACTTTCACCACACCCTAATGCCATCTTTATAATTGTAAGTTCAACTAAATGATGCTTTCAGGCCCAATGAAAAGAAATAATTTTGAAAAATATTAAAAATCGATTGTGTAATCATTAAACATAAAACAATCATAATTTAACTGTAAGTCAGATCACAGTATATAAATGTTTTCAATTGAAATTCCTGATGTTATATATAATGTCAATAAATACATTATTGAAATAATAAAAATCAACATTTATTTTGAATGTTACTCAGGAAAATTCACAAATAATACAGTATGGAATTATTTTTATTAAGATATATTTTAAGGTAACTGAAAGTGTTTCTATATACTAAGTTAAGGAGAATTTTAATTGAAAGACTTCCTCTCAAGTATAACAGTGATAGAGATGACTTTCCTAATCATCATTGCATGCTAAGTGATATATAAAGAGAACTGAGTATCACTTTTTAGAGCCAAGGTGAAATAGAATAAAGACAAATTATTGGACATTTATGCATCTATTTCATTTACACACTTCAATTATATTGACAATGGTTAAATGTTCCAGATGAATTCAATATAGGTTCCCTTCATAGTGCTACCTGAGCGAGAACTTTTTGGATGGATTTCCACAGAGGGTTGCAAGCTTGTCTAAACAAGGGACTCTGAGACCTCTGTCTCATTTTTTACTCTCTATTGCTTTTTAGTTCAGGACATATAATGTGTAGTATTCTGTGATGTCATTGAAGATTGTCCTCTTTAGAAACCCACAATATGGTGGCCTCATCTTAGATTAGAACATCCAGAAGCATCAGGTACAACAAGACTTTGCTTTTTAATTTAATTGGCTCACCTATTTCTTTATTACAGCAATTGTATGCTGATTAGGTCAGTACATTATATCAAATATATACATGCCTCATTCTTTCAGATTGAAGATTATGTAACTAAGGCTCACAACTAAAAGCAGAAGAAAAAGACATAATTCCATTGCTTGTTCTTTTGCTCTATTGGGAAAATTTTCACAGTAGCAAAGGAAAAAAAACTCTCACAAACTGAAATATACTTTAAGAGCTGTGCAGTGTTAGAATGAGTGAGTTCTACTCCACAATGCCTCTTTCAATTTGAGCATCAGGTGTCAATTACTGACTCACATCTATATATCTAGATTCATGCATGAAAATCAAAAAGCATCTCTCTCTGTCAGATTTTCCTGTCAAGGACATCAGGCTTTCCTCTCTGCGAGAGTTGGGCATACACCTTTCACTTTCTTTCTTTTTTTTTTAAAATATTTTTATTTTCTATATTCTTTGTTTACATTCCAAATGATTTCCCCTTTCCTGGATCTCCCCTCCCCATATGTCCCATAAACCTTCTACAAGCTTGTCTTTTTAGTCCTCAGCAAAAATCAAGTAACAAAAGAAAATTAAGTTTCTTGCTGGAAATAGAATGCATTAAGCATTGGTGTACAGAGGGTTCTGAAAACTTAATGCAGGGTCCAGAGAGATGAATTAATAGATAATAGTATTTGCGTTTCTTGCAGAGGAACCATCACTTACACCTGGGAATGCACAGGTACCTATACTTCAGCTCTAATAGATCTGATGCACTGTTCTGCCCTCCATTGTCACCAGTATGATCAAGATATGCATATATACATACATGAACACAAATACAGACATGAAACAAAATGAACACTTTTATATAAACTATAGATGAGTTGAAGAGATTATACTTCATTTAAGAGTAATTAATATTCTTCAAGAGGATTGGAGTTTAATGCAAAATGCCTAAACACTGTGACTCACAGCAGATGCAATTCCAATTGCAGGAATCCAACCAATGCCTTCATTGGACTTTGGCGAAACCCTCACATGTGGCATTCGATCACACACACACACACACACACACACACACACACCAGAGAAAGACAGAGACAGAGAGAGACAACAATAGAGACAGATACAGAGAGAGACAGAGACAGAAACAAGGAGAGACAGACAGGGAGAAAGAATGTTGCAGAGAAACGTGTTTTCTCAAACAATTTATTGCTTTTTAAAACTGACTTTTTAACTGTTCAGTTTTTAATTTGATAATGAGATAAGTGATAACCAATAATAAACGTGCAATTGAAAGATTGGTCTTATGCTAAAATGATTCAAGTTCTCATAGGAAGAAGCTTAATAAAATATTCTCTGCCTGAGAGTATTTATTTACGTTGATTTTGAAATGGGAGGAGACTGTTATTAATTATAAACAAACACAAAAGTGATACAAAGGACTAACCATGAAGAGAGAGAGAAAAAAAAAAACAACAACAACAACCAAAAAGACCATGAACAAGAAGAATAGAACTTTGAAGAGTGCAGAGATCATTGTCATGGACCCTCCAAAAAGATGATTTACAAATTCACTGCTTTTGTATTTATTTTACTACCAACCCTAACTGCTCTATCCAGTAACGTTATCTTTCTAATTGATGAGGAATATAAATATTCCACAGTAAAAACTAACTAAATTCTTTAATGATCACTAATAAGCATTAAAGAATGTTAAAAATGAACACTCAAAATAGGAAAGGAAAAGAAACAGTTACAAATACAATATTTCAGAAATAATAAGCTTTGTGAGAAGATTAGATAAATAATGAACAAGAAAGAAAAATTAATGCCAAATTTTATCAGCTAGTAAAATTACAAAATGAGTGAAGGACAGAAAAAGAAATAATAGTTAAATTACTAATTATTAGAATCAGCAAATACTTCTCAGTCTTGACATTTAATTGAAAAATATTCTCATTAGAACATGTACACAGTTAGTTGTACTAAAAACATTATTGAGTCTATTACTATATGCAAGAAAAATCATTTGTTGACAGAGCACATGAGAAATTGAATGGTTATAAGCATTTACCAAATAAGAAAAACTTTAGGGAGCAGAAGCCACTGTAGTTATACCTGATAAAATAGATTACAAACCCAATTTAGCCAAAAAATAATAGGATACTATATCTATTAAAGTAAAAAATATATATATATAAATAATATATAATTATTTAGCAACTTATAATCTACATATTTGCACATTTCATAAACAAACATTATTGCTCACAAGAGAGGAATGGAGATTAATAATTGCTGATACCAATACCAAATTATTATTTATGAATTCGGTCATCCACAAAAAGTATTCAATAAAGAAACTTTGCAGTTGAACTTTAAAACAGATCCAAGGAATGACCAGGTAGAGAGCCAAAAGCTCAGAATTCTAGCACTTAGGCTTCTCAAACAGAAAAGCTACCATGACTTACACTACAGTGAGTATATGCCAGTCTAACCCCAACAGAAGAAGATCTTAAAAGACACCTATAGAATATTCCACCCAAGAGATCCAGAGTATGTACTCCACTCAGATATCTGTGAACCATTCTATGAAAGAAGTCACATTTCAATCAAGAATGAAGGGATTAATAAAGTAAACTATCATAATATCTTCTATTATCTTAATGGATCACGATGATTAGAAATAATGTGAAACAAAGTGTAGCAAAATTATTGAGAATTTCTAAGCACCTGGATACTGAACAAGTCTCCATTGACTGTTCAATGTACCATTGAAATCAAGGGGTAGTTTTGTTTTTTTAATTCAGTAGCCACACAGAAATGAAAATGCAGTTTGCCAAAATCATTGACCTTTGTCAATCACATTTGTAAGAAGAACAATTAGTGCTGTGAGTATCTATTTAAATGTATCTGACACAATTCAGTAAAAATTAATAAGGGCACATAACCTGTCTGCCAAGCCAGCTCCTTCACATCTTGCACAAGAGGCTAGCTTAGTAAGTCTGCCTGATCCTTTGTTCCATGCACTATCTCTGATCCCTAGATATAGCACAGATCTCAATGTCCAAGCCTAGTCTAGCCAACCCTGATCTTGCCACTCGCAGTTTCTAGGCATTGACCAGGATTTGCATCCTTTATCCCTGTGCAACTTCATATGTCCAACTGTCTTCATCCAACTCACGCTCTATCCACCTTTTAGACTCCTCCAGGCCTATGTGTCCTCTGTTCTGTCGTAGGCTCTAGTATCTATACAAGACCCAAAACTAACAAAAGAAGTTCACATGCCCAAATATCTTAGTTAGGGTTCCCATTGCTGTGAAGAGACACCATGATCAAGACCACTCTTATAAAGGACAACATTTAATTGGGGCTGTTTCATGAGTTCAGAGAGAGAAGTTCAGTATGATATTATCAAGGTGTAAAGCAAGGCAGAGTTCAGGAAAATATGGTGCTAGAGATGGAGGTAAGAGTTCTACATCTACATCCAAAGGCAACCAGAAGACTGGCATCATCAGGCAGCTTTCAGGAAGCTCTTTTCCACAGTGAGTAGGGCAAGAGCATAGGAGCAGACCTCCAAAGCCACCCCAACAGTGACATACTTACTGCAATAAGACCACATCCCCCAATAGTAACTTTCTACAGGAAAAGCATATTCAAAACACCACACCAGGTATAACCAAAGCACAGACAATAAGAAAAATCACCATAATATTCCATGCTATAATGGAACCATTCTAGTGTTCTCCAGTGAGCATTACCTAGATGAACCCAACAACAAATAATTGAAAATAGAATCTCAATTTCTTCAAAGAACTCAAAGTATATAGCGCACACAAAACTGGGATAATTAGTTTAAAGAGACTGAATTTATAGAGAAAACTGTAAGTGCTGTTCAAGAAAACACAAGCACATAATGAGTTATGAAGACAATCCAGAATTTGAAAATCAAATTCAATAAAGAGATAATCTTACTGAACATAATTCAAGCTAAAATGCTAGGCAAGACATATAGTGAAGCAAGGCCCACTGTGAACATATGATTTTTTGGAGGGAGTATTAATTTTATAAAATAGACAATGGTAGGGCTTGGATTGCTTGCATATCTCCATTTTGCTGAGAGAGGTACAACACAGAACTACTGGCATTCCTCCTCTTCCTGGTCCCTTCCTTGGTTTGCCTGAAGCCTGACTGTTCCTGATAGGTCACAATACCTCTACTGCTATCCTGACACTATTGAACTGGATTGCAGGTATATTCATGAAGTGCAAATGGATCATGGATCGAGCTGCCACTGCTGACCTGTGAACTGAATGGTTGATTTTCTGAGAATGGGGTTGGCATTTGCTCCAAAGAATCATTTCCAAACAGGTCCACCACCTCCCCTGTATCATAATAGCATTTATTTTTCACTTCCTCCAGTGGGTGATGGTCCAGAAGGGAGGTTAAATCATTTAAGATCCATTATAAAATATAGGGTTGAGAAAAAAATTAAGACTACAAAAAACTGATTTCTGTATGGACGCCTAGCCTTATACATCTACAACATAACACTTATACCTAAGACTACAAGGGTGGATGCTGTAAGACCCAAAGAACTGAGAGAGAGGAGAGAGAGAGAGAGAGAGAGAGAGAGAGAGAGAGAGAGAGAGAGAGAGAGAGAGAGAGAGAGAGAGAGAGAGAATGAATTATGCTTCACCAGGAGTTAGTTGCATAGTTGGATATTCAGTGTCAAGTGGTTAGTCTTAAAAACATAAACATATGAACAATGCTAAATCAACTAAAACTAAGCAGGTTGTAGTTATATATTCCTTCATGTGCATGATTCTCTCACTCTGTGTGTGTGTGTGTGTATGTGCGTTTGTGTGCAAGTATAAAACAATGATAATAATTCAAGAAAAGGAAGCCATAAATATTAACTTGAAAGTGATTATAGGGAGTCAAGGGCTGGGGAAAATTATGAAAATATATTTTAACATTAAAAATTAAAATAGTACCAAAAGAAGCCATGAAATTGGGAGAGATATGTGATAGGGCCTTATGGAGAGTTGAAGGGGGTGTTAATATGATGAAGACAAATGTGATCCAGGTAGGCAACAGATTCAGGGACAGCCTCCTTTCCAGTTGTTGCAGGATGTGAAAACCAAGATGCACATCTCTTGTGTGTGTGTGTGTGTGTGTGTGTGTGTGTGTGTGTGTGTGTTTTGGGGGTGGTGTAGGTCATGCCTATGCTTTGACTTTTAGGTTGGCCTTTCATTCTCTGAAAGCCCTCAAGGGTTCAGGATAGTTGACTCTGTTGGTCTTCCTGGTTGCTGGGTGGAATATCTCCAGGACAATTATACAAAGCTTCTATCTACAATCACAGAATATCATTAACATTTTCAGGTATTGGTTCTTGACAGTGGATGGATCTCAAGTTGGGCTAATCATTGATTGATTTCTTCCATCTCTGCTCCATCTTTGTCCCTGTACATCCTGTAGATAAGACACAATTTGTGGGTAGGTTGGTATCCTTATCCCTCCAGTAGGAGTCCTATCTCGCTATAGAAGTTATCCACTTCAGACTCTGTATCTCACACTGCTAAGAGTCCCAGCTAGAGTTACTGTTATAGACTCCCTGGGACATCCTCTCACCCACAGGTCTCTGGCAATTACTAGAGATGCCCCGCCCCACCACTTATCTCAATACTCTCTCACCCACCCTCCCTAAATCTGATCCCTGAACCCCATTATAATGCCCAGTCCCACTCTCGCCCATTTCCCTCCCTTCTTCCACCCCTAATGTCTATTTTAACTCCTCTCTGAGTCAGATTTTTTTGAGGTATTGAAAAATATTGTACTATCATGTGAATATTGAAAAGCTAGTAGTTCTTCTATGTACCAATAATGGACTTTCCAAAAGAAGAAATCCTTTCCAGAATAGCCAGAGAATCAAGGACATAGGAATAAACAACTAGGAGGTGGAATACCTCTGAATAAAATGAAAAAAAAATTGAAGGCACAGGGCAGAGATTTTCATTTGCAAGAATTTAACACAACTTTAAATTTAACACAAATTTAAATGTACATATAACCAATAAAGATTTCCACATTCAATGAAACAACTAAATTTCAATGGCATTAGTCACAGTTATGAGGGAAAAATTAAAGATGTATATAGGAGCTCAAAATCCAAGCTAGCAAAACAGCCCAAGTAAATAAAGCAAACCTGGAGGAATCTTACAGCCTGATTGCCAGTCATCCTCAGGTTAAAATAATAAAACAGTTTGGTTCTGGCCCAGAATTGTCACAGAGACTGATGTCATTGAACATAATCTCTGAAACAATCCCCAGCTGATTTTTTTTACAAAGTTACCAAAAAACAGATATTAGACAAAGAGACAGCCTCATTGAGAAAAAAAGGTAGGGAAAAATTATCTGCATATATAATAATGAAACTATACCACTGTATCTCATCCTAAACTAAAGGCCATTCAAAGTGAATCAAAACTTTAATATAAAACTTGTAAAGAATTGAATTAGAAAGCCATTAATGCTTAAGCACAGGCAAGCTCTCTTCACAAAATGACTCTGATATCTCAGGGAATAAAACAAGACTTGTCAAGTGGCTTTGTACACTAAGAAGCTTCTAACCATGGTAAACTACTGAACACTATATGACAGCAATTATAGGAAATACTAGAATAATCAATACATACCAATAGTGAAATAATAAAATAAGTGATTTATTTGGCAGAGTATTTGGAAAATGAACTAGAATGAATACAGATTTTAACAATATTAATTTTCTCTCTATAATTGGTGAGTGTAGAATGTCCAATTCTCACCAATAATATACTTTTTTATATTGGGGGTTATGAATATAATTTATAGGGTTTTTAATTTGGCAATTCTATATTTTACGTTAAAGATGTTAAATTAGTTTCATTGAGAGTTTGTATATCCAATAGTAGAATACTAAATGTAAACTAAAAATAATAATAAATAAGTAATTACTGGGCTAGACAGATGATTAGCTATTAAAGGCCCCTTCAGCCCTCATAGAGAACCTCAGCTCAGATCCAACACTAAAGTAGGGAAAACATACTACTGACTCTAGATCCAGGGAATTCAACATATTTTTACTATGTATACATGCTGTCACTCACATATATCAATGCATACACAGACAAAAATACACAAAATATTAAAAAATACATAAATCTTAAACAACTGTACAAACGCACTGTCCCGAATCTAATATTAATGGAAATATACCTTTTTTTTTACATTAGTTTATTTATTTTGTGTGCAGGGCACATATATGCATGGTGCATTGTTCACATCATTAGGACATCTTACAGAACCAGTTCTCTTCATTCAGCATGTGGGTTCAGGGATCTAACTCTAACCATCAGGCTTGGTGGCAAGCACTTTATACTTATTTCAGTTGCCAGAGCATGCTAACTTTATTATTTTTAATTGTATCTATATGTGTAGGTATGAGTATATGAGTACCCACAAAGGCCATAGGCATTGGAAATCCATGAAGCTGGAGAAACAGATGCTTGTGAGCTACTAAACATAGCAGTAGGAACTGAGCTCAGGAGCAAGCAGTGCACACCGAATTGCTGAGTTATAGTTCTGGCCCATTAAAGGTTATTTTTAATGTTCACTGACTCTTAAGATCTTCTCTCCTCATGGATGAATGTTTGCTTATATTTGTCTGTGGGCTTCCATCTTTATACATCTGCTTCGTACTGGTTTCTGACTGAATTTAAGGAATTGTGCCAATTTTAATATTTCTTCTGTGTTTTTGTTTGTTTGGTTGGTTAAAATTTTGTGTTTGTTTGTTTGATAACACCCCAAATTTTATGTGGCCTCATAGTTTTTCTGTTTTTGTATAAGAGCACGTCATCTAAATTGATACTTTTAATATAAATACCACATGGTGAAGCAGACTCATGGCTTTTGTATGTATGATTTTTGAAATTGTTTACCAAGCCTTTATCTCTTGCTGTCCATTGTTTTGTTCTCTGACACTGTAACAGGCTTACCTCAATATACTCTCAAAGTTATTCAGTAGTGCAAGTGACAGGATTTCCTTTAGTGAACATATTTTCTTATCTATTGATAGCACATTTTCAATGTTCTGTCATACATCAATGGACACAAATACACAAAAAAATTTTGTAGTTAATGTCTCTGCAACTGACAACAATGTTTGGTGAGTATATTACCTAACAATATAGATGACATATAGATAGATACATAGGTAGATAGATAGATAGGTAGATGACAGATAGATAGGTATATATACCATCTAAAAGAAATTATACAATAACTCACCAAAACTTCCCAAATACGTAAGGAGACACAATAGGTGTAGAATAGAGAAAATAGTGATGTAATAAATAAAGAAAGCATGCATCTCTCACCACACTTGACTTCAAAGTATGCTAAAAGGGATACTTATTAACACATCCTTTTATAACATTAAATTATAGGACTATAATATTAAATATAGGAACATATATAGATGTGGGTACAACACATGTAGTCATAAATATGTTTAATTTAAAATTCCTTTTTCTTGTTTTATTTTGCTACATTCTTCTGCAATTAAAGTTAAAATATAATGATTTAAAATGCTTTATAAGTTGCTTCCTTCCTTCCTCTTTTCCTCCATTCCCTGGTACTCCACCAGAATCTTGGAGCTGACCCAACCTTGCTCCTTCCTGTGGAATCCCTCAGCTCTTCCTTCTAGCCTATTTCTATTCCTTTGTCAGAAGCTGATACCTGACACCCCAGGACTCACACCAAGTTGGAAGTCAGGTAGGGGATTTTCACTCTCTTTCTTGATATCTATTGTATCTATTATTATCTTTCAATTCTCACTCTTAGATCTGTTTTAAACTGCTTACAGGTGCCCTTCCTCATACTTGAACTCCACTCATTGGAGACTCCAACTGTTGGTACAGACCACAAACCATGTAGCTCTTTGATTACTTTCTTTCTATATTATACTTTGTTTTACTTCAATTTACTTGCTGGAAGTTCTCTCCTAACCACAACTCCAACTCCGTGGTGACCCCACCTCTTGGTATACATATGATTCCCTAGCTCTTTCCCACAGATTGTCAAACTTTTTTTCCTAACAAATCTCTATTCCTCTTTGCTGTCTACATACCTGCAATAAATTCTCTACTAGGAAAACAAAAGCCCCCACACTTTGCTAAAATCCAGAGAAGACATCAGAAATCAAGAAGTGAAACACACATAATAAAGGCAAGGCAAATTTAAAACACCGTGAATCACATCAAACATAGTAACTCAGATGCCTAGACATGAACATATAATACAAACATTAACAGCCAAGAAAATATACCTATATCAAAACCCAGTAGCCCTAATAACAGAGATCCTGATAAATGTATCACACCTAAAGTATGAGACAAGAACTTCAAAACAGCTATTAAAAATATGCTAAAGGACCTTCAAGAGGATATGTATGCATCCTTAGGTACTGGATTAGTTATGCAATCATTTGGTATTGATTAATTAATTGGTGTGATCTTGTTTAAGGACAGCCATTGCTGCCACTCTCAGAACTCTGTACTGGATGAACTGGATAGTTTTCTCTCAATTTCATTCTAGTAAGAGTCATTTAAAATGAGGAGCTTTCAATTTAGAAAAATTCCTTCATAAGATCCAGCTGTAGGTAATTTTCTTAATTAATGATTTTTTAATTAGCTATTTTCTTAAATTGAGACTAATGGGGGAGAGATTGCAACATTGTGTATGATGCTATTCCTATGATGGTGGTCCTAATTTCAATCAGAATGCAGGAGGAGCAAGCCATGAGGAGTAAATCAGTAAGCAGCATCCCTCCATGGCTTCTCCATATCCCCTGCCTCCAGGTTGCTGCCCTGTTTGAGTTCCTGTCTTGACTTCCTTTGGTAATGCAAACTGATATGGAAGTGTAAGCCAAGTAAAATTTTTTCTTCCTCATATATATCCAACTTGACCAAGTAGGTTTTATCTCAGAGATACAGAAATGATTCAACATACATAAATTAGTAAACACAATCCATCAAATTAGTAAACTAAAAGACAAAATGTGTAGAATTATATCATTAGATGCAGAGGCCTTTGACAAAATCTAACGTTCCTTCATGATAAAACATCTGGAAAGACTGGTGATATAAGGGTCGTACCTCAAAATGATTTAGAGGATTTATAGGAAGCACACAGCCAATATCAATCCAAAAGAGAAACACTTCTGCCGTGAACAAGACCAGGATATCTACTCTCTAAATCCCTATTCAGTATAGAACTGCAAGTCTTAGCTAGTGTAATAAAACAACCAAAGGGAATAAAAGATGCGAATAGGAAAGGAAGAAGTCAAAGTATCTTTATTCGAAGGTGGTATGATTTTATACATAAAAGATCATAAAAACTTGTCGAAAAAGTTCTTGCAGATGACAAGTTTCATCTTTGATGAACACTTTCATCAAAGTATCAGGATATGAAATTAACACACAAAATGCATTGCCTTCCTATGTGCATTCTGTATCCTACATCTTCATTATTAATTGTTTCTTTGATATGCTATGTTTCTTTGATATATGATGTTATGGTGTTTTGGTAATCAAGTTCATTTGGGTAACTCATTCATGAAGGTGGGTTTTGTTGTATTAGACTTAAAAAAAATAGAGACATCTGGCCACTCTTTAGTGGGTACATATGTAAATTCAATTCCATGGACAAGGTCAATAACTGATGATCTGTATATCTTAACTAATTAGTTAATTAAATTTGTGTGATGTATCTGCATTTTTTTCATCTGTGCATACATGGATATCTATTCATTTGGAGGTTCAAAAGAGATGTCAGATGTCTTCTGGGATATCTCTACACTATATATCCTGAAGTTTTGTCTACTGCTTAACTTGGGCTTTACCAATTCTGGTTTCTCTACCTAACCAGATTGCCCTACTTCTATTTCATGAATGCAGGCATTACAATCCATCAGTTTGCCTTTTACTTGGATGTTAATGATCTGATTTTGCATTCTAATGCATTTCAATAGGCAATTTACAAAGTTAACCATCTCCTTGGCCTAGTTTTTTGGGTTTTTTTGTTTGTTTGTTTGTTTGTGTTTTCTTTTTTTCTTTTTTTTTTTAATTTATTGAAAGGGGAAGTAAAAACACTTTATGATAAAATTAAAGATTTACATGGAAAATATTTCAGATGAACATATTAAAATTGAAAATTTTCATGGAAAATTAAAGCATAAAGTGGTAGACATGTAAAACATTGCTACATTAATTGAAATATAGGATAGAAACATTTTATGATAGAATTAAAGATTTACATGGAAAATATTTCTGATAAAATTGTAGAAAAATGTAGAAAAACATGTTAGAACTGAAGATTGTCCGGGAAACTTTTATATAGACACAATAGTGGTTGGAATAAAAGTTTTCCGATTTTGATTGATAGTGGAATTATAAACATTTTCTGATAAACTTGAAGATTTACATGGAAAATATTTCTGTTAAGATTAAAGAAACAGGTAAAACATGTTAAAATTAAAGATTATCATGGAAATTATATAGATAAAATGAGAGGCATAAAGACAATTCTAAGTTGATTGAAGGTGGAACTATAAACATTTTCAATAAAATGACGGTTTACATGGAAAATATTTCTGGTAAAATTCAGGAAATATATAGACAAACACATTAAAATTGACTATTTCATGGAAAATTTTACATATAAAATGGTAGATATTAAAACTCTTTCTAAATTAATTGAAGGTTGAATTAGAAATATTTGTGATAAATTCACAGATTTACATTGAAAACATTTCTGATAAAATAGAGGAAGTATATGGAAAGACATTAAAATTGGAGATAATCATAAAAAATAATGTAGATAAAATGGTAGACATAGAAAAACATTACATTAATTTAAAGTAGAATTACAAACATTTTCTGATAAAATTGAAGATTTACATGAGAAATATTTTGTTAGTCTATGCCTTTTTATTGGGGAGTTGAGTATATTGTTGTTAAGAGATATTAAGGAATAATGATTGTTGCTTCCTGTTATTTTTTTATGTTATTTTTATGTTTGTGTGGGTATCTTCTTTTGGGTTTGTGGAAGAAGATTACTTTCTTGCTTTTCTAGGATGTAGTTTCCTTCTTTGTGTTTGCGGTTTCCATCAATTATCCTTTGTAGGGCTGGATTTGTGAACAAATATTGTGTACATTTGGTTTTATCATGGAATATCTTGGTTTCTCCATCTATGGTGATTGAAAGTTTTACTGGGTATAGTAGCCTGGGCTGACATTTGTGTTCTCTTAATGCCTGTATGAGGTCTGCCTAGGATCTTTTAGCTTTTGATGTCTGCCCAGCATCTTCTAGCTTTCATTGTCTCTGGTAAGAAGTCTGGTATAATTCTGATAGGTCTGCCTTTATAAGCTATTTGCCCCTTTTCCTCACTGCTTTTAATATTCTTTCTTTGTTTGGTGAATTTGGTGTTTTGATTATTATGTGCCAGGAGGACTTTCTGTTCTGGTCCAGTCTGTTTAGAGTTCTGAAGGCTTCTTGTATGTTCATGGGTGTCGCTTTCTCTAGGTTAGGTAAGTTTTTTTCTACAATCTTGATGAAAATATTTACTGGGCCTTTAAGATGTAAATCCTCACTCTCCTCTATACCTATAATCCTTAGGTTTGGTCTTCTCATTGTGTCCTGGAGTTCCTGGATGTTTTGGGTTACTGGCTTTATGCATTTTGCATTTCCTTTGACTGTTGAGTCAACGTTATCTAAGGTATCCTCAGCACCTGATGTTCTTTCTTCTATCTCTTGTATTCTGTTGTTGATGCTTGCATCTATGACTCCTGAGTTTTTTCCAAGGTTTTCTATTTCCAGAGATATCTCCCTTTGTGATTTCTTTATTGTTTCTACTTTCACTTTTAGATCCTGGATGGTTTTGTTCAGTTCCTTCACTTGATGTTTTGTGTTTTCTGTAATTCTTTAAGGGATTTTTGTGTTTCTTCATTAATGGCTTCTGCCTGTTGACCCATGATATCTTGTATTTTTTTAAGGGATTTTTGTGCTTCCTCTTTAAGGGCTTTTACCTTTTGATTGATGTTCTCCTGTATTTCTTTAAGGGAGCTATTTAAGTCTTTCTTGAAGCGCTCTATCAGCATCATTAGATATGCTTTTAAATCCAACTCTTGCTTTTCTGCTGTGTTGAGGGTGCTGTGGTGGGAGAACTGGGTTCTGATGCTGCCATGTGGCCTTCGATTCTGTTGGTAGGGTTCTTGTGCTTGCCTTTCATCATCAGGTGCTAGTTGGTATTGTGGTCTCTGGCTGGAGTTTATTCCTTCTGTGGGCCTGTAAGCCTGTGTCCTTACTCCTCTGAGCTCAAAAGTGAAAGCACTCCTGGGAGATCTCTCTCTTTCCTGGGGGCCTAGACACAGAAGACTGTGGAGTTTCCTGGCTCCATGGTACAAATGACAGCGAGAAAATTTTTGTCCCAGCTGCTCCACTGATCACAGAAGTCTGTGGAATATCCGGGTTCCCTGGTGCAAATGGGGGTGGAAAGACATCCCCTAGTTTTTTATATTATTATTTCAATAAATATTTTATTAATTAAAAATAAAAATAAAATGAAATCAAGGTCAAGCATGGAATATTCATTAGTATTATATATTTTTTTTAACTTTAGAAGATGGGACTTTAGCTTATATCCATTTTTTTTATTTTGTTTTCTTATTGATATTTTTTATTTACATTTCAAATGATTTCCCCTTTTCTGGGTCCCCACTCCCTACAAGTTCCATAAGCCCACTTCCTTCCCCCTGTTCCTCCATCTACTCCTTCCCACTTACCTGTTCTGGTATTCCCCTATACTGTTGCATTGAGTGTTTCCAGAACCAGGGGCCACTCCTCCATTCTTTTTTACATCATTTAATATGTGGATTATGTCTTAGGTATTCAAAGATTTTAAGCTAATACCTGCTTATCAGTGAGTGCATACCATGATTGATCTTTTGAGACTGGGTTACCTCACTTAGTATGATGTTCTCCAGCTCCATCCATTTGTTTAAGAATTTCATGAATTCATTGTTTCTAATGGCTGAATAGTACTCCATTGTGTAAATATAAAACAATTTTTGTATCCATTCCTCCGTTGAAGGACACTTGGGTTCTTTCCAGCATCTGGCTACAACAAATAGGGCTGCTATGAACTAGTGGACCATGTGTCCTTATTGCATGCTGAAGAATCCTCTGGGTATATGCCCAGGAGTGGTATAGCAGGGTCCTACAGAAGTGTCATGCCCAGTTTTCTGAGGAACCGCCAGACTGAGTAATAAAGTGGTTGCACCATCTTGCAATCCCACCAGCAATGAAGGAGTGTTCCTCTTTCTCCACATCGTCACCAGCACCTGCTGTCTCCTGAGTTTTTGATCTTAGCCATTCTGACTGTTGTGAGGTGAAATCTCAAGGTTGTTTTGATTTGCATTTCCCTAATGACTACTGATGTTGAACATTTCTTAAAGTGTTTCTCAGCCCTCAGAAGTTCTTCATGTGAAAATTCTTTATTTAGCTCTGTACCCCACTTTTTAATGGGATTATTTGGTTCTCTGGGTTCTACCTTCTTGAGTTGTTTGTATATATTAGAAATATGCCTTCCATTGGATTTAGGGTTGGTGAAGATCCTTTCCCAATCTGTAGGTTGACATTTTGTCCTTTTGGCAGTGTCCTTTGCCTTACAGAAACTTTGTAGTTTTATGAGGTTCCACTTGTCAATTCTTGATCTTATAGCATAAGCTATTGGTGTTCTATTCAGGAACTTTTCCCCTGTGTCCATGTCCTCAAGGGTCTTCCCCAGTTTCTTTTCTATTAGTTTCAGTGTGTCAGGTTTTATGTGGAGGTCCTTGATACATTTGGAGTTGAGCTTGTTACAAGGAGATGAGAATGGATCTATTCGCATTCTTTTGCATGCTGACCTATAATTGAACAAGCACCATTTGTTGAAAAGACTATCTTTTTTCCATTGGATGCTTCCACCTCCTTTGTCGAAGATCAAGTGGCCATAGGTGTGTTGGTTCATTTCTGGGTCTTCAATCCTATTCCATTGATCCGCTTGCCTGACATTGTGCCAATACCATGCTGTTTTTAACACTATTGCTCTGTAGTAAAGTTTGAGGTCTGGGATACTGAATCCCCCAGAAGTTCTTTTACTGTTGAGAATAGTTTTAGCTATCCTGGGTTTTTTGTTATTCCACATGAATGTGAGAATTGCTCTTTCTAGCTCTATGAAGAACTGGGTTGGGATTTTTATGGGGATAGCATTGAATCTGTAGATTGCCTTTGCAAGATGGCCATTTTAGCTATATTAATCCTGCCAATCCATGAGCATGGAAGATTTTTCCATTTTCTGAGATCTTCTTCGATTTCCTTCTTCAGAGATCTGAAGTTCTTGTCATATAGGTCTTAAATTACCAAAATTAAACCAGGATCAAATAAACCATCTAAACAGACCCATAACCCCTAAAGAAATAGAAGGGGTCATAGATAGCCTTCTGACCAAAAAAAAGCACAGTACCTGATGGTTTCAGTGCAGAATTCTATCAGACCTTCAAAGAAGACTTAACACCAATACTCTTAAAACTATTCCACCAAATAGAAACAGAAGGAACACTACCCAACTCCTTCTACAAAGTCACTATTATGCTGATACCAAAACCACACAAAGATCCAAATAAGAAAGAGAATTTCAGGCCAATTTCCCTTATGAATATGGATGCAAAAATACTCAATAAAATTCTTGCCCACCGAATCCAAGAACACATCAAGACGATCATCCACCATGATCAAGTAGGCTTCATCCCAGGGATGCAGGGATGGTTAAACATAAGGAAATCCATAAATGCTATCCACTACATAAACAAACTAAAAAAAAAAACCCACATGATCATTTCATTAGATGCTGAAAAAGCATTTAACAAAATTCAGCACCCTTTCATGCTAAAAGTCTTGGAAAGGACAGGAATTCAAGATCCATATCTAAACCTGGTAAAAGCAATATACAGCGAACCGGTAGCCAACATCAAACTAAATGGAGAGAAACTTGAGGCAATCCCACTAAAATCAGCGACTAGACAAGGCTGCCCCCTCTCTCCATGTCTTTTGTATATAGTTCTTGAAGTTCTAGCTAGAGCAATTAGACAATATAAGGAGGTCAAAGGGATACAAATTGGAAAGGAAGAAGCCAAAGTATCACTATTTGCAGATGATATGATAGTATATTTAAGTGACCCAAAAAACTCTACTAAAGAACTCCTACAGCTGACAAACAACTTCAGCAAAGTGGCTGGCTACAAAATCAATGCAAGCTAATCAGTAGCCTGTATATACTCAAAGGATAAGCAGACTGAGAAAGAAATTAGGGAAATGACACCCTTCACAATAGCCACAAAGGGGATAAAGTATCTTGGGGTGACTCTAGTTTTATATTGTTAAGATAAAAAAACCTGCTGAGTGGTGGTGGCACATGCCTGTAATCCCAGCACTCTGGGAGTCAGAGGCCTGTGGATTTCTGAGTTCAAGGCCAGCCTGGTTTACAGAGTGAGTTCCAGGGTAGCCAGGGCTATACAGAGAAACCCTCTCTCAAAAAAACTAAATCCAAAAAAAAAAAAAAATCAGAAAACCTATATTGTTTGAAGAAACTAGGACAGCTTTGTTTTGTCTTAAAGTTCAGGGAAGCATAGTATGGCAGCAGGAGGTAGCTGATCACATGGCATCCACAGTCAGGATGCTGATGGTGAATAGGAAACAGGAAGTGGGACCAGACTATAAATGTGTATGACTCATCACCCTTCTACTTTCTCTCATTTTCCATCAAGACTCTACATAATGAAGATTCCAAAACCCTTCATAAACTGTGTCACAGCTGAGCACTAATATTCAAGCACAGGAACCTGTAAAGGACACTTCATACTCGAATCAAAACACATACTGATGTAGGACAACACATCTTATTAAAGTTCTCCTGACCTGTCCTTAATATGTTTAACTCAAGCAATGAAAACTCTAGCTTGTGTCAAGTTGACATAAAACTAACCAGAGTTTTCAGATAGGAAATCTATTAGAAAACCTGCCTCCTAAGATCAGGCCATGGCATATATTCTTAGTGATTTATGGGTGAGGCCTAGCCAATTGTGTGTTGTGAAATTCTGGGCTGGAGATTCTGGGTTCTATAAGAAAGTAAGCTGAGCAACCCATGAATAGGAAACCAGTAAGCAGCACCCTTCCATGGCCTCTGAATCAGCTCGTACCTCTAGGTTCCTGGTCTATACGAGTTCCTGTTCTGACTTCCTTTGATAAGGAACAGTAATATGGAAGTGTAAACCAAGTAAACCTTTTCCTCTCCAACCTACATTTTGGTCATGGTTTTTTAACATAGCAATAGAAACAATAACTGGGACACCTAAGAAACAAGACCTTATTATTTATCTCTATTATGCCTAAGAATAATATAATAATAGTGGTCACTGTATTCATAATAGAGTTTTATCTAGATGTAAAATTATCACTCTTGAGAATCTTCCTATGAGGGTTAAAATGTGATTTGAGATTTAATATGTTATTTAGCATGCACATAATCACACAGTAAAAAATACAAACTCACTGAAAACAATAACTACTTGACAGACCCTTGAGAAGCTATCTTTCAAAGGTACATAAAAATTAATTATGTTGTTGTGAACTTGAGTACACTTACTTTTTGATTGATTTCAATTCTAAGTAAGTTCTAATGCAAGTCCTCCATAATATCATCTGAGACAAACTCCACCCTCGATATTAATTCTCTAAGTGGGTATTTATTAAGATGAACATACTTCATATTAATCATTCCTTAAACACAAGAGAAAAATCATTGTACAGAATCTAAAACTTACTGCAATTATGGTGCGTGTGTTCTGGTACAGAAACAGACAGTTTGATAACAATTAAAATAATTTACGTAAAATATATTAATCTAGGGTTCATTTCTGGGTCTTCAATCCTATTCCATTGATCTGCTTGCCTGACATTGTACCAATACCATGCAGTTTTTATCACTATTGCTCTGTAGTAAAGTTTGAGGTCTGGGATACTGAATCCCCCTGAAGTTCTTTTACTGTTGAGAATAGTTTTAGCTATCCTGGCTTTTTTGTTATTCCAGATGAATTTGAGCATTGCTCTTTCTAGTTCTATGAAGAACTGGGTTGGGATTTTGATGGGGATTGCATTGAATCTGTAGATTGTTTTTGGCAATATGGCCATTTTAACTATATTAATCCTGCCAATCCATGAGCATGGAAGATTTTTCCATTTTCTGAGATCTTCTTCGATTTCCTTCTTCAGAGATCTGAAGTTCTTGTCATATAGATCTTTCACGTGTTTGGTTAGAGTCACCCCAAGATACTTTATGTGGTTTGTGGCTATTGTGAATGGTGTCATTTCCCTAATTTCTTTCTCAGTCTGCCTATCCTTTGAGTATATACAGGCTACTGATTTGCTTGAGTTGATTTTGTAGCCAGCCACTTTGCTGAAGTTGTTTATCAGCTGTAGGAGTTATCTAGTAGAGTTTTTTGGACACTTAAGTATACTATCATATCATCTGCAAATAGTGATAGTTTGACTTCTTACTTTCCAATTTGTATCCTTTTGACCTCCTTATGTTGTCTAATTGCTCTAGCTAGGACTTCAAGATCTATATTAAAAAGATTTGGAGAGAGGGGGCAACCTTGTCTAGTCCCTAATTTTAGTAGGATTGCTTCAAGTTTCTCTCCATTTAGTTTGATGTTGGCTACCGGTTTGCTGTATATTGCTTTTACTATGTTTAGATATGGGCCTTGAATTCCTGTCCTTTCCAAGACTTTTAGCATGAAAGGATGCTGAATTTTGTCAAATGCCTTCTATGGTCACTTGATCTTTGACAAAGGAGCTGAAAGCATCCAGTGGAAAAAAGATAGTCTTTTCAACAAATGGTGCTGGTTCAATTGGACATCAGCATGCAGAAGAATGTGAATCGATCCATTCTTATCTCCTTGTACTAAGCTCAACTCCAAATGGATGAAGGACCTCCACATAAAACCCGACACACTGAAACTAATAGAAAAGAAACTGGGGAAGACCCTTGAGGACATGGGCACAGAGGAAAAGTTCCTGAATAGAACACCAATAGCTTATGCTCTAAGATCAAGAATTGACAAATGGGACCTCATAAAACTACAAAGTTTCTGTAAGGCAAAGGACACTGTCAAAAGGACAAAACGTCAACCAACAGATTGGGAAAGGATCTTCACCAACTCTAAATCTGACAGAGGGGTAATATCTAATATATAGAGAGAACTCAAGAAGGTAGAACCTAGAGAACCAAATAACCCCATTAAAAAGTGGGGTACTGAACTAAACAAAGATTTTTCACATGAAGAACTTTGGAGGGCTGATAAACACCTTAAGAAATGTTCAACATCATTAATCATTAGGGAAATTCAAATCAAAACAGCCCTGAGATTTAACCTCACACCAGTCAGAATGGCTAAGGTCAAAAACTCAGGAGACAGCAGGTGCTGGCAAGGATGTGGAGAAAGAGGAACACTCCTCCATTGTTGGTGGGATTGTACGATGGTACAACCACTTTGGAAATCAGTCTGGCGGTTTTTCAGAAAACTGGGCATGACACTTCCACAGGACCCTACTATACCACTCCTAGGCATATACCGAGAAAATTCCTGAGCATGTAATAAGGACACATGCTCCACTATGTTCATAGCAGCCCTATTTGTATTAGCCAGAAGCTGGAAACAACCCAGGTGTCCCTCAACAGAGGAATGGATAGCAAAATTGTTGAATATTTACACAATGGAGTACTATTCAGCCATTAGAAACAATGAATTCATGATTTCGTAGACAAATGGATGGAGCTGGGGAACATCATACTAAGTGAGGTAAACCAGTCTCAAAAGATTAGTCATGGTATGTACTCACTGATAAGTGGATAATAACCTAGAAACTTGGAATACCCAAGAAATAATCAACATATTAAATGATGTCCAAAAAGAACAGAGGAGTGGCCCCTGGTTCTGGAAAGACTCAATGCAAGTATAGGGGAATACTAGAACAGGGATGTGGGAAGGAGTTGATGGAGGAACAGGGGGAGGGAAGAGGGTTTCTGGGACTTGCGGGGAGTGGTTATCCAGAAAACGGGAAATCATTTGAAATGTAAATAAAGAATACATTGAATTAAAAAAAAAAGAAAAAATATATTAGTCTACAGTAACAGTTTATGATCCATAAAATGTAAGAAACACACACCTAACAGAAAAAAAGAAATCAGATTAAAGGTACATTAAGATGCAAGATGGTATGGGAAGAGGCTAGAAAATACTTTTTGCTCACTTGGTATATGTGATTGAATGCAGGTTGATTGAACTAGGTTAATGTCATTTACTTTCATGAATACATCTTTGTGGCAGACCAGAAGTTACAACACACTTCAATAATGGCTCTTCTTCTCTGTGTTTGTGTGTGACATATATCTCCTTCCTGTAAGCCCAGTGTTCTATGAAGACCACTGAACCAAGTGGGTGGCAAGAAACAGTTTGAAGTTGCAAGAAACTCTGAAGCATCTAGAGAAAACTAGGGAAAAGCATCTGGAGACTACAATTTGTCAAGGTAGTAGAGTAGTAATAGTAAATTTTATGGTAATGCACAAAAAATAAATAAAACAATAAAACAAAAGAGAACTGAGAAGAGAGAAGTGAACTGAAGCATACCACAATTTTTATTGCTATGTTAAATTTCAGCGGATAACTTAGTTATAGCCTACCAGAAAACATAAATCACTGTGAAAACTTAAATGCAGGAACGGGGAAGTATCTGGCCATTGTACAGAAGATCTGCAAGCAGAAAGCACAGTGAAGAACTCAGAAAAATACTTACAGAAAAATAAAGGAAGCATGAATAGGAGAAGTGTGCAGAGTAGAAGAATATATGCAGCTGGAGGAGACTTTTCTATAGAACACAGGGATTTGATTTCACTGTTAGTGAGGTACAGGAGAGACTTTTCAGAAGAGGAATAAGAGTAGCAGCTAGATTCCAGTGGTTAGACCTGTGTGCTCTGTAAATAATCTAGAGCTGTCATGTGTCAGCAAGGTAAACAGTCTGGAGTATATGATTTTCAGCTGGTACAGAAATTATACCAGACTTGAGCACAGTCGTATTACTAGAAAACATGCCTGGATATGCGTTATTATGTGGGTAGGTTATATTCATACAGAAAAGATGAAAAGATATGAAGAAAACTTAGCTTTGAATAGAATAATCTGCTCTTTAAGTGAGATTAGACCTGGAGTGGTAGTGTCAATAGCAACCATGTATATAAGATTAAAGTTCAGATGAAGGGCCTTATGTAATAAAATACAGAGAAGAATAACACCCATAGAATGCATATGAATCTGTAGTTTGCATGCAAGTGCTTATATCTTCTTTTTCACCAAAATTTTAGTTAAAAAATATGGAGGCACAGGATCTATAGCTTTCACAATTTTCTATAATGTATTTAATATATTCAATTGAACAGAAATTTATTAATAATATTCAACAGGAACATTAATACAAAGACCAGTAGTAGTACTTGCAATAGTGCTTTTGTTTATTTAGTTCATGGGGAAAATGTCAACAATAAAATAGAGTTCACAAATTAAGTAACTATGACAAGAAATTTCCAGAATTCTGTGCTTCAACCTGCATTTTCATGTTGTACATCTAGAACATAGTCATAAACCAAGACACATTTCAAATACCCAGTTGGAACAGTGACGAGTAGAGGACAAATCTTAGTAATAGGCCTCAGATACTATGCAATATCATCTTCAGGTCTGGGGTTGGTGTAAGGTACTTGTATCTTTTGTCCCAAAATATTCTCATCTTAGTCACAGGATGTGACAGAGGTAGGTATGGAATGGGTATTTAGGGGATTAAAGCTATCCCAAGATAAATTATAACTAGTCTCAAAATCTATAACATCTCAAAGTATCTATATGACAACAGTTTTAACTACCAAACAGCATGTTTCAGGAATACACACTCACAATGTCAAAAGCTCACGCCTAGCTCCTGGAAGTGACTAGGGCCCTAATTTATAAGGGCAAAATGCAAGTGCAGTCACCAGATGCATCTCGAGGTTGAAAAGTCTGACTATCTAAGTGACAAGAAAACTTCAGGATAGGAACAATCTCAATTGCCACCTTTCATGGACATCAATAGAAAGATAAATCATTTTGATTTGCATTTCCCTAATGACTAATGAAGTTAAGAATTTTTTAAGATGCTTCTCTGCCATCCGAAGTTCTTCATGTGAAAAGTCTTTGTTTAACTCTGTACTCCATTTTTAATAGGGTTATTTGGTTTTCTGGAGTCTAACTTCTTGAGTTCTTTATATATATTGGATATTAGTCCTCTATCTGATGTAGGGTTGGTGAAGATCTTTTCCAAATTTGTTGGATGCCGATTTGTCCTTTTGATGGTGTCCTTTGAGATTTCACCTTAAACCAGTCAGAATGGCTAAGATTAAAAATACAGGAGACACCAGATGTTGGCAAGGATATGGAGAAAGAGGAACACTCCTCCACTGCTGGTGGGGTTGCAAATTGGTATAACCACTCTGGAAATCAGTCTGGCAGTTCCTCAGACAACTGGGCACCTCACTTCCAGAAGATCCTGCTATACCACTCCTGGGCATATACCCAGAAGATTCCCCAGCATGTAATAAGGATACATGTTCCACTATGTTCATAGCAGCCCTATTTATAATTGCCAGAAGGTGGAAAGAACCCAGATATCCCTCAACAGAAGGGTGGATGCAAAAAATGTGGTATATCTACACAATGGAGTACTATTCAGCCATTAGAAACAATGAATTCATGAAATTCTTAGGCAAATGGATGGAGCTGGAGAACATCATACTAAGTGAGGTAACCCATCCTCAAAAGATGAATCATGGTATGCACTCACTAATAAGTGGATGTTAACCTAGAAAACTGGAATACCCAAATCATAATCCACACATCAAATGAGGTACAAGAAGAACGGAGGAGTGGCCCCTTGTTCTGGAAAGACTCAGTGAAGCAGTATAGGGCAAAACCAGAATATGGAAGTGGGAAGGGTTGGGTGGGAAAACAGGGGGGAGGGAAGGGGGCTGATAGGACTTTCGGGGAGTAGGGGTCTAGAAAAGGGGAAATCATTTGAAATGTAAATAAAATATATTGAATTTAAAAAAAAGAAAGATAAATCGTCATGCTCTAAAGCAACCAAACTCATAACATTTTTGTACAGCAGTGAGAAGTGCACTATCTACTTGGTAAATCTTTTCTATAATAAACAAACAAACAAGGACTGGCAAAAAAAAATGTGTAGAACAAGAGAAATCTTCATTCATGCGCTTGGCCTCCATGTATTTCTTCAATTTCTATACTAACTAAAAAATTATGGATATTCTGAAATGTTAACTGAGAAAGACTTTATTAGCCCACACCACAGTCACTCAACATTTCCTGCAAAGACATGAAGCCACTCCCATCTTTGTTACAGTATTTGTCATGCTGACAGAGATATGGATACAATCTATAAGTTGGTAGAAAATGCCCCCAACTTGAACAATGAACCACTCCTGTCCTTTCCTTTACAGAAGAGAAGGTGAAGGCAACAGGGTAGGTAATAAACCATTCACAGAGAGAAAAATAGTGTACAAAGTCTTTGAGCTATGGAGTCTAAAACACATTGAATGCAGAAACTAAACTAAAGATTAAAGAGAGGGTCTAGATCCAAACAGGAATGTAAAATGAGGAGCAAAAGTACAAAGTTACAGTTGTGAAGGGTAAAGAAGAATGAAGAACTGGTGGCAAAATGAGGAATATGATTTAAAATCTCAAAATGTGAGAAGAGATGGGAAATTTAAAAATAGGAATATTTCTAGTAGTGTATTGTAGATATTTTTACCAAATACACACATGCACACTTTTAGATAAAAATTCATATCACACCATACACAGACAAATACTCTTATACAAATTCATAGTCATATAATATACAAACATATATACTGTCACACATAAACATATACAGTCACATAAATAAACATACATGTATACATATGCATACAGACACGTAGATAAACATACACATATATAATCACACACACATACACTCAGAAACATAAATAGGCACACATGCACTATCGTACACAGGTATGTACACATGCACTCTTTCACATATAGGTACATAAACATTTTCATTTGTAAACATAAACAGATACACATATATTAAAACTCACACACAGATATATACACATTCTCAGGGAAAGAAACTATGAGACACTCCAATGTTTAGATTGTTATATTAACATAAATAAGAAACACACGCTGTATTTTAAATGTACATTACATAGCATAATATACATTACATACACATCCCATATTAATGCCATATAGTCTGTAAAAATATATATTCCAAAGCATATTATATATTGTATAGCATAAATATGTTAATATATAATTAAGATAATACTGAAGGACTACATATCTCTAAAGGCAATATGTTCTTATCTATGTGACAAAATGTCCTTAAATCTTGAAAAGGGTTTTGGTTTGCTTGTTTGTATGCTTGTATGTTGGAAACAATATCTCAGATAGCCTATGATGGTCTTCAATAGCTTTCTATATAAGATAAACATTAATAATTAATCATCCTGACTCTACCACCCAAGTGCTACTGTTATAGTATATGTTACCACAAACAGCAAAAAAACAAAAAGAGCAGCCCTGTCATTAAATTAACACTATTTTTGTAGAAATATTTGCTAAACAATTAAACCTGCTATAAGATTTTATTACATTCTTTATTTCATATTTTCATACATGCCCTTAAGTATTAAAATACATAATAATATAAGATTTTAAAACTTGACAAAAGAATAGCTGTTTACATGTTATTCTGAAGTTTTTATAAGAATATATTTTACAAATATTATTGTAATTGTTTAAGTCAACACTCTATGTAAAAATTGTCAATGGTTTTTGAATGTTTTGTTTCATTTATGAAAACCAAAGTTCTTAGAATCACACATATTTGAAATTGAAATATGGTAAAATAAAAAAATCAGAGTTTCATCCAGAAATTATTTATAGGGTTGTGTAAAATGTAAAAAGTTCTGCCAGTTGATTCAGCATCCTGTGTTTTGTGCCATTAATTATAACCATTTCATTCACTTGTATGTATGTGAGAGTTTTCTAGTGGTTAGCTAATGTTTCTTAAGCACAGTTTCTTCAATGATAGTGTGATTTAACACTGGAAGGGTACTCTGACATTCTAAACACTGGGTCTCACTCCTGTCATTTCAGGGAGTAAAATGCAATGATTTTCCATTTCCAGTGAGATCATTCTTCCCTAATTGCTCCCTGAGGAGTCAAGTGTCAGTGAGGATTTCCACCAAGTCTTGCATAATGATTAAAAATGGAGAAACCAAGGCATCTAAAGAAAAGGTCACCATATAATCACCTCTTACTGAAACAAATAGAAGTAATAGAAGCACTCCATCTTCTTCATGTACCTCAGTGAGTTTTCTCAGTCCAGAAGAAATGGTTTCACTGAATTAAACTTTATGATAATAAGCTTTTGCTTTTCAAAAGGAATTAAGTTGAAATCTTTAATTATACTTTTTTCTTTCTAGGAAATACTTTTGTAAATAAAGTTTGTTTTCGCCTGTGCTCAAGAATACATATTTTCAAATATATTGTGTGTGTGTGTGTGAAAATTGATAAATCTTAAGACAGAAGTCTCTAATTCTCCTTGTGATATAAATATCTAGGAAATGATTCTCTGTTAAGTAATAGAATTAACATTGTATCCTAGATTAGTATAGTTAGAACACCAAATGTCCTTCATTAAAAATAATTATTTACATATGAGGTTTCATATCATTAACTAATTGCCAATAGTCCAATTGCAATGAGTTATTGTGGCCAATATAATGTGATTATTCAATCACCTACTGAATGATAGCAATTTTCTTCCCAGTGTGATAAACTCTGTGTATATTTACATGATTGCATTGCAGCAACTTTGATGCATGTTTTCAAGGCAGTTCCTAGTTCAGAAAGTGAACAATAATATTTACCAATGTTACATATTTTTCATTTCAAATTTCACAGTGGAATGGCAGATATCCAAGCAAAATTTCAGATAACTAAATAAATCTGAAAAATGAAAACTATGAAAAATCTAAAGTTATTAGAAAGGCAATATATTGTCCTAATTGAATAGTCACCTGTGGACACATTTCATTTGTGTCACTGTAAATTGTATTAAATTAACTTTATAAAAGGGACTACATGCTAGAGTAGAAAAGCAAAAATTAATGGTAACTTTGTTATTGCATAATATTTTACAAACAAGATTCTTTATATTTAGGTTTATCATGCTAACATTTGAAACAATAAAACTACAGTGTGAATTAGCATTACAAATCTACTTAAATTATTTCATTCGCCAAAATATTAGTAGTTGTTTTTAGTTTTTTGTTTGTTTGTTCCGTTTTTACACAGAAAAGTAAGCCCTTATATGAGTTCAATTAATGATTTCTTATGGTGTTTTTTTAAGAAAAAGATTAATAAATGACCTTGTTAAATGCAGATAAAATTTTATTTCCTCAAAGATAAAAAAATTCCCTGCAGTCAGCAGGCTTTTCTCATGACTATGTCTGTGAGAGTCCCTATTTTAAGAAAGGTTCTGGACTGAGTGTGAATTAAATTTTGTCATGGCTTAAATTGATAGAGAAAACTGACATAAAATTGAATATATTTTAGCTTCTAGTATAACTTTTAAATAAAACTAAGCTGATGCTTTTGTGAAAAATACATTATTATTCAGAAAATTGTGACAGTTAAAATTTCAAATGTTTGCCAAACAAGCCTTGTGGCAAAACCTTTAATCCCTGTACCAGTGAGGTGGAGGCAGGCAGACCTCTGTAAGAAACAGGCCAGCAGGGGCTACACAGTAAGACCCTATTTTACGGAACTACAAATTTTGACTGTATAATTCGTGTAGTGAATTGTGTATAGTCCTTACAAAAAGTATTTAAGATTCAGATATGTTCTGGAAACAAGTTTCTAAACATGTATCAAGTATAGTAATTTAGCATCCCATTTAAATTTCTTACATCTTGTTTTGTAACTTTTTAAGAGAATATACACTATAATACTTCCAAAACAGGAGTCTCATACATTCATAGTTGATACTCTATCGTCCTGCCCCACTCACCCTAGCACTCACTTACTCACTTCCTCTCATCAGGAGCTCCCACTCAGCTTTCCAGTAAAGGCATTCTTTTTGTTCTCCATATCCTGCTTAAGATCTTTCCCCCTTCCTGTGGTCTTGTTTTTAGGTTTCAAAACTATACAAACTATACAGAAATAAATAAAAATCAAAATATAGATGTATGACATACACACACATATACACATCTGTTCTACTAAGACTGGCTTGTTTTGCTTGACATGTTTTCTAGTTGCCTTATTTTAATTAAGATATCATGAGATCATTTTTATTTGAAATTGAATAAAATATGACTGTGTCTACATGTCATATTATAAAATATCTATTCACCTGTTTGTGACTTACTGGTTCCTTTTCCTAGCTATTACGAGTGGTGCACCAATAAATGCCATTGTGGTATATAATGGATATGCCATTGTGATAGCACTTAGAGTACTTTGTGTATAATCCCAGGTGTGCTATAACTTGGCCATGTATTAATGTTGTGGGTTTTCTTTATTTATTTTACTTTTTATTTGAGAAATTTTCTTATTGATTTTCATAGCATTTGTGGAAGTTTATGTTCCTATCTGCAGTGAATAAATATTCCTCTCTCCCCCTTGACATTATCCCAACATTTTAAATTCTTTTTAATGTGGGATTGAAGACAGCAATATAATTTCATCCTTCTATATGTAAACATACATGCTTTTTATACATTCATCAAAAACTAGGTGACTTGAAGGCTAGAAAATTGGCTCACCCTTGGTGTTGTAACTTAGGGTCTAAGTTTGATTGCCAGCACCTACGTAATGATTCACAACAATCTGTAACTCTAGTTCTAAGGAATCTGACACCTTCTGCTCTGTACATGTACCAAGCATACACATTGTACACATAAATTAATGCAAGGAAAATAGTCATGTGTATAACACAAATCTGAAAACATTTTATGTGAGGTGAATTGCCATTTTCATAATTTTAACTCTGCTAATCTATGAATATAGAGCCTATTTCTGTCTTCCAGTAGTTTTTCCTTTTTTTAAATTTTCTATATTCTTTGTTTACATTCCAAATGATTTCCCCTTTCCCAGTTCCCCCCTCCCCATATGTCCCATAAGCCATCTTCTCTCTAACCATTCTCCAATCACCTCCCTCGTTTTTCTCTGTCCTGGTACTCCCCTACAATGCTGAATCAAGCCTTTCCAGGATCAGGGCCCTCTCCTTACTCCTTCAAGGGAGTCATTTGTTATGCTAATTGTGCCTTGGGTATTCAGAGCTTCTGGGCTAAATCCACTCAATATATACTTATCAGAGATTGCATTCAATGTGTATTCTTTTGTGATTGGGTTACCTCACTTAGGATGATATTTTCCAGTTCTAAAAATTTGGCTAAAAATTTCATGAATTCATTGTTTATAATTTCTGAGTACTATTCCATTGTGTAAATATACCACATTTTCTGTATCCATTCCTCCATTGAGGGACATATGGATTTTTTCCAGCTTCTGGCTATTATAAATAAGGCTGCTATGAACATAAGGGAGCATGTGTCCTTTTTGCATGCCGAGGAATCCTATGGGTATATTTCCAGGAGACATATAGCAGGGTCCTCCGGAAGTGTCATGTCCAGTTTTCTAAGGAACCAACAGACTGATTTCCATAGTGATTGTACCATCTTACAATCCCACCAGCAGTGGAGGAGTGTTCCTCTTTCTCCACATTCTTGCTAACACCTGCTGTCTCCTGAGTTTTTAACCTTAGCCATTCTGACTGGTGTGAGGTGAAATCTCAGGGTTGTTTTGATTTGCATTTCCCTAATGACTAATGATGTTGAGCATTTCTTAAGGTGCTTCTCAATCATCCGAATTGCTTCCAGTGAAAATTCTTTGTTTAGATCTATACCCCATTTTTAATAGGGTTATTTGGTTCCCTGGGATCTAACTTCTTGAGTTCTTTGTATATATTGGATATTAACCCTCTATCAGATGGAGGATTGGTGAAGATCTTTTCCCAGTTTGTTGATTGCCATCTTGTCCTTTTGACAGTGTCCTTTGCTTTACAGAAACTTTGGAATTTTATGAGGTCCCATTTGTCAATACTTGATCTTAGAGCACAAGCTATTGGTGTTCTGTTCAGGAACTTTTCCCCGATGCCCAGCTCCTCAAGGGTTTTCCCCAGTTACTTTTCTATTATTTTCAGTGTGTTTGGTTTTACGTGGAAGTCCTTGATCCACTTGGAGTTGAGCTTAGTACAAGGACATAAGAATGGATCAATTCACATTCTTCTGCATGCTGACCTCCAGTTAAACCAGCACCATTTGTTGAAAAGGCTATCATTTTCCCACTGGATGTTTTCAGTACTTTGTCAAAGATCAAGTGACCATTGGTGTGTGGATTCATTTCTGGGTCTTCAATTCCTATTCCATTGGTCCACTTGCCTGTCACTGTGCCAATAACATGCAGTTTTTAACACTATTGCTCTGAAGTATTGCTTGAGGTCTGGGATACTGATTCCCCCAGAAGTTCGTTTACCTTTGAGAATAGTTTTAGCAATCCTGTTTTTTTTTTTTTTTTTTTTTTTTTGTTATTCCAGAAGAATTTGAGAAATGCTTTTTCTAACTCTATGAAGAACTGAGTTGGGATTTTGATGGGGATTGTGATGAATCTGTATATGGTTTTGGCAAAACGCCATTTTTACTTTATTATTCCTGCCAATCCATTAGCATGGAAGATTTTTCCATTTTCTGGGGTCTTCTTCAATTTCCTTCTACAGAGACCTGAAGTTCTTGTCATATAGATCTTTCATTTGTTTGGTTAGAATCACACCAAGATAGTTTATATTGTTTTTGGCTATTGTGAAGAGTGTCATTTCCCTAACTTCTTTCTCAGCCTGCTTATCCTTTGAGTACAGGAAGGCAACTCATTTTCTTGAGTTGATTTTATAACCAGCCACTTTGCAGAAGTTGTTTATCAGCTGTGGGATTTCTCTGGTGGAGTTTTTTGGGTCACTTAAGTATACTATCATATCATCTGCAAATAGTGCAATTTGACTTCTTCCTTTCCAATTTGTATCTGTTTGACCTCCTTATCTTGTCTAATTGCTCTAGCTAGAGCTTCAAGTACTACATTGAAAAGATATGGAGAGAGAGGGCAGCCTTGTCTAGTCCCTGATTTTAGTGAAATTGTTCAATTTTCTCTCCATTTAGTTTGATGTTGGCTACCAGTTTCCTGTATATTGCTTTAACTATGTTTAGGTATGGGCCTTGAATTCCTGTTCTTTCCAAGACTTTTAGCATGAAAGTATGCTGAATTTTGTGAAATGCTTTTTCAGCATCTAATGAGATGATCATAAGGTTTTTTCTTTGAGTTTGTTTATGTAGTGGATTGCATTGATGGATTTCCTTATATTGAAACATCCCTGCATCCCTGGGATGAAGCCTACTTGATCATGGTAGATGAGTATTTTGATGTGTTCTTGGATTCAGTTGGCAAGACTTTTATTTATTTAGTATTTTTGTATCAGTATTCATAAGGGAAACTGGCCTGAAGTTTCTTTCTTTGTTGGATCTTTGTGTGGTTTTGTTATCAATGTAATTGTGGCTTCATAGAAGGAGTCAGGTAGTGTTCCTTCTGTTTCTATTTTGCGGTATAATTTGAAGAGTATTGTTGTTAGGTCTTCTTTGAAGGTATGATAAAATTCTGCACTGAAGCCATCTGGTCCTGTGCTTTTTTTGGTTGGGAGACTTTCTACGATCCCTTTTATTTATTTTAAGGGTTGTGGGACTGTGTAGATGATCTATTTGATCCTGATTTAATTTTGGTGTTTGATATCTGTCTAGGAAACTGTCCATTTCCTACAGACTCTCTACTTGTTTTGAGTACAGGCCTTTGTAGTAGGATCTGATGCTTTTTTTTGAATTTCCTCAATTTCTGTTGTTATTTCTCCCTTTTCATTTCTAATTTTGTTAATTTTGATACTGTCTCTGTGCCCTTTGGTTAGTCTGGCTAAGGGTTTATCTATCTTGTTGATTTTCTCAAAATACCAGCCCCTGATTTTGTTGATTCTTTATATGGTTCTCTTTGTTTCTACTTGATTGATTTTGGCCCTGAGTTTGATGATTTCCTGCCTTCTATTCCTCCTGGGTGAAATAGCTTCTTTTTGTTCCAGGGCTTTCAGGTGTGTCATTAAGCTGTTAGTGTATGCTCTCTCCATTTTCTTTTTGGAGGCACTCAGGGCTACGAGTTTTCCTCTTAGCACTGCTTTCATTGTGTCCCATAAATTTGGGTATGTCTTCATTTTAATTAAATTCTAAAAAGTCTTTGATTTCTTTCTGTATTTCTTCCCTGACTGAGGTATCATTGAGTAGAGTACTGTTCAGTTTCCATGTGTATATGGTCTTTCTCTTGTTATTGTTGCTATTGAAGACCATTTTTACTCCATAGTAATCTGATAGGAGGCATGGGATTATTTTGATCTTTTTATATTTGTTGAGGTCTGTCTTGTGACCAATTATATGACTGATTTTGGAGAAGGTACAATGAGGTGCTGAGAAAAAGGTATATTCTTTTGCTTTAGGAAGAAATGTTTATATATATATATGTATGTATATATATGTTAAATATAATTGGTCCAAAGCTTCAATTAGTTTTAGTGTCCCTGTTTATTTTCTGTTTTCCTGATTGGTCTATTGAGGAAAGTGCAGTGTTGAAGTCACCCACAATTATTATGTTAGGTGCAATGTGTGCTTTGAGCTTTAGTAAAGTTTCTTCTATAAATGAGGGTGCCCTTGCATTTGGAGCATAGATGTTCAGGATTGAGAGTTCTTCTTGGTGTATTTTTTCTTTGACCAGCAAGAAGTGTCCCTCAGTGTCTCTTTTGTCGACTTAGGTTGAAAGTCAATTTTATCTGATATTAGAATTGCTACTCCGGCTTGTTTCCTGATACCATTTCCTTGTAAAATTTTCTTCCAGCCTTTTACTCTAAGGTAGTGTTTTTCTTTGACACTGAGATATGTTTCCTGTATGTAGCAAAATGTAGGGTCCTCTTTACATATCCAGTCTGCTAGTCTATGTCTTTTTATTGGGGAATTGAGCCCATTGATGTTAAGAGATATTAAGGAATAGTGATTATTACTTCCAGTCATTTTTGATGCTATTTTTTATATTTGATTTGCTATCTTCTTTTGGGTTTGATGAAAGAAGGTTAATATCTTTCTTTTTCCACCGTGAAGTTTCCCTCCTTGTATTGGTATTTTCCTCCTATTATCCTTTGCAGGGCTGGGTTTGTGGAAAGATATTGGCTAAAATTGGTTTTGTCATGGAATATCTTGGTTTCTCCATCTATGGTGATTGAGAGTTTTGCTGGGTATTGTAGTTTTGACTGGCATTTGTGTTCTCTTAGAGTCTGCATGACATCTGCCCAGGATCTTCTAGCTTTCATAGTCTCTGATGAGAAGTCTGGTGTGATTCTGATAGGTCTTCATTTATATGTTACTTGTCCTTTTTCTCTTACTGCCTTTAATATTCTTTCTTTGTTTTGTACATTTGGGGGTTTGATTATTGTGAGAAAGGAGGTATTTCTGTTCTTGTCCAGTCTGTTTGGAGTTCTGTGGCTCCTTGTATATTTATGGGCATCTCTGTCTTTAGGTTAGGGAAGTTTTCTTCCATAATTTTATTGAAGATATTTTCTGGCCCTTTAAGTTGTAAATCTTCACTCTCATCTATGCCTATAATCCTTAAGTTTGGAGTTCTCATTTTGTCCTGGATTTCCTAGATGATTTGGGTTACAAGCTTTTTGCATTTTGCATTTTCTTGGACTGTTAAATGAATGTTTTTTATGGTATCTTCGGCATCTCAGGGTCTTTCTTCTATCTCTTTTATTCTGTTGTTATTTGCATCTATGGCCCCTGATTTCTTCCCAAGGTTTTATATCTCCAAAGTTGCCTTCCTTTGTGATTTCTTAGTTCTTTCTACTTCTGTTTTTAGATCCTGGATGGTTTTGCTCAGCTCTTTCACTTGCTTGTTTGTGCTTTCCTGTAATTCTTTAAGAGATTTTTGTGTTTCCTTTTTCATGACCTCAGCCTGTTGACCAAAGTTCTCCTGTATTTCCTTAAGTGATTTTTGTGTTTCCTCCTTATTGGCTTCTATCTTTTGACCCATATTCTCCTGAATTTCTTTCAATCCTTTTTGTGCTTACCTTGTAAGGGCTTCTAACTTTTGATCCATTTTTCTCCTGAATTTCTTTAAGAGATTTATTTATGTCCTTCGTGATGTAACAGCATCATGACGAGTGATTTTAAATCCATATCTTGTTTTTCTGGTGTGCTGGGGAGTCATGGACATGCTGTTAGTGGAGAATTGGGTTCAGATGCTGCCATATTGCATTGATATCTGTTAGTAACACTCCTACATTTGCCTTTTGCCATCTAGTTCTCACTGGTTTTAGTTGGTCTTGTTGTCAATGCCAGACTCACCATTGAAAGCTGCCTCTTCCTAGCTCACCTCTGGGTTTATTGCTGGCTTCCTGCACTGCTTGGAGATGGGGCGCTGTGGTCGAGGCTGTTCCCAATCCAGAGGCAGAGACTGGAAGGCTCTTGCCAGAGGCCTCTGGACTGGATCCTTTGCTCTGCAGTGCAGGATATTCCAGTGCAAGCTGCCTCTTCCTAGCTGGCCTCTGGGTTGTTCAGCTGGCTTCCTGTACTGCTTGGAGATGGGGCATTGTGTTCCCAATCCAGAGGTGGAGAGTATTTTATTTTTAGATTCAGATTTCTGGGTTATTGATTATAGGGATTTTTAATGTCCTTGGTTTAGTTTACTACTAGGTATGCTATTTTATACATATCTAGGTGTGAGTCTGTGTGTGTGTGTGTGTGAGAGAGAGAGAGAGAGAGAGAGAGAGAGAGAGAGAGAGAGAGAAAGAGAGAGAGACAGAGACAGAGAGAGACAGAGAGAGACAGAGACAGAGACAATGAGCACCAGCATCATATGACAACTTATATCTTATTCTAGAGTTTAGTGGAAATTCTATGTTTTTCTGTTTAGAATAACTCTGCCTAAAGATTTTTAAGCATAAAGAATATAACCTTATGTTATCTTCTTTATTTTAATAGTTTATTCAAAACTATCAAGAATAAATAATTTTAAACATTAACAAAAAACCTTTCATATGTGTATATGGTGTTCAGCTGAAGGACTGACTATATTAGATTGGTCTATTGGGACTCACATTGGTTAACTTAATGCATACAGGCCCAGCTGTTTGTAAGTAGCACCATCCCTGGACAGATAGTGGTAGAGAATATAATAAAATTAGCTTAGCCCATGTCTCTAACCCTGTAACTGTTGGTCTTTCCACCTGTGCATAAGTTCCCCAAAATAACAACTCTAAGACTTAATATGTCATAATGGACCCAGATATGCAGCAGCAGGAGTCTGTTACCACCAAAGGGAGGTGGATATCCCTGGCCTGGGCTGCTGCCTGAGAACATAGTGATATCTGAGGGTTGTGCAAAAATGGCCACACCCCCTTATCTGGGCATACTTGGAGATCTGACCCCAGAGGCATGAAAGCAAGAGTGCTGACACTGTCTTAGCAAGATGCAGTACTAGGGAGAAGAGTGACCCACACATTGTGGGAGTTGCAGGTGAGCCTGTCTAAAGACAAAATTGCATGAGCACTGGTCCTAACATTGTCTCTTATATGGTAACTTGAATGAGGAAGAAACACACCCTCCTTATTTACTCCTCACCACCTGAGACAAGAAAGAGACCTGGCCCTGGGATCCTGAGGATCCTGGAATCATGAGGGGTCCTGCCCCTCATGAGCTTCATCACTCAGGAGACTGGGCCCTCCAACACTCCTAGGCAGCATAGTAGAGCTGAACCTGGTGTCAGAAGAGTGGGTGAGCCAGCCTCACTGAGTGTGAGTGAGCCAGCCCTGTTTCTTGCATATTGGAGGGAGAGATCCCCTCCCCTCCCTCATCTCTTGACATCTATAGCAAATGGGTAAACTGGCTGGGGCCCATGAGAGTTGGAGAAATGGCTATGTCCTTACTCAGCTGCAAAAACACTCAGAAGAGTGGGCCCTGCACTTCGCCTGGGCATCAGGATATAGTTATCATTGGTTGCTAAAGATTGCTGGTGAGCCAGCCCACAACATGAGAGTGGTAGAGCTGGTGGGATGACCAACTCAGATAAACCTCAGTGCTAGATCCAAGGTTTGGATTGGCCCACCCTAACATCTACCCCATCGATAAACTACTGGGGTACTATAGGTTCTACATGATACAAGGCAACCACAGAATATTGGATAGGTGTTCCAATGAGGCTCTAGTATTGAAGTCAGAGGCCTCATACCACACCAAGCCATTGGAAAGAACATTTACAAGCAATGATGTGTACACAGAAGGGCATATTGTAGGACACACTGTGACATACAACAGCTTCTACAGGGAGATATTTTTCTTTGTTGGTGGATGAGGTTGCAATAGTGGAGAACAGATATCAGGGGATTGAGTAGGACTGGGGTTCATAATGTGTAATTCACACACAAAAAAACCAATAAATGAACAAACAAAAAGAATCAAGCCAATAGAAAAATTCCAGACTAGAGCAACATAATTGTTCTGCTTAAAATCTGCCAAGAAAGACCCATTATTTTTCTCTCTATTTGAGTTGTCTAGTTTAGTAAAGCATGTGATTTAGAGAAATGGTATGTCAAAAGAAGGTGACACTCTATCACAGAGAAAAAGATTTCTCTGCAAGTGCCTGTTGCTGACACCTCATTTGTAACCAGGGTCATTGTAGAGATTTGCCAGCCCCTTCCCAAATTAGAAGGGCTTATTTATCAAAATACACATATTTCTTGATGTAGTTTCTCTTAGATAATGATAATTATAGCCTTGCATTCTGGGATTGGAGCCTATAGTCCTTCCAAAACAAGGCTATATCTAATTGATTCATTTGTCTTCGAAATACAAAGTGCAAATATCACATGGCAGGCACCTTATAAATATTTCTTTGTTGAATAAATAACTACAGCTTTTGGTTTCTTGGTTTATACACTTCAGAAATTCATGAAGACAATTTTTTTTTAATGAACCTGCCATCCCATTATTATGATTACTTCTGTAAATAATTCACCTTTCAAATACAGGTTCATTGTATATATCCACTGAAATTATGTGCCGCTTTAAATCAATTGATTATAGTTGGCTTAGTAATTTGTTGTATGGAAGCATATTTTAACACATTTGTTTATACTTAATTATTATCCAACATTGAGCAAGTATTAATACACTACATTCCCATATTGTGGCAAATATTGGTTTATATATTTTTATGAAATTGTTTTATTCTGACTATCATTTTATCCTATTTGAGATATAAAAACATTTTTAATCCAAAATAAACCTAACAAATAATAGTTTTGTCTGAGCTTTTTACAATGAATTTATTTTCCACCAGATTTGAAATGCTCAAAGATGCCCTGTCTTTATGATAAATATTTATTTTTATGATCCTCACAATTCAAATGGTCTGAGATTCAGTTTTCCATGATTTTGTCGTTTCTTTGTTGGGATGAACTAATATTTTCACTCTAGACATATAACTATGAGGGAAACTCATAAACAACTTGTTCTGAATCGCAGCCCTGCTCTTGATGGCACCTTCTATTTGCACCTCTGACCACACTTTTCACAGAAGTGAATTTCAGGATTCAAGCAGAACTTAAGCCTCTTAAGAATAGAGGCAAAGCACACTCTGAACAAAACAGATGAATCTGTAGAATACTAAAATTATTTTCTTTTTAATCCAGTGTGGTAAAATGACAGGTGAAATATAACAGTACTAAGCAAGAAAGAGGCATTCACTCATGAAGTGATAACAAGGATGTGCTGAGGCAAGTCAGCAGGATCTGATGATCAATTCAGTGTGCATCCCAGGACAGAAAGGACTCTGATTTTTCCAGGTGTTTACACATTCCTTTTACATTTATGGATAGAATTAAATGGATAAACAAAATCACATATTATATAATACAATATTATTTGTATCTATTGCTAAAATGTATGTCTCTACTGTAATGCTATAATATGAAGTTTAGACATAAAGGAGTCACATTGTGTTTGGAGAGTTAGATTACATTTGATTTAGAGGGTCAATGGGAAGTAGTAGAGGAGTTAAGGGCTGAAGCTTCTTCCAGAGCAATTTGATCAGGTGACAGGAACTGGGGACTGCCTGGTCTCTTTTAGTCCTGAAGATTAGGTGTGTCATGCCTAAGCATAATGGATACTGAGTAACAGACATATCACACTCCATCTCTAAATTCTGCTCACATAACCTCGTGTGTAAACTTGGAATTCTTAGAAAACCCATATATATTTTGAAAGATCAGATTTTCATTTTCTTCACCTGTGAAAAATTAATATGAGTACAGTTTTAAGCACACATGTATACATGTTACTGTATATCAGTTAGATCAAGGCTAACTTCACTATTTCCATAACTTCAAAATATCTACTATATGATTGAGACAGTGAAACTAAAATGGCAACATATTAGTATGAAAATCATTGCAAAATTTGTCTAAAAGGATTGGAAAACTACTAGATTTTTCTAGGAAATACACTGAGAAAAACTGTCATGGAATCTGTTAGATGAATATGATTTATAAAGCATCTCTTCCAGGATATAATTAGATATTGTCATACCCACATTTAACATACTTAGTGGGTATGTTTTTATTGCACATCATGATGAGTTTTATAAGACCATGTCAATAGGATCAAATCCATCCCACACGCTTTTCTGCATACATCTTTTATAGGATAAATTACATTTTATTTAATAATTTATGGTTGAAGAAATAAAAGTCATCTGACTAAGACAATATAATTCAAGATATGAACATGTTTTAAATGATATCACGTATCATCCAAACCTTATTTCCCATTGTGCATTATAATTTTACCAAATTACAGTGACTCGGTATTTATATAGAGATATAACATTCTTATAAAAGTTATGCTGACATGAGCATCTAATGGAAAGTGATGCTGACATTATGGTCTTTAAAGATTTCATTCATACATTTTTTAAAGTTTCCAATGCTAACTTAATTAAAAAATTCATAAGTAGATGAATTTTGATGCTAGCTTGTTTCCTCCTTGTACACTTGATTCATTCTATGTTCCCAAATCATGTGATAAGTTTACGAACACTTGAGAAACATCTTAGCCTAGAAGTCAAAATGAAAAATCTTAATGGATAGATAGGTAGACTTATAGATACATGATGGAGATATTTGATAGGTGGATAGATAATAAATATATGATATATAGGTCCATAGATAATAGATAGATGATTGATGATAGATGATAGATAGGTAGATAGAAAGCCCACAGACAGACAGATAGATGATAGAAGATAGACAGATAGATATATAGATGATAGATAGATAGATAGATAGATAGATAGATAGATAGATAGATAGATTAGAGACATAGATACATAGATACATAAATATGTAGATGATAGGTAGGTAGATAGACAGCCAACAGACATATAGATGGTAAGTAGATGATAGACAGATAAACATATATGAAGAGATTGGTTTATTATGGTTTTGTATGTTTGTTTGATTTTGTTTTTCATTTAGTTTTTGAGACACATGGTCCTTTTACTCAGTACAGGATGGACTAGAATTCACTATGTATCATTGGTCAGCCTCAAAATAATCCTCCTGTTTTTGCTTCCCAAGACTGAGATTGTGAAAATGTAATATTATTTCTTTTCAGACATTTGGCAATTGAATTGGAAATTATAAAATTTAACTTTAATGTGTTAAACATGCTCTTTAGCCGGTTAATAATAGTATCCTAATATTGCCATGCGTTTTTACAGAAGTATATGAAATGTCTTTAAAGCAGCTTTATTTGACGTGGCTTTGCCTACTTTTATTTCCAAAGTATATAAAGCCCTGGATTCAATATCTTATAAACAAAATTGAGAGGAAATGACCACTTGGATTGAACTGGGTGTCTATGCTGTATATGTACTAGTAATGAACCAAATCTGCATACACTCCACCTATAGAAACTACTTCCAAGTTAAAGAGACTGACCTTAAGGGAGTGATCCAAAAAAACAGACTCATTATTATTACTGTGATATTTTGCCCTTAGGCATCTACTCTGAGACTAGAGTCAGTTCTGCAGCAGTGTCTCAGTTAAGCACTTGGTCTTATTTGTCCATTTTCAATTGCCTTTTGTACATATCTCTTTGAAGAATCTGCCATTACATTCTTATTGTCTTAGAGCTTTGTATGCCTACTTGTCTAGTTTGGCAAGACTTTTATTTGAGAGTTAAAAATAGTTAATTGTGGAGTCCTAAGCTTTATGGCAAGGTAAATAGTATGGATAAAATATTAGTGATTGGAGAAAACAGAACCTTTTATCACAGTTTAGTTTATTGTGTTTTAGTATATTAAACAGTTATTGTTTGTATTTTCCTATAAAAACTCTTCTCTGTTTGCTATGTTTATATTTGCATACATATACACATGGAGGGTGTGGGATAGAAAGATATAGACAGACTACAGAGACAAAGGCACAGAGACAGGTAGTGAGTGTAAATCAGTATTTTGAGTTAGTTACACTTATACATAATGATATATTCTTAAAATTCAAAAAAAAATCAATTATCAATGAAAATATTCTTTAATTAAATGCTACCTTTTGTAGATATCTACTAACCTTTCATTAAAACTTACTGAGTTGAATTTTCTTACTCATCTTTTTGTGTTCTGGGTTGCAATAATAATATTACAAATCACTGTGTATTTTACATTTAATTAGATTCACAGGACTTCGAGTGTTATCATGTTTGCAAAGGACTTATTGTTATGCGAGGAAAGAATGAAGAGAATGCAAACTAGAGGGAGCAATCAATACAAGGAAATATGATGAGACATGTTGGGAACACCAGGAGTTCATCCCCAGCAGGGACATTTAGAGAAGATTTCAGAGCATCCAATCCAGATTTTAAGAAGTATTTACACATTCATGGGTACACATTACACTGCTTATAACCTCTGTCTTCTCATACTGTCCAATCACAAAATAAAAGAACAGATTCCTGCAAGCAAAATACCAACAGGAAACAGAGTAACCTGGCAGAAAATGTGCAACACACACTGCTACAGTATATGGGAGGACTTACCAATCAGTTCATCAATCAGTGATGATTGTCATAGAAATGTTGAAGTACATCATTGACCAGGAGGTTGTGAAATGTATGCAGGAGATTTTTGACTTGCTAGAGATCACTTCATTTTACCTTCTATGGTGAATCAAACTGAATCAAGATAATACATTCCTTTTGCTGCTTTGTACATATACACGAAGAGGGGAAGTATTAATAATCAAATACATCAAATGAGGTACAAGAAGAAAGGAGGAGTGGCCCCTTGTTCTGGAAAGACTCAGTGAAGAAGTATAGGGCAAAACCAGAATGGGGAAGTGGGAAGGGGTGGGTGGGAGGACAGGGGGAGAGAAGGGGGCTTATGGGACTTTTGGGGAGTGGGGGGATAGAAAAGGGAAAATCATTTGAAATGTAAATAAAAAATATATCGAATAAAAAAAAAGAAAAGATAACTAAACATTCTGGAGTCCAGCTTTGCTTCACAATTCCCAAATCAGCTCCTAGTTAGTATATGATCTCCTGTTTGGTGGTTATTCTGGGTTGTTGGTTAAGCTATAGTGAGAACAGATGAAAACTGTTTATCTCTTTCTCTTTGGCATAGTCATTCAAGGAGCTGGTGCTGACATTTTAAAATGGATTATAAATGGTAATAAGTTCATGGAGAAGAGAATGAAAATCATTTGTTCACTTATAGGAAATATAAGAATTTTTTTGTTGTTGAGAATGAATTACAGTATAACTATGTTCTAGCGATCTGACACTATATGTCCACCTTAATTTTCTGCTTAAACACTCGGATTTAACACATCTATGTTGATTATATATCAAAAATTTAAGTATTTTTGTTAAAATTTGAAAAGACTATTATTTTAAAAAGATAATTACTACTGATCTGCCAATAACTTAAGCTTACTTTGTGTTTATGAAATGAGCATTGTGAGATACACATGTTAAGAGCAAAAAAAGCAGCAGGAAGGAGAAAAACAGATAGAGATAAATCATTTCCATTTAACTTTTATGTTTGTTCATAGTTTTCATATAAAATACTTACTCTGCCCATAAACTTTCTACAATTAAACACCTACCACATCTAATAATGGTAACTCCTTACTGAGGACTCAGCTCAGAGTAAATGCCTAACAATCTTATTCATAGTCCCAGCTGAAATAAACACATTCTCACTATTACAAATACGCATACATTTTAATTTTTCTTAAAAAAATCTATTTTCTGACTAATACAAATTCCAAATATTTTTTTTCAGTTTTTGACATATTAGCTAGAATTATTTGGTAAATAAGTGCTGATTAGAATAATTAACATATAAAACTGAAATATCTTAAGGTCGTTATTTAAAATTATTTCATGAAACCAAAAACATGTCAAGTAATATAGTTAAATAGTCTATGGGAATAAAAGTGTCAGGTACTTTCTATGTGATCTTGCTTTTATTTATTGTGTGTTACACAAATTAATGATCTTAGCAATACAATATTCTTTCCATGTGAATCATGTGTTGCTTGAATTCTTTGGGTTCTAAAAATAGATGAAATAAAATATTGTCTGATAATATGATATCACAGTTATGTTCTCAATGTTTACAGTGCATTTTTGGAAGTATGAAAAAGAATGCCATTTTCTTTTTTATTAGATATTTGCTTTATTTCTGTTTTAAATGGTAACCCCTTTCCTCTTTACCCCTCCAGAAATCCCCTATCTAATCCCCCTTCCCCTTGCTGAACTCATTCCCCAATTTCCTGACTTGTATTCCCCTATTCTGGGGAATGGAGTGCTCACAGCACCAATAGTCTTTCCTCTAAGTGATGTCTGAAATAGTCATCTTCTGCTACATATGTAGATGGAGTCATTGGTCCCTCCATGTGTATGTACTCTTTGGTTGGTTGTTTAGTCCCTGGAGCTCTCAGAGTACCTGTTGGTACATATTCTTGTTCCTTCTAAAAACTGACAACCTCTTCAGCTCCTTGGGTCCTTTCTCTAGCTGCTCCATTGGAGAACCTGTGTTCATTCTATTGGTTGGCTGTGAGCTATGGGTATTTCAATCCACTTTCCAATAAGCCTCAAAGCATCCACACTTTGGTCTTCCTTCTTCTTGAGCTTCATATAGTCTGTGAATTTTATCTTGGGTATTTCAAGCTTTTGCGCTAATATCTACCTATTAGTGAGTGCATTTCATGTGTGTTCTTTTGTGATTTGGTTACCTCACTCAGGATGATATTTTCTAGCTCCATCCATTTGCCTAAGAATTTCATGAATTCACTGTTTGTAATGGATGTATAAATGTACCACGTTTTCTGCATTCATTCCTCTGTTGAGGAACATTTGGGTTCTTTCCAGATTCTGGCTATTAAAAATAAGGCTGCTATGAACATAGTTGAGCATGTGTCCTTTGCATATGTTGGAGCATCTTCTGGATATATGCCCAAGAGTGGTACAGCTGGGTCCAATTTTCTGAGGAACTGCCAAACTAATTTCTAGAGTGATTTTTGTCAGCTTGCAATGTCACCAGCAATGGAGGAGTGTTCCTCTTTCACTACATCCTCTCTAGGATTTTCTGTTCCTTGAGATTTTGATCTTAGCCACTCTAACTGGTATGAGGTACAATCTCAGAGTTGTTTTGATTTGGATTTCCCTGATGATTAAGGATGCTGAACATTTCTTTAGGTGTTTTTCAGCTATCTTGTATTCCTCAGTTGAGAATTATTTGTTTAGCTCTATACCCCATTTTTAATATGGTTATTTGGTTCTCTGGATTCTAACTTCTTGAGAATTTTTTGTATATATTGGATATTAACCCTCTACCAGCTGTAGAATTGGTAAAGATCTTTTCCCAATCTGTTGGTTGACGTTTTGTCCTATTGACAGCATCCTTTGCCTTATAGAATCTTTGTAATTTTATAAGGTCCCATTTATATTAGAGCACAAGCTATTGGTGTTTTATTCAGGAAATTTTCCCCTGTGCCCATGTGCTTCAGGTTCTTCCCCACTTTCTCTTCTATTAGGTTCAGTGTATCTGGTTTTATGTGGAGGTTCTTTATCCACTTGGACTTAAGCTTTGTGTTGGGAGAGAATAATGGATCAATTATATCATTCTACATGTTGACTGCCAGTTGAACCAGCACCATTTGTTGAAAGTGCTGTCTTTTTTCCACTGGATGGTTTTAGCTCCTTTGTCAAATATCAAGTGACCATAAGTGTGTGGGTTCATTTCTGGGTCTTCAATTATATTCCATTGATCTTCCTGCCTGTCTCTGCATCAATACCATACAGTTTTTCATCACTATTGCTCTGTAGTAGAGCTTGAGGTCAGGGATGGTGATTCTGCTAGAAGTTGAAAGTAGTTTTCACTATCCTGGTTTGTTGTAGTAGTAGTAGTAGTAGTAGTTGTTGTTGTTGTTGTTGTTGTTGTTGTTGTTGTTGTTGTTATTCCAGGTAGATTTGGAAATTGTTCTTTCTAACTCTATGAAGAAATGAGTTGGAATTTTGATGGGGATTTCCTTGCATCTGTAGATTGCTTTAGACAAGATAGCCATTTTTACTATATTATCCCTGCCAATCCATGAGTATGAGAGATCTCTCCATCTTCTGAGATCTTCTTCAATTTCTTCTGTTGAAAGTTGTTAAAGTTCTTATCATACAGATTTTTCACTTGCTTGGTTAGAGTCACACCAGGTTATTTTATATTTTTTGTGACTATTGTGAAAGGTATCATTTTCCTTGCTTCTTTCTCAGCCTCTTTATCCTTTGATTATCCTACTAATTTGTTTGAGTTAATTTTATATCCTGACACTTTGCTGTAGTTGTTTATCAGGTTTAAGAGTTCTCTGGTGGAATTGTTGGGGTCACTTAATTATTCCTTTCCAATTTGAATCATTTTGACCTCCTTTTGTTTTTTAATTGCCCTGACAAGGACTTCAAATACTATATTGAACAGGTAGGGAGAGAGTGGACAGCCTTCACTAGTCCCTGATTTCTGTGGGATTGATTCTAATTTCTCTCAATTTAGTTTGATGTTGGCTACTGGTTTACTATATATTGCTTTTACGATATTTAGGTATGGGCCTTAAATTCCTGATCTTTCCAAGACTTTTATCATGAAGAGGTATTGGATTTTGTCAAATGTATTCTCAGTAGCTAATGAAATGCTCATGTGTTTTGTTTTGTTTTGCTTTACTTTGTGTTTGTTTATATAGTGGATTACATTGATGGATTTCCATATATTGAACCATCCCGTTCAGCCTACTTGATCATGGTATATGATAATTTGGATGTCTTCTTGGATTCAGTTGGCAAGAATTTTATTGAGTATTTTTGCATTGATATTCATAAGGGAAATTGGTCTAAAGTTCTCTTTCTTTTTTGGATCTTTCTTTGTGTGGTTTAGATATCAGAGTAATTGTGGCTTCATAAAATGAATTGGGTAGTGTTCCATCTGTTTCTATTTTGTGGACAAAATTGAAGAGTATTGGTATTTGGTCTTCTTTGAAGGTCTGATAGATCTCTGCATTGAACCCATCTGGTCCTGGGCTTCTTCTGGTTGGGAGACTATTAATGACTGTTTCCATTGCATTAGGGGTTATGAAATTGTTTAGATAATTTATCTGATCCTAATTTAACTTTGGTACCTGGTATCTATCTAGAAAATTGCCAGTTTCATCTGGATTTACCTATTTTGGCATATAGCTTTTGTAGTAGGGTCTGAAGATTTTTTTGGATTTCCTCAATATCTGTTCTTATGCCTCCCTTTTCATTTCTGGTTTTGCTGATTTGGATACTGTCTCTGTGCCCTCTGGTTAGTTTGGCTCAGGGTTTATCTATCTTGTTTTTTTTTTTTTTCAAAGAACCAGTTCCTGGTTTGGTTGATTCTTTGTATGGTTCTTTTTGTTTGTTTGTTTTCTTGGTTGATTTCAACCCTGAGTTTGATAATTTCCTGCCTTCTAGCCCTCTTGGGTGTATTTGCTTCTTTTTGTTATAGAGCCTTCAGATGTGCTGTTAAGCTGTAGGGTATTCTCTTTCCAGTTTCTTTTTGGAGGTACTCAGGTCTATGAGTGTCCCTCTTAGTTCTGCTTTCATTGTGTCCCATAAGTTTTAGTCATGTTGTGCCTTTTTTTTTCATTAAATTCTAAAAAGTCTTTAAATTTTTTTATTTCTTCCTCAACCAAGTTATCCTTGAGTAGAGTATTGTTCAGTTTCCATGTGTATGTATGCTTTCTGTTGTTTTTGTTGTTACTGAAGACCAGCCTTAGTCCATGGTGATCTGATAGTTATTTCAGTCTTCTCATAACTGCTGATGTCTGTTTTGTGACTGAGTATATGGTCAATTTTGGAAAAGGTACAATGAGTTGCTGTGAAGAAGGTATATTCTTTTGTTTAGGGGAAAATGTTCTATAGATATCTGTTTAATCTCTTTGGCTCATAACTTCTGCTAATTTCAATGTTTCTCTGTTTCGCTTTTGTTTCTGTGATCTGTGCATTGATCAGAGTGGGGTGTTGAAGTCTCCCATGATTATTGTGTGGGGTGTAATGTGAGGTTTGAACTTCATTAAAGTTTCTTTTATGAATGTTGGTGCATTTGTATTTGGAGGATATATGTTCAGAATTGAGAGTTCATCTTGGCAGATTTTACCTTTGATGTGTATGGATTGTCCTTCCTTATCTTTTTGGATTACTTCAGGTTGAAAGTCAATTTTATTTGCTATTAGGATGGCTACACCAGCTTGTTTCTTGGGATGATTTGCTTGGAAAATTGTTTTCCAGCCTTACTCTGAGGTGGTGTCTGTGCCTAAGTTGGGTTTCCTATATGCAGCAAAATGTTGGGTCCTGCTTATGTATCCAGTCTCTTAGTCTATGTCTTTTTATTGGAGAATTGATGTTAAGAGATATGAAGTAGAAGTAGAAGTGATTGTTGTTTCCTGTTATTTTTGTTATTAGAGGTGGAGTTATGTTTGTGTGTCTCTCTTGTTTTTGGTTTGTTAAAAGAAGATTAATTTCTTGCTTTTTCTAATGTGTAGTTTTCCTCCATTTATGGGTGTCCATTTATCCTTTGAAAGAATGGATTTGTGCAAAGATGTTTTTGTAAATTTTTTTGTCATGGAATAACTTGGTTTCTCCATCTATGGTAATTGAGTGATTTTGCTGGGTATAGTACCCTGGGTTAGCATTTGTGTTCCCTTAAGGTCTGTATGACATCTGCTCAGGATCTTCTGACTTTCATAGTCTCTGGTGAGAAGTCTCCTGTAACTCTGATAGGTTTGCCTTTATATGTTATTTGACCTTTTTCCCTTACTGCCTTTAATATTCTTTGTTTAGTGCATTTGGTGTTTTAATTATGTGATGGGAGGAATTTTCTGGTGCAATCTATTTGGAGTTCAGTAGGCATCTTGTATGTTTATGGGCATCTCTTATTTTTAGGTTAGGGAAGTTTTCTACAATTTTGTTGAAGACATTTACTTGCACATTAAGTTGAAAATCTTCACTCTCTTCTATACCTATAATCCTTAGGTTTTGCCTTCTCATTTTGTCTTGTATTTCTTGGATGTTTTGGGTCAGGAGATTTTTGCATTTTGCATTTTCTTTGACTGCTGTGTCTATGCTTTCTGTGCTATCTTCTTCATCTGAGATTCTCTCTTCTTTCTGTTGTATTCTGTTGTTGATGCTTGCATCCATGACTCCTGACTTCTTGCCTAGGTTTCCTATGTCTAGTATTGTTTCCTCTTTGTGATTTCTTTGTTTCTAGCTCCATTATTAGATCTTGGATGTTTTTGTTCAATTCATTTACCTGTTTTGTTTTGTGTGTGTTGTGTGTGTGTGTGTGTGTGTGTGTGTTTTCCTATAGTTCTTTAAGGGCTTCTCACTGTTTACTTGTGTTATCCTGTATCTCTTTAAGGGAGTTATGTCCTTCTTGAAGCCTTCTAACAGCATCATGAGCTGTGATTTTAAATCCAAATCTTGCTTTTCTGGTGTGTTGGGGTATCCAGGACTTGCTGTTGTGGGAGAATTGGGTTCAGATGGTTTCATGTTGCCTTGATTTCTGTTGGTAATGTTTCTACATTTGCCTTTTGCCATCTAGTTATCTCCGGTGTTAGTTGGTCCTGCTGTCTCTGGCTGGAGCGTGTCCCTCCTATTGGCCTGCAATCCTGTCTCAGTATCCCTGGGTGACCACCTCTCCCCTGGCACAGAGTGCTGTGGCACTGCCCAGCTCCTGGGTGCAGGTAGAGCCCGGACTGACCCTATCCCAGAATGGCTGTTCTGCCATTCCTGTGTTCCCTGAGCTACTGGATACACCAGCCTGCTCAGTTGCTGGAGAGAAGATGGCTACCTCCCCTGTAAACTCTGGAACCAAATCACCCCAAGCAGAGCAGCTCTCCCCTGGCAGAATCAGTGCACAGTTGGCTGTGGTACTGCCCAGCTCCTGGGTGCAGGTGGAGCCCTTGTGGACCCTGTCCCAGATGTTCTCGCACTTTGGTGTTCCTTGAGCTCCTGGCTGTAACTGCCTGCTCAATTGCTGGAGAGAAGATGGCTCAAGGAACATCATTTTCAAGTTCACATTTTGCTATGTGAAATTAGATTTAGTGACAGTAATCTCTATACCAAGTTAGAAACCCACAATTAAACCTGAATATATGCCTAGAGATTATTAATTATAAACATGATGTTCTAGAGGTCAGTATAGATGGTTGACAAGTGAGCCATACTTGACAACTTGTTTAGGTTGAGATGACAACATTGAAATTAAAATTTATACTTGAAATGTCATATGACAAAATATCACAGATGTGAGAATCAGGTCTTTTAAAATGACTGTAGAGCATCTCTTGCTACACTGGACAGGAACACATACATCATTTCAGCAGTGTGTTTCTCCAGAGGGAAGAAAATAATATTTCATAGTCTAATTTTTTTATTAATACAATTAGTTTGTTTATTTATTTACATTCTAAATGTTGCTCATAATGCAGGTCCTCCCTCACAGAATCCCTTTCCCACCCCCCATCCCCTTGTCCTTTGAGAAAATGCCCGCCATCTCCCCACCCTGAAATGTCAAGAGATGCTCTGCCAGATTAGGCACTCCTCCCACTGAGCCAGACAAGGCAGCCATGACATACAAGCAGCCTGACTGCTACTTATGTAATGATGCCTCTTCCAGCCAGTGTATGATTCTGAGATCTCTCAGAGGTGGGGGTTTGTTGACTCTTTAGGTCTTCATTTGGAGTTCCCATCTACTTAAGACCTTCAATCCTTCCCTTAACTCTTCCATAAGTGTCCCTGACTTCTGTCTAATTTTTAGCTGTAAGTATCTGTATCTGTTTCAGTCCTCTGCTGGATAGAGCCTCTCAGAGGACAATTATGCTAGGCTCCTGTCTGGTAGCATAACAGAGTATCATGAATAATGTTGGGAATTGGTGGTTGTACATGAGATGGGTCTCAAGTTGACCTGGTTATTGGTAGGCATTTCTTTCCATCTCTACTTTATCCCACCATTGTTTTGTCTTCTTTAATGCAAAATTTGATGTTCTTTTAGACATTCTTTAGGATAAAGGTTGGGTCAAAAATTATGTAGGTAGGTTGGTGTCCTCATTACTCAATGGGGGGGGGGTCCTGCACAGCTACAGGAGGTTGTCTCTTCAGGTTCCATATTCACACTGCTGGTTAAAGTCATCTGCCTTGACTCCTGGGAGCCACCCTAAACCAGGTCTCTGGGATTTCCTAGAGATTTTCCCCTCCCCCTATTTCCTACAACTGTAATTTTGTTGAAGATGTTTCCTCTCCCTTTGTACTGGGAATCTTCACCCCTCTATTTCTATTATTCTTAGGTTTTATCTTTTCATAGTTTCCAAAATTTCCTGGATATTTTGTGTTAGAAACATTTTTACATTTAGCAATTTTTTTAATTGATGTACCAATTTCCTCTATGGTATCTTATATACCTGAGATTATCTCTTCTGTCACTTGTATTATGTGGGTGAAGTTTATGTCTGTGATTCCTCTCTTTCCTAGGTTTTCTACCTCCAGGATTGCCTCCATTTGTATTTTCTTTATTGCTTCCATTTCCATTTTTAGGTCTTGGACCATTTTATTCATTTGCTTTACCTGTTTGATTGAATTTTCCTATATTTCTTGAATGGAATGATTTATGTCCTCTTTTAAGGCCTCTATCACCTTTATGAGATGTGATTTAAGGTCACAGTCTTGCTCTGCAGGTGGTTAGGATATCCAGGGCTTGCTATAGTAGAAGAACTGGCTTCTGAGGTGCCATATTGTATTGGCTTCTGTTGATCATCTTCTTAAGATTGCCTTTTAACATCTAGTTTTTTCTGGTGTTGGTTGGCCTGATGAATTTGAACAGGCCGCTTGTGAGGCAGTTGGAGCTGTATGACTTCAGTTTGGATAGGCCTCCTGTATGGGTGGAGTTAGAGCTGGCCTCTTAGGATACAAGCAGTGTTGTGGAATGGGGCATGGTCCATGATGCTCCAGCACCCCTGATGGTGCAGGCACAGACCAGGAGGAAAATGGATCTCTGACCCTAAAGGGCAGAGCTCACAGCTGCCATACTTATTGTGTTTCCTGTTGGCAACTGGGGCAGGTGGTTGGGGATGTCTCACCTGCATGTTTGGTTAGATCCTGCCTCTTGATAGGCAGGCAGAGCTCTGGGGTTGGGCACTGTGAGCTGCTCCAGGACTATTGCTGGTGTATGTGCAGTTGTGGAATTGTGGTACAAACTTTATACAGATGAAAAGAAAGCAAATATGTATTTCTTATCAATTAGCCTGATTTGGAGTCTTAGGTTAATTTCACATTTCTGTACTTTTAAAAATGATGGAAACTACTTCACAATGATATATTATATAAAATAGTACATTAAATACATATTTTGATGGTTGAAGTATATCAGTGCAGGCAAGGATTGAGAATTTAAAGGTCATTAATGTCCAGTTCACCGTCTCTCTTTCCTGGTGTTCTAATGAGAAATAATCAACCTGTTCTGGCTGCCTTTTCCCGTGTTTTTTTCACCCTCACCGTGGACTCTAGTCATCTCCAACCATAAGCCAAAATACACTTCCTTTTTAAAGTTAACTGCATGTAGGCTTAACATTACCCAAACTTACTTTACCAGGGCATCTTAATTACTTCAGCCTATTATCTCACTGACTAAAGGTAAGGGAATAAGCAAGGAAGATGCCTCATAGGACAAGGAAGGGGACTGTGGACCTGTTTGGAAGTAGTTATTTGGAGCAATTCCAATCTTCATTGTCATCAGTTCAGTCTCGCAAAACACTACAGACAAATCAGCAGCATAGACTCAATCCAGAAGTAACTGATTGGGAGATGTGTGGGGAAGTGGGAAAAAGCAGCAGTATCAGCACCAGAAGTTCTTTGGAGTGTTCCTCTCTACACAGTATCTGTGAAGTCATAACAAGCCAAGTTCAGAGGAATGTATAGTCATTGGTGGAGACTAGTATCAGCAAACACCAACAAGGTGTACCAATGACAGAACATCATCCAGTGTCTCTTGGGTTATACTTATACACTTTGCAAATATGATGTGTAGTGTCAAGTGTCCAGTCCAACAAAATATCACATGTCCTTTCACCAGGGAGCTTCCAGAAGAACACATATGTCTATTCTCAGCAAAACATCCTCTCACAAGTCTGCTTTAGCAAAACATTCTATCATAAGACAGTCTCCAAAAAATCATCACATTACAACTGAGTCTTCAGTGAAACCACAAATTCTCCCTTTAGCTTCTTTTCATGGTACTGTATGCTATACCACAATAACATAAAAGTATCTGATGTAGCCTACTTTCTTTTACTGACTGTACACAAGCACTCATACACATGCATGTCCAACACACACATGTACAACCAAAAACACAATTAAAATATAGTGTTTGGGTATATAACTGAGGTATTTCCCTTTCTGAGTCTCATATAATTATTTTATTTTAATATAAATAATTTAAAATATATATTATATATTTTAATATATATATGTATATATATGCACATGGTGTTTTACCTGAACATATGTCTGTGTTCAACATGATCAAGAACAGTACCTGAATAGCAAGAAAAGAGTGTAAGATCCACTGTTACTGGCGGTAGAGATGGTTTTGAGCAGCCATGAACCAGGAATTACACCTAGAACATCTGGAAGACAGTAAGGTGTATAAACCAGGATCCACTAAACTACTCTCCAGTGCTGGGTGTTGCATACTTTAGATACTAATTTCAAGATCCATCTGTTTTCCTGAAAAAATTGTCACATCTTTTTTTTTCCTTATGGCTTTCCACTGTGTAAGAGAAACAACAACATCAACAACAAAAAGTTATAATAACACATATGAGAGATGGATGCATTTACTTCCTCCCAGAGGAGTAGTCAAAGACATTAGAGAAAGTGACAATTGTCACACTAGTAGGATTTGTCATTTTCTCTAGATTAAAGATAAGGAAGCAAGTACATCAATCAGTTTCTGTTACTTCAAGTCAGACAGCTTCTGAGAAGAGAAACCACAATTCACACCCCATACTACATCTCTAAAGCTTACTTACTCCTAACACTAGCTTCACAAAGCCCACAGGATTCCCAATAGACAAATATCCATCAATATAAGATGACAACAGAAAAAAGTAAACATGTTCATTACATTTTCTTTTTTTTGGCTTGGAAAAAGTTCCAAAATTGACCTGTCAGTCTATGTATGTATGAGCAATGACCTTGCATTGTCTAGGGAGACATTGCTTTAATTAAAATGACACACAGACAAGGAAACAGTCCAGTTTTAAAATTGATTAATTTACTGTAGATAAATATTCACAAAATATTACTGGAATCTATACATCTTTGCAATTACAAGATATTGGAGAGGTAAAAGGCATAGGTCTCTCAGAGACGAAGAAAATGTTGGTTGTTTCATAATAAACTCTGTCTTTTTTTTTTCAGTTCAGCACCAGTGGGGATTTGTAAATTGATTACAAATGAGGTATTATCAAGACAAGGTTGAACACGTATTCTTTAAATCAGGAACTTCTCAGAAAAAATGTGTTACTAAGAGTCATTAGGATCCCAAAGTTGAACAAAGAATACTTAGATTTGAGGGACAGGTATTTATTTCTTGAAAATAAAGGAGGAGGAAGAGGAGGAGGAAGAAGAAGAGGAGGAGGAAGAGGAGGAGGAGGATGACATTGTTTGTATATCAACGTATAGCATATATCTATATTGTCCACAGAAATATTATTTTCTGGGACAGAAGTAAATCTGGCCCATGGGCATGTGACAAAGCTTGGATAAACAGCAATAAGAACAAATACCACCTATCTCCTGGATACTTCTAGAAATGCAGTCCTTCCCATGGATAGGTATGAAGAGTTAAAGAAGAATGCAGATGAAAGCCTGCCATGTACATCATTTTAAAAGTCTCTTTCCATTCATTTCTAAATACCTGGGATCAGTTTCTGTGAAATGTACTTTCCAGGGAAAGTAGCCCTTGTTGAGAGTTTTGACCACACATATTTCTTTGGGTATCTTTCTCAAATTATATAATTACTTATTTATGATGAAGTCTGCTCTCCTTTTCCAGTTTCAATGGCCTTGGAGTGCCAGTTTGCATTACCCACTGTAGTTAGTTCTTTATAAGGAGAAACCTTTGGTCAAGAGATGCAGTGTAGAGCAACTCTCTGAATTTGGTAATCCTGATTAGTGGTTCTTTTTCTTCTTTGTTTCTTTGATTGACAATTTTAATGGGCTAGGCTTGAATAGCCCTTGTACAATTCCTTGGCAAAAATATTAAGATCTTTGGTACAATAAAACCAGATATTCAATCAGTCTGCCAACTTCTGCATCTTAATTCTCAGATTCTATTTTACATTGTTACTTGATGGTCACAGGATGACTGTCATAGCTCCACAGCTTAGTTAAATACAAGACAATGACCATAGCAAGAGAACTATCAGTTTGGATGGTGGTGATGGTGGGCTTGTAGTTATTTGAGAAAAAGCAAAACAAATCTCTACTGTAGAAATACATATGTACAATAGAGTCTCTACTGTACTTGAATCCAATTAATCCTACTCAAATCAAACCTAACCTCCATGTGGCTGATGCATCCCTACCCCTATATTCCAGAGTTGCTTGCTTACTTCCATATTCCATCTTTGCTGCCCTAGACCTAAATCTGCTTCCCTCTTGTGCTGCAATCCATGATACCTACATGACTTCTATGCTCTCTGTCTTCTTCAACTCTCAGGTCTGGATTCTCTCTTCCTTCCCCGCAGGGTAACTCTCCTCCTTCTTGTTTCTACTTTACTCCCCTTCCTGGGAATCCTAAAAGTCTCATCTCTGGCCTTCTGTCCAGCCAGTGGCCATGGACATCTTTATTTACAAACCAAAAGCAACTGGAGACAGGGTTACCTCGGTGTCTTACATGCTGATTGTCATGTAATTTTGGGATGTAAATAAATAAAATAAATAAAAAGAATTCAAGGACTAACATAACACAAGGATCATTAGTCCAAAGCCATAACACTCTACCAGTTAACATCTTCTCAGCAGTGAATAACAGTGCCTCATTCCATATATCTTTACTATTAGTTTTTATGATAATAATGTTCAGTCTTACCAGCAATGGAATTTTAAAGTAGTTTTAAGATGCAGTTCTCTGATAGCAAAAGATGATGGTGAATATCATTTTGATCTTTTTTGTTGTTGTTAATATCTTAGTTTGAGAAGGGTGTTGCATAGCCCAGGTTTGAATTAACTTGTTAGATGTTCAAGAAAAAGACCTTGGATTCTTTTTAATTTATTTATTCATATTTCAGCCCTTGCTCCTTCTCCTTGTACCCCCTCCCACAGTTTCTTAGCCTATTCATCTTTCCCCTTGCCTCAAAGAGGGTGACCCACTCTTATGTCCCCGGCCTCCACATTCCCATTCCCAAGGACCTGAAGTCTCTGGAGGGTCAGGTGTATCTCCCCCTGAGGCCAAACCAGGCAGTCCTCTGCTATATAAGTGTCTGGGACCTCAGAGAAGGTCCTAGTTGCTGGAACAACTAGGCTCATTCCTGGTTGGTGGCTTAGTTTCTGGGAGCTCCCAGGGGACCAGATTAGTTAAGACTGCTTGTCTTCCTATGGGCTCTCCCTCCACTTTAGCTTTTTTATTTCTCTTAATTCAACCATCTGGATCTCTGACATCTGTCCAGTGGTTGGTTTTAAGTATCTGCATCTGTCTCAGCTACTGGTAGCAGTGCTCAGAGGACAGCCATGCTACTAGATTCCTGTCTGTAAGCATATAATAGCATCATTCAGAGTGTCAGGCCTTGGTGCCCCTCCTCCCCCTCCTTACTTCTCCCAGCAAGATAGAAAGCAAGTTGGGCCAGTAACTGGACTGCCTTTCCTTCAGTCTCTTCTCCATTTTTGTTCCTGTAGTTATTTAAACAGGAACAATTCTGGGTCAGAAATTTTGACTGTGTAGGTAACTCCATTGCTCTACTTGAGGCCATGTTTATCTAATGAATGTGGACTCTTCAAGATCCCTCTCCCCAGTGTTAGGCATTTTGGCTAAGGTCACTCACTGCCATTGAGTCCTAAGAGTCTCTTACCTCCCAGGTTTCTGGTACTTTCTAGAGTGTCCCCTACCTGTCACAAACCCCACCAGGTTGCATATTTCTGTTCATTCTCCTGGCCCTCTGGGCTTTTCTCCTATACCTTCCCCCATATATGATCCTGTTTCCCCTTTCCCCTCCCCTTTCTCTCTCTTACCCATGTACCTCCCTCCCTCTGCCTCCTGTTATTATTTTCTTTCTCTAAGTACTATTGAGGCATCTTCACTTTGACCTTCCTGCTTCTTAAACTTCTTTCAGTCTATGGGTTGTACGTTAGATATTCTGTACTTTTTGGCTAATATCCACTAATCAGTGAGTATGTGCAATACATATCCTTTGAAGTCTAGGTTACCTCACTTAGGATATTTTCTAGTTGCATCCACTTGCCTGCAAAATTCATAATGTCCTTGTTTTTAATAGTTGAATAGTATTCCACTGTGTAAATGTACCACATATTCTGTATCCATTCTTTAGTTGAGGGACATTTTGTTTGTTTCCAGCCTCTGACTTTTACAAATAAGGCTCCTATGAACATAGTGGAGCATGTGCCCTTGTGATATGGTGCAGCATATTTTGGGTATAAGTCAAAAAGTAGTATAGGTGGATCTTCAGGTAGAATTATTTCCAATTTTCCAAGGAACTGCCAGGTTAATTTCCAGAGTGGTTAAATCAGTCTGTAATTCCACCAGTAATTGGCACTGGGGAAATTTCCTGAACAGAATACCAGTGATTCAGGCTCTAAGATCAACAGTTAAAAAAAATGGGACCTCATGAAACTGAAAAGCTTCTATAAGGCAAAAGACAGTGTCAAGAGGACAAATCAGCAACCTACAGATTAAAAACAGAAAAACAACAAAAAATTTCACTGACCCTACACCTGATAGAGTTAATATCCAAAATAAATAAAGAACTCAAGAAGTTAACCTCCAATAAACCAAATAACAAAAATTTAAAAATGGGATACAGAGCTAAAAAGAGAATTCACAACAGAAAAATTTCAAATGGACAAGAAACACTTAAAAAAATGTTCAAAGCCCTTAGTCATCAGGGAAATGTAAATCAAAATAAACCTGAGATTCTACCTTATACTAATTACAATGAGTCAGATTAAAAAAAATCTTAAGGGACATCACATGCTGGGGAGGATGTAGAGAAAAAGGAATACTCCTATACTGCTAATAGGATTAAAAACTGCACCCTGAGTTCTTAATGTTCCATCTTTACCTTTTAAATTCTGAGATTGCAGGTGTGTTCTATCATACAAGATTTGTTTCAAACATCTGTTGAGGTTTTTTAAATTGGTATTTATACTTTAAATTTCTATTTCATTCATTAGTCCAGTTATTGAATGGAATATATGTTTTGTCATTTTTAGGAAAATTGATGTTTTTCAGTTTTTTTTAATATAATCTGGATATTAACCCCTATATGATATACAATGGGCAAACATGTTTGCCATTATATATGCTGTTCCTTCACTATTGAGCTGTTTCATTTTTTATTTTTTGTTTGCTTGTTTTTCTGTGCAGATTTTTAATTTCATTTAACTCCTGCCAGTTTTTAGCATTAAGATTATTTATTGTGCTACTGTATTTCTTTTCAGATACCTATTACTGGCCTACATTGAAGTGTTTTTCTTACATTATTCCTTAGGAATTTCAATGTTTGAGTTCACACATTAAGATCACTCATCCATTTAAGCTAATCTTTCTCCAGAAAGAAAATGTGGCTCTAATTTCATTCTTCTTTGTATGTGTGCCCAGGTTTCCCACCATTGTTGAAGAGGCCATCTACCTTCTAAAAAATGCATTGTTTTCAAACTTGTTTGGCAACATTTTAAATTTATTGCAAAGAAATATTATTTATTCTTTCTCAACATATTATTAGATATTAATAGACATTAACTTATTAATATCCCAATGTTCATGATTTTGGCTTTTTCTTAAAATCATGTAATTTGCTTACAAGATGGATGCAGTAATTATATTAATTAAAACCTTTGGAATTTTTTATTAGCCCTTTGTATTAGCAATAGTGAAAATAAAGAATTGTAGGCATACAGAGGAAAAATGTTGAAATTTGATATAGAAGCATAATATACATACTTACACTATATTACAAATTACATAAAAACTTAAGCTTTGTTTTTCAAGATTTGTTGCCAAGATGTAAAATGAATATTTAGTATCCATGGTATAAAGGGGAAAGATAGAGGATTTTCTTTTTATTTGAAAATGTCACGGAATGACTTTACCTGCTTGAGAGAATTACTTCTAAACTTGAAGTTGCAAGCAGTTGAGACACTGGTATTTATTCTGATAACTGGGCTTTTTAAAACCAATCCACTGGAAACCTGTGTGAAAAGGAGAAAGCCAGAACTCTGATTTGAATCTGTGTTAAGTTCTTTGAGGTAATATTTTGAATCTGACACTCATTTTAAGGAAGAAAAAATAAAAAATAAAATAAAAAGTAAACAAGCAGGTTTCATATATCGGGCTATTAAGAAAATATAATAGAAGAGAGCTGAGTTACAGTTGACCCAAACTACTGCAGGGCTTCCCATTTGTATTCTACCCCTTTTCTTCAAGGAGTCTTTGTTAGCAGGAGACTGACACAGATTTGCATTTAATTTCCTTGGAGGCACAGAAAATCCTAAACCATCAGTTATGTTAGAGAATAGCGATTGATCAATTAATAATTGAATTCACAGTGACAAGGCATAATCTCAGTTCACCGGAATACTCGAGGAAGTGTCAAGTATTTTTCCAATTGATTTTTGGAAGCTGTTGCCAGGGATGCACAGTAGGTAGCATGGGGTTAGGAGGGTTAGCCAGGATGTCAGTGGGCAACTGGCTGCATGGATACAACATCTGGAGCCATATGTTATCTTCTCCTACCAGAAAATATGAGTGACCCAAACATAATCCATATTAACAAAATAGTTTGATCAGTCAACCAACAAGGACAATTACAATTATAAAATGGTACAGGAAGATTCTATATCTACTCTATATATTAAACTATGGAACATATAACTCAAATGGGGTGCATTTTACTCATCACGTTTAGGAAGAGTAGAAGACTTTAATACTCTGGAGGCAAGTAGCATATAATTGAAATACCATGCTGTAAATATGTACATTACTGGAAGACCTTTGTATTATGTATCCATTGATGTTCATTTTGGCCAATTATATATGATTTATGTGTTTTCTCTGAGTTTTTGTTTATTTTATTTTATTCTTTTACAGTTCACTTTCTTAATCATTTACTCTCTTAATGTTTAAATGTAAGGATTTGGTACTGGTCTGTATACCCCTGTTACATTCAAAGACTTAGAAATTCTCTCTCTCTCTCTCTCTCTCTCTCTCTCTCTCTCTCGCCCTTCCCCCAGTACCAAAGTCAGATTTAAATCTTTTGCTTTTGATACATTGACAAAGCAATCCTCAGTCTTGTAATGAGCATCTGATAAGAGTTCATCTTCCTGCCAACTTTATCACAATCTATCCATGTTCATTTTCAAACCCTGTTTAGGAACAGGGTTTGAACATAGGCCTCCATCAAACAGATTCACAAAACTTGGCATGTTATAAAAACTTAATGACCCTGGTGTGTGGGGGGGAGGTATGTAATCTTAGCAATATTAAATAGTTGAACTATAAACATAAAATGTCTCAAAATTTTAAATTTTATCTGTCATTTAAACTATTCGTGTCCCAGTATAAAGACTACTTATAAAATTCATCATGGGATACAATATTTCATGACGTTATGGTGGTATTTCCTTTGTATTTCTAATATTTTTTAACATATTCTCACAATTTCTGCATTAAGGAGACCCAGGCAAGAGGATAGAGAGCTGAAATGCTACACAGAGAAATTTTGTCTCAAAAACTAATTGTCAGAATAAGAACAATAAAAATACAGTACATTTTGTGGAATAATTTTTTATTCTGTGATGCTAATGTCAAAGGAAAAGTGTATTCACCAAGGTAGTAGGTTGTAAAGACTTGACAACTTTAACTACCAGGAAATCCAAGGTAGAGAAAGTTCTGGCGCTGGTAAGGGTTAAAAATGGTAGAGAAAGAGGCCTTCAGCACAGAGAGGTGCAGGTGCTACGTTTGTTTGCTAATTCCATTTCCCTCTCTGACACCTCTTTCTGCAGGAAAGGAGGTAGTCCCCTTTCTTTTCTGTTGATTCCATTTCAAAGGGGCAGCCTACAGCTCTTAGAAAGAGTCTCAAGCTGTAAACCTTAAAAGGTGCTGGGGAAAGATTTACATTTCAAAGATTCAGAAAAAGCTTTCTCAAGTAAGTGTTGTAAAGAAAGCTAAGACCTGGCACTCAAGAGGAAACCCAAATTTAAACAGCAGGGCTCCTGAGGCAACTAAAAGTTGACTACTCTGGTAGAGGTTTGCAGATTTCTCATAAAATTCTACACAAACATCTACCTCCTATTTCATCCCTTCTTGATCTTTCTTTTCTCTCCCTCCTTCCTTTTTCTCGCATCGTCTCTTCCTTTTTCTTTATTGATGCATATCTCTCTGTGATGTCCAAGCGTCAAGTGGCTGTTATTGCTTAAATCCAGAGTTTAGAGGAAGATTTGGCAAAATTACTATTACACCAAAGTGATGTTGCTATCTCCTTCCCTAAAAATTGTATTTTTACATTCTTTTTTTCTTTTACATTTATTTATTCACTTTTTTTATGTATAGACCAGTTTGCTACCTACAGGTAGGTATGTATAAAACATGTGTTCCTCATGCCTGTGAAGACACAAACAAGGTGTTACATTGACTAATACTGGAGGAAGGGATGATTGTGAGATACCACATAGGTACTCAAACTGAACACTGGTCCTCCGCAGGAGCACTGAGCACCTGCAATTGCAGGATTATCTTGAACGTATCATTTTGGTAAAAATCACATTTTTTTTGCTGTGGCTAGGAATCTTCTGGGAGGTAGATTTCACAGAAGTTAAACCTGGAAAATATGGTTACAAATATTTACTAGTCTTTGTAGAAACTTTTTCAGGATGGGTAGAGGCTTTTCCCACAAAACAGGAGATAGCTCCAGTCGTGAAGGTCCTAGAACAGATTTTTCCCAGGTTTGGGGTACCCAAGGTAATTGGGTCTGATAATGGACCTGCCTACATCTCTCAGGTAAGCCAGAGGTTGGGGAAAGTATTGGGAACAGAGTGGAAACTTCATTGTATGTACTGTCCTGAGAGTTCAGGCCAGGTAGAAAGAATCAATAGGACCTTAACGGAAACTTTGACTAAATTAACCTTAGAAACTAGTAGAGACTGGTTGGTCCTCCTTCCCTTGGCCTTGTTCTGATCCTGGAACACCCCATACATTTCAACCTAACACATTTTGAGATCCTCTATGGAGGCCCGACTCCATTGGTGGCCACTGGACCTAACTGAGAGCTCTCCCGATGAGTAGACAGAGACCTTGTCAAAACACTGGTTGTCCTTGAGATAGTTCAGAGAGAAATATGGTCCCAGCTGTCTGCCCTTTATGCTCCAGGAACAACTGAAATGCCACATCGGCTATCTATGTTAATCAACATTGGACCCAGTCCCTGGAAACCCACTGTAAAGGCCCCTACTTGGTGTTGCTGACAACCCCTACAGTCATAAAGGTGGACAGCATAGCTGCCTGGGTACATGCTTCTCAGGTGAAACCAGTGACCAGTCCACCCCCTTTGGACTAGCTGACTTGGAGTGTGAAGAAGATAAGCAACCCTTTGAAGCTCAATATCACTCAGCAAGCCACCAAGGATGAAAAATTTCCTGACACTGATGGGGTTTTTGACTCTGATAAGACATAAAGGGGTGAGTGCTAGATCTATCCCTCATTAGCCTGACAGACTGACTTGGATTGTATCATCAACCCTAATGGGTGACAAGGTGACCAGGGTAACTCAAGATCACCCCTCTTTCACCTGGTGGGCCCCCTGACTTTCGACCTGTGTAACCTGGCAGCGATGTTGAACACCTGGAACATCCTGAACCAAGAGGTAAAGGGGGGCTTGCCAAAATGCTATGGTAAAATTTCATGCTTGTCAATGCCATGCCCAGGAAAGGGGCTGGCAGGAAGGGGCATGTGGTGTGGGCACCGCCCAATTAAGAGACTACCTTCACAATGTCCCAATTTATGAATGTCCCTGAGATGAGAGATCCAGGTCCTTAGCCCATCAGTGTGGGGGTGGGGGGGTGAGGGCACAGAAAACTTCTACTGTGCTGCCTAAGGCTATGAGACCTCGGGAGACACCTACTGGAGCTCAAGCTGGGATTTAATAATAGTGAAAAGATCCTCCAGAGGAAGGGGACCCACATGCAGCAGTTGCAGGGGATATCACAGCTCATTGGGGAACATTCATTCATGGTCATGTCCCAATGTCTCCTGTGGAAGCCAACAGCCCTCAGGGATGTGGGTTGGAGAAGGTCAATGTCTCAAATTTTTTTGTAACCTGATTACTGTGCAGTTTACCCAGAAAGCGAGAAAGGCCAAAAATAGATGGCTAAGGTGTAGGACATGGGGCCTCAGACTATACCAGGAAGGATAAGATGATGGACTCCTTTTTACCATCAAATTCAAGATAGAAGCCCCTACTGTCTCTGTGGGACCCTATAAGGAGGTTATGGGTGTTCCCCATAAGCTACCTAAGCCCAAGCCTCTGGCTCCAACCAAGGTAGAGTCAGCTACTGTCATGACACCCAACATCCAGGGAAAACCCCTTCCTTGTCCCTCAGAACTAGCCCCACTGACTGAGCTTATCAGTAAGACCTTCCTAGTGCTCAATGAATCCAGGCCTGAAGCTCTTGCTGGCTTTGCTATGATATAGCTCCCCCTTATTATAAAGGGATTGCTTTCATTTCCCCTGGAGAAGGTAAACAGATTCCACAGGACAAACTATATAAAGATTGGTCAAACAGGCTGAGGGGGGGTGCTGCCATTTCTCCTTCGGGTGACCCCAACACATGTTGGAATAATAAATCCCTCTTGTTCTTTGCATCTATTCTCGGCTCTGTCTTGTTTATTCAGGGGGATCACCAGAAAGCCAAGACTCTCTAGCGTCTTACAATGTATACAAAACAGCAATTTGATATTTCTGTTAAACTTTCCATTTGTTTAAAACCAGTCAGTACTTTTGTTCTTTATTTTATATTCAAAGGAGAGAAAATGAATCTTAAATTAAATCGATCCTATGGTATATGTTATTTTAATAAGTTAACTTTTCTTTTTTAGTTGAGCCTCCAGCTGTTGGTACTTTGCAAATTTAGGAGAAAGATTGCATGTACACAAAGAGTCAGTAGATGTGTAGTGGAAACTTCATCATAATAAAGGTGAGACACACAAAAAGGATGTTGAAATCACAGGGAGGGCGTTTTGATTAAAGAGAGCAGGGTAAAGGATGAGTTTACAAAAATGTCTCAAGTGTTTTCTACTGTTTTCTCAGGGATAACTTGATGAGAAAAAAATGTTTTTACTTATCATATTTTATTATATTATTAGAATTGTCAAACAGCATTTTTAAAGAAGGAAAACTGATAATTTACGCATCATTTCTAATATTTAATGTTAATATTATGGGGAGTCTCTAGAGATAACCACTCAGACACAGTTTATAGCTAATTGATTGTTTTTATTCCAACTGCCTGGGATTACAATGCAGGTAGGTGTTCAGGACCTAAGTGTAGTCTGAGCATTTAGAGCAAGGGGTTTTAAAAAGTGTGTCACCCTGCAGATTAAGGGAGAGTTTATGTACAAGCAGAGTTTAATAGAAGCTAAGGTGACTAGCTGAGAGGCAGAAGTTTGCACAAACAAACAGTTTAGCAGAAACTAATATGAGTTATAGGGCCATCTTAAACTTGGATTGCTGGAACAGAGCTGGGTAATTTTCCACAGGATTTTCCATCAAGGAAATCAAATTTTGGTTAACTTGAAATGGTGTCAGCAAAAATACAAGATGTAGGAACTGTCTTGTCATGTTATATTAAGACAATTTAAAAGGTTCAATTTGAAATTTGTCATTTACTTACAAAGCATGATTTTAAAATCATTTTTTTTTACTCTTTCATTTAGGCTACTTATGTCTTTGTTCTAAAAGACATTGAAAATTGAATGTATAATTAAATCACATTGTAATTTAGATGCTTAGATTCTAAATAAATTTTACTAAGAATTTTGTTTATATAGAATTATTCTTGTTCATATGAGGGATTATTCAATTCATGAAGAGATGCTAATTTTCCTGGATAGTCTTTTTCAACAAAATCTAACAATGTTAGATGCAAGAGAAGCTCTGATTCAGTTTCAAACATGTCCAGTATGATCAATTACTAGGCAATTAGGCTTAACTCAACAGTTCTATTTTTGCAACAACAGATGCATTTTATTTTGTTGAATTAGATATTGGTTGGAAACAAAATTGAACTTCAGAGTTTCAACATTAATCTAAGATATGTAAGACACATTGTAGAAGTATTTTTTCCAACATGTCATTTGTTATCATTACAGACACCTTATTCTCATCAGACATTATTTTCTCTATGTGAGATAGTTTTAATAATGAAAACAGTGACTGTAAACTACAGATCCTGAATGTGTGAGGGCACCAATGCCTTCAAAGTTCAGGAGTGTATAATAATCATGTGTCTAAGAATTAATTTATACATTGTATTTTTCTATTATAACTGAGCAAGTTGTAACACTTATTTACATAGCTGCATTCTTACTTTTATTCTTTTATTTCTCCTTTATGCTTTCTTTTTACCTCATTCTGAGCACTTCTCCTCTCTGATTTGTTTTACAGAGACCACAGAAAAGTTATTCAAATGACCAGGGAAGTAATGAAATAATTTACTTCATTATGCTCACATGGTTTCATACATTATGGTTTAGTCCCCACTGTGAGGGGTTAAAATTATGAAAAATTAATCCAACTATGATGTCTAAAGATACAATCTTTGGAATGGGACTGTGTCAGGAATTGCATAGCTGAGTTGCAGTGGATTTGTATGCATTGTACTTCACACATAGTATACCCTCTCCCTCTTGGAATTTCATACTCCATGTTGCTGAATGAGTCTATCAGTTGTAGAATATCAGTAGATTCATCCTCTTGGCTTTCAATCAGAACTAGGAGCAGACTACTTCCCTTTATAGCCATAGACTAATTGCAGCAAGGAACCAGACATCTTTTTGCTACACTACATATCAGATGTAATTGTATGTCTGTTCTCTAATAAAGGCTCTGCTGTCTCTTTTATTGAACATCACAGAAAACATCACATGGTGAAGGACTTGGATTCTTTAGAGTGTATTTTAAGTGAAGTTTAAGTAAAACTTAGGAGTACTAAGTCACTGGCTCTAACAAATTCCAACTGAGCATACTAATAAGCATTGTTTATAAACTGATTTCTATAAATATTATGTTCAGCTTTTAAGGATTTTAGAAGGTTGATTTCAACCTTTATTGCTTTCATCAAATGATACACGATCTTTGTTCTGGGTCAGACAAGAGTAAAGTGTTTATAATCACAGGTATGCATTAGCTTCGGTTGCTGAATTTGATTACATGGAAAACCCAAGGCAACTACAATTTATTGTTACATTGTTCTCTTAAAGCAGGTTGAAGGAGCATTATGTGTACACAGAAGAAAAGCAGTCTTAAGTGATCTGAAGGTATTTCATTAACTCTAGCTCCTGGGTCTAGAAAATGTTGCAGTCTCTTAGAATATAAGAGGTATTTTCTTATTACATCACCACAGTAAAGCAATTAAATAGATGATATTAGGCTTAAAATCCTGATAGGTACCACCTGTATAATGTACATCTTTGAAATCAAGAATGGGAAATTTGTGGATCTAAATACTGTTAATGCATCGTACAGTGCATGGGAGGTTATTAATAGACAATAAGCTAAGTCTGGTCTATGTTGCTGATATCTTACAATATGACAAAAAACAAAACAAAACAAAACAAAAAAACAATTAAACCAATCATAGGTCTTTAACCCCTCTTTAAGCATCAATCCTGGCAGATCTGCTAGTGATCTGGAAAGAAACCACCCTCTCTGTTCTAAAGATCTTACTAAAAATACAAGCTTGTGGTAATTATAGATCTAGGCTGATTCACTCTCACCTGTCAGGTGGTTTGGCTTTATTATTGACCTTTTGGCCCTTGTTCCTTCTTAGCCCTTGGCAGTGTGTTGTTCTCTATTCTAAAATAAATGCTGCCTGTTCTCAACACATCATTCCCTGTGTTTTGTCCAATTTTTTCAATTAATCATAAAAACCCTTCCAAGATCAATAAATATTACAGATATGAAATTGTACTTGTAAATTCGGAGAATTCGATTAGAAAAAAGTTGCGAGTTTTCTGATATTGAAATGCCATAGTAGCCTTCGAACTTTAGAATTAATATCAGAATAAAATGATAGGCAAAATGTAATTTATATTTGGTTACTTATGGATTACTTTCTGTGAATACATTGTACCTTTAAAACTAGATTCTGTAAATAGATATTCATACAACCTGAATAAATATCAGATTAATTGCACAGCAGGGTAATTGTTGCCAACAATAGTGGATCATAATATTGTAATATTTAAGGAAATAAATTTTAAATATCTTCTCACTCAAAGTGGTAATTGATGGTTATACTCATTCATTCAATTTTATCAGTTAATAATTATACATATGTCACAACATCATAATTCACTCCATAACTGATTATAATTATGAGCTGTCATTTAAAGTAATGATAATTATGAAAAACAATTATAAGTGGAGAACATATTTGGACTTGAATTTTGGAAAACTCTATCTCTGTTTCTTTACATTTCATTTATGTATTCCTTGAGAATTTCATACATGTATGCAATGCATTGTGATTTTATCAGTATCCTTCCTCCTTTGAAATTCTTCAATCCCTGACCAAATCTCTTCTCTACATCATCTCTCCTCTTTATTTTTATCTCACTGAGTTCAAATATTGCCATGTATGCATGAATGTAGGGTTACCTATTGGAGTATGCAAGAGGACCCATATATTAGGGAAAAAATATCCCCCTGCAATCAACAACTAGTAGCTATAAAGTGTGTGTGTGTGTGTGTGTGTGTGTGTGTGAGAGAGAGAGAGAGAGAGAGAGCGAGAGAGAGAGAGAGAGAGAGAGAGAGCAAGAATGAGAGAAAGAGAAAGAGAACGAGAAAGAGAGAGAAAGAGAAAGAGAAAGAGAAAGAGAAAGAGAAAGAGAAAGAGAGAGCAAGAGGGAGAGAGGGAGAGAGAGGGAGAGAGAGGGAGAGGGAAGACAGAGAGGAGAGTGAGAGAAAGGAGGGAGAGGGAGGGAGAGAGAGGGAATGAGAGAGATCGAGAGAGAGAGATCGAGAGAGAGAGAGAGAGAGAGAGAGAGAGAGAAAGAGGGAGAGAGAGAGAGACCTTGTGAATCCTTCTCTCACCCTTTCCAGCGTACTGAATGCTTGTTCCTGTTCCTAGCCTAAGTGTTTCAGTCTCCTGTATGCTGCCATTGAAGACATGCTCAGTGTGTCTTCTGTAAAATATTTTCTCATTTAGTAGGCAGGAACAGTCTGTGTAGGGAGGCTCCAGTTATTCCCTCATGTTAGCTGATTCTACTACTTCTTCCTTTATTCTTTTCGTTGATGACCTAGATTTTATGAAGGAAGTAAGGTGTCTCTGATGCTGGTGATAAATTAAAAGCTGTTTACCTTTGAGGAAAAAAACATTTCATTACAGTTTTTATGTTTTCAGTTATAAAATATTGCATGTACAATGTTAGGCAGCTCAAATATCATCATCACAGAGAGTAGACAAAAAAATGAAACCATTATTTCTTCTCTGTTTTTTTTTCTATTTTTGTATTATTTTATCCTTGAGAATTTTGTGTACAAATAACACATAATCATACCCACTTCCCATTTCCCCCATCCTACTGCTCTCAACTATCCTCCAATCTGGCCCTCCCAATTTGCTGTGCTTCCCCTTTGTTTTACAATCCATTGAGTCCAATTAGGGATGCCTATATGAGTATAAATGGATATGGAGTCATCCATTGGAGAAATAGAAGTATTTCAGTGGTCACATCCTCATGAACATAAAGTACTCTCATTGTGAGGTCTAACTGTCAATAACTCCTCAGTAAAGAAGGAGGAGGATGGCTTTGTCCCCCTTAATCTGTAGTAACTTTTGGCTTGATTGATTGTGTAGATCTTGTGGAGTCTACTGTACAGAGCCATATTGGGGCAGTCGTGCACATGGTCAGAGTTTGACTTTGGTCAAGGTTAACTTCTCCCAGATAGCCAGGATCCTGCTCCACCTAGGGCCGAGTGCTCGAAGTAAAGGTTAAGTTCATTGTTCCTCCAGGTCTAGGAATTCCTGAATTAAGCAGGTGACCCACCCAGCTTCAGGAGCAGTCAAGATGAGGACCTCCAAGAGAAGCTAGACAACTTCCACCGGAACTCAGCCTCGAGTCTGGGGGGAAGGGTTTGCCCAAACTGTTAAAAGGTCTGGCGCCATTAAAGTTTCTGGCTTTGATCAGTGAATATTGTCTTAGCCATACTTCTTTTCGCCCCTTCCCTTCCCTATTTATCCCTCAACTTCTGTTCCAGAAACCCACTTCGTAATAGCTGCAGGCAGCTATGGAACCCAACATTCTACCATAGCTGATGTGAGTTGATGGGTAAAATAGGCACATATCTTTTTTTATTAGATATATTCTTTATTTACATTTCAAATGCTGTCCCCTTTCCTGATTCTTCCCTCTGAAAATCCCCTGCCCCTGTTCACCAACCAACCAATACCACTTCCCTGTCATGGTATTCTCCTACACTTAAGCATAAAACTTGCTCAGGACCAATGGCCTCTCCTCCCTTTGATGTCCAACAAAGCCATTCTCTGCTGCCTATGCATCTGTAGCCATAGGCCCTTCCTTGTGTACTCTTTGGTTGATGGTTTAGTCCCTGGGAGTTCTGGGGGTGGTACTGGGTAGCTCATATTGTTGTCCCTCCTATGGCCCTGCAAACCCCTTGAGCTCATTGGGTCCTTTCTCTAGCTTTTCCATTGGGGACCCTTTCCGCAGTTCAATGGCTGGCTGAGAGTGTCCCCTCTGTATTTGTCATGCACTGGCAGAGCCTCCCAGGTGACAGCTATATCAGGTTCTGGTCAGCAAACACTTGTGGAAATCCACAATAATGTCTGGGTTTTGTAACTATATATGAGATAGATCCCTAGGTAGGACAGTATCTAGATGGTGTTTCCCTCAGACTCTGCTCCACACTTTGTCTTTATATTTCCTCCTGTGGATATTTTGTTCTACCTTTTAAGAAGGATCAGAGTATCCATACTTTGTTCTACATTCTTGAGCATCATTTGATTTGTGGATTGTATATTGGGTATTCTAAGCTTCTGGGCTAATATCCACTATCAGTAAGTGCGTATCCTGTGTGTTCTTTTGTGATTGGGCTACCTCACTCAGAATGATATTTCCAGTACCACCCATTTGCCTAAGAATTTTATGAATTCATTGTTTTAATAGCTGAGTAGTATTGTATTGAGTAAATATACCACATTTTCTGTTTCCATTCCTAGTTTGAGGGACATATGGCTTATTTCCAGCTTCTGGCTATTATAAATAAGGATGCTATGAATATAGTGGAGCATGTGTCCTTATTACATGCTTAAGGATCCTCTGGGTATACGCCCAGGAGTGGTATAGTGGGGTCCTCCTCCAGTAGTATTAAGCACAATTTTCTTTTTGTTTTTTTTTTCCATTTTTTTTTTATTGAGTATCTTCTTCATTTACATTGCCAATGGTAAAACCTTTCTCAGTTTCCCCCTTCCCAAAATCCCCTCCCTAATGATTCCCTATTCCTCCTCCCACTCCCTTGCCTCCATGTATATGCCCCTCTATCTAACACAGTTCCACCTTCCTCCCAACTTCCCCTCCCATCTGTTTCCCTTTGTTGTGGCCTCTATTGAGCCTTTACTTGACCAAATACCACTCCTCTCACTGATGCCCAAAAAGGCATTCCTCTGCCACATTTTTGGTTGGAACCATGTATGCCCCTTGGTTGATGGTTCAGTCCCTGGGAGTCTTGGGGTGTCTGGGTGTCTGAAGTCATTGTTTTTCCCATGGGGCTATATACCCCTTCAGCTCCTCTGGACTACCCTCCAGATCCTCATTTGGGGACCCCAAGCTCAGTGCAATAGTTGGTTGCTAATTTCTGCCTCTGAATTTGTAAGGCTCTGGCAGACCTCCAGTTGATCCAGTACCATTTGTTAAAAATGCTGTCTTTTTTCCACTGGATATTTTTAGCTCCTTTGTCAAATATCAAGTGACCATACGTGTGTGGTTTTTTTTCTGGGTCTTCAATTCTATTCCATTGATCTTCCTGCCTGTCTGCATACCAATACCAAACAGTCTCTGAAGAAAGAAATTGAAGAAGACCTCAGAAGATGGAAAGATCTCCCATGCTCGTGGATTGGCAGGATTAATATGGTAAAAATTGCCATCTTGCCAAAAGCAATCTACAGATTCAATGCAATCCTCAACAAAATTCCAACTCAATTTTTCATAGAGTTAGAAAGAGCATTTTACAAATTCATTTGGAATAACAACAACAACAAAAGAATAGCTAAATGTATTCTCAACAATAAAAGAACTTCTGGGATAATGAGTATCCCAGACCTCAAGCAGCACGTGAGCAATAGTGTTTAAAACAGCATGGTATTGGTACAGTGACAGGCAGGTAGATCAATGGAATAGAATTAAAGACCCAGAAATGAACACATACACCTATGGTCACTTGATCTTTGACAAAGGAGCTAAAACCATCTTATGGAAAAAAGGGAGTTTTTCAACAAATGGTCCTATTTCAACTGGAGGTTAGCATGCAGAAGCACGCAAATTGATTCATTCTTATCTTCTTGTACAAAACTCAAGTCCAAGTGAATCATGTTCCTCCACATAAAATGAGACACACTGAAACTAATAGAAAAGAAACTGGGGAAGAACCTCAACCACATGGGCACAGGGGAAAATGTTGTTAACAGAACACTAATAGATTATGCTCTAAGATTAAAAATTGACAAATGAGACATCATAAAATTACAAATGTTCTGCAAGGCAAAGGTTACTGTCAATAGGACAAAATGGCAACCAACATATTCAGAAAAGAACTTTCCCAACCCTACATCTGACTGAGAGCTAGTATCCAATATATAAAAAGAACTGAAGAAGTTAGACTCCAAAGAATCAAATAACCCTATTAAAATGGCATACAGAGCTAAACAAAGAATTTTTCAACTGAGGAATATGGGATGGCCAAGAAACACCTAAAGAAATGTTCAACATCCTTAGTCATTAGGGAAATGCAAATCAAAACAACCCTGAGATTTTACCTCACACCAGTCAGAATGGTTAAGATAAAAAAACTCAGGAGATAGCAGGTGTTGGCAAGGGTGTGGAGAAATAGGAACACTACTCCACTGCTGGTGGGGTTGCAAGCTGGTACAACCATTCACAAATCAGTTTAACAGTTCCTTAGAAAATTGGAACAGGTAACTAGAGATGATAAAATTTATGTCCAAGTGGACCACAGACCAAGCAACTAACTGAAACAGATGTAGAGATACACAGCCAATCATTTGGCAAAGCTTGGGGAATCCTGTGATTCTAATCTGGAGGCTGAGAGATAAAAGTTTATGACCTGGATCTTGGCAGGGAGATCTTTAGGCCAGCCACATATCTTTAATTCCATACATTGCATTTAACAGATATCACTTGGATCTTATCTTGTTTTAGTTTCCTCCTCTGTGATCTGTCCTGTTAGGGGTAGGTAGTATTAGTGGTAGTGGTAGAAGTAAGGGAGAGAATGATACGTAGGTGTTTAAAAACAAAAGAGCATGATTATTAAAGATAATTTTGATATAGAGGTATAATTATTATATGTGATCTGCATTCAATATATGGCATCTCAAATCAAGAATGGTTTGACACAACTACATTAAACACCTAGGGTATATTTAGAAATGTTTTACTATATTTAAATTATCCTAGAATATTGTTCATATCTAGGGATCAGTTATATAATAAATTTTTGGAATAAGGTATGGTTTTTATAAGTATTATTTTCATTGTATATATCTGTATTACTTAGAACTTATGGGTTTTACAGTGATAAGAGACACATAGCTAAATATGGTAGAAAATGTATTGTTTTCCCCTGCGCTACTCCTTTGTCTGTGATTCATATCTATTCTTCCTCTCATTAAACTGATAGTTTGCTCAGATCAATTTGTGAAGCTTAAGGCATATGTATTGACTCTCTGATCCATAAAAACAAGCCATGCCCATGCCCTGTCATATTCCATGTTTGACATTGATTTGGATGAGATGTAGATACATTTCTCATAGTTTTGACTCATTTAATTCAGTTTGGAGTCATTTAATTCTTTATATTTGCATGACGATTGAACAGAAATACAAATTCCCTGGAAATCTCCTGCAAAGGTTATTATAGAAAACCTTTGACTGGGCAACTTTCAATACAATTTAATGAATGTATTTAATTTTCTTTCTTCAGAAGTTGAGATGCCATTTAATTTCTGTATTTTATATTTACATTCATTAACAGCCAATATAATACACATAACTGCTATTGATGTCAAATGCTTCCCATAGCCTTACCAGTAACTTATTTGTATAATGTACTTAAAATTACTACATTTGACTGTTTATTGTTTCACTATTTTATTTGATCTTTTCTCTTTAAACATAAGCCATGTTATTATGATTTAGAAAGTTCTGCTTTGGTACAATATGAATGTTTGAATTGCTTTTTTTCAGTCTGCTAACTGAACATCTAGAATACAGTGGTATTTTTCTCACAAACAGTGGATATATTTTATGGATCGTTATTTAAAAAGACAAGAATAACCAACAACACAGCTAATTCTTGGAAGGCTGTTACTAAGTCAATAGTAATTCAAAGCAAATAAAAGCTAGACATTGAAAGACCATATATATAATACCTTACCTGAAAAAAAAAGTGTAGAAAAGAGAATATTGTTTGCAAAGTTTATTAGGCAGAAATTTAAAGGTAATAGCTTGAAGAAACAAAATAAGCAAATACTAGGGAATACAGAGAAATACATGTGTACAAAAATATGTATATATGCAAAAAACAGTATTTTTGAGGGACAAAGGTGGATGTTTATTATCATCTTCAAGTTACCCATTATGGGAATAACTGAGAATTATGGGATTATAATTGCAGTCCAAGAGTTTCCTTAGGATTTTATATTAAATAAATGTATTCCTTCTTTCTCAAGATTTACTAGGGAGGTATTATTAATTCAATATAATTGATATGATAAGCCCACATGGTAGATACTGTTAATAACTTGCTACATTGTTTGCTTTAAATTAAAAAATGTTGAAATACCAACACTTTGCAAGGTAAACTGTATTTGAAAATATAGCTTGAGTTAGGTGTAATACTTAAGTGAGTTTTACTTGATTAAAATTAGTCTTAAACCCATTTTACTTGCATACCAAATGAAAAATGAGACAATGCTATACACATGAAATAAACCTTGAATGCAACTATAAACTAGACTTAAAGAGTTGATTCTACAAGCCAACAAATACCAAGGATCACTAGAAAAATTGAAATTAAGAAGAAGCAGACTTGAGACACATTTTCCTATAGGAGTTTCACAAACAAAACAAAACATACAAACAAACAAAAACATATTGAGGATGAGATATTGATTTCATACTTTTAGCATCTAGGAACAAAATGTAATAGACACCTACCATTTTAGCTAACTAATCAGTAGCACTTTGTTACCAAAAAAACCTATGAAATTAGAAAAATTGCACTGAACAACTCTTTATAATTTCTATCCAAATATAGCTAATATGAATATGCTTATGATTAAGACTTGGAAGCATATTATTAACATTAATTTTAGGAAACAATTTTCTTCAAAATATTACTATATTTTTGTGCCTTGTTTAGTGTGTAGAGATTGCTTAATTTTAGGGCCAAAGATAGACAATTCAGTTGATAAATCTTTATAATTAGTTAATATCTGTAATTTGTTTACAAAGTTAGTTTCAACATCTTATGATCATGTGTTTTTAGGGGATGGGGAACTGGGGATAGCCACCAGCAAGTCCCAGATGCCAAGAAAGCCAGAGCCTCCCAGGACCAAACAGGAAAGAAATTAGCTGAAATGCCCAACTAAGTGGTGGGGGAGAACCTGTAGAAACCACATCCAGAGGCTTAGCAAGGCCCCCACTGGGCTACTCACTCATCTCCAGATTTGTAACTCAGAAGGGCTCCTCTCTAAAGTAAATATGGGGACAAAGGGTAGAGCAGAGACTGATCCCATGGATCCTGCAGCTACATATGTAGCAGAAGATGGCAATATCTGGCGTCAGTAGTAGAAGACCTTGCTCCTGTGAAGGCTTGGTTCACCAGTGTAGGGGAATGCCAGGGAAGTGAGATGTAAGTAGCTGGATGGGAGGGGGAGCATCCTCATCAAAGCAAGAGAAAGTGGGATAGAAGAGCAAGCTTCTGGAGGGGAAACCAGGAAAGGGGATAATACTTGAAATGTAAATACATAAAATATCTAATAAAAAATAGTTTACAAACTCAAAAAAAAAATAGTGACATTGTTCCTCAACTTGTGTAGGCTTAGAGTTTTCAAAGTATATGTATATTTTTCAATATATATATATATTACTCCAAATTGATTAGGGACTAATTACATAGCTAACTTTTCATATGTGATATGCAATATACAAATTATCTACCTGTATTTATAAGATAAAATGTTCAACATTCTAAAGAAATGTAAGTTTGAACTACATTGAGGTTTAATCTTATCCTATTCAAAATGAAAACCATTAAAATAACAATAATAATAAAAGCTGGAAAGACTTAATAAAAATGAACTATATATTGACAGTAAGAATGTAAATTAGTGCAGATAATAAGGAAATTAGTATAAATGTTCTCAGAACACTGAAAATTTAACTTGATATAACTCATATACTGTACCTAGCTCTATAAGAAAATGTCTCTACTTCACTGCTAAACACAGGAACTTGAACCAGTTATATTTATTGCCATATTATTTACAGTGGCAAAATTGTGGAAACAGCTTAGGCTTTAATCAACATATCAATGGAGAAAGATAATATGTCTATACAAAACAGGGTTTTATCCTGATATAAAGAGAAGTGAGATTTTGAAAAATTACATCTTCATATTATAAAAAATAAAACAGACATGAAAATTAAATGTTTGATTTCACATGGGCCTCATGTGTGTGTGTGTGTGTGTGTGTGTTCATGTGTGTGCACATGTGCACGCATACATGCATGCATGTGTGTTTAAGGGCAGAAAAAAGGAGTGAAGGGAAAATAATTACAAAGGCAGGCAAGAGTTTCAAGGGTGAATATAGTTAATTGATATAAATGGACAGAAATTAACTACAATAAATGTATTCCAATACAAATCAGGGAATGCTCAAGGAAAAATCAAAATAGAAATATCTGTGGCATTGTCAAGGGTGTCAATTGAATAACAATGTAATTGTTGACACTTTATAAGGGCATTTTGGTCAAACTGTGAATTCTTAAATACAGCTTTACAAAACTGTATTCTAGGAGATGAAGAAATAGTTATGGTTCAGAGCACATACCACACTTTTGGAAATACCAAATTATCTCAGGTAGTTCATTGCCACCCACAACCTTAACTCCAGTGAATATAACATCTCTAACCTCCTTATACACCTGACCTCACATTCATAGACAATCATATATCTACAAATAATAGTAATAAATAACAAAAACAAAATAAAAAGCAGGCAAATGAACAAACAACAAAAATAAAACAAGAAAGTATAGAGTTAGAATTGAGTTGATTATTGACAATCATGAAACACTTTTCAGGAAGTAGTTTTCAAGTAAGTAGAATGCTACTTATATGCCTACAACTAATCAATGTTCAAAACAATTATTTAAATAGCAGTTATAGGTTATTTTAAGGAATCAAACCAAATTTAAATTTTCTATATAAAACTGCATAGATGGATATAATTTCTTATCATAAATGTATCATTTTATGAATAGAGTAAAATAGGATGTAATGTGAGCAAACAGTCAACAATTCAGAAACTCATTTGAAAGCATTTCAGTAAAATTGTAAGTGAAAATCACAGTAGCACACCAAATAATCTGAATACGATTTGTACAAAACACACAGTGTAGGAAATTATCTTTTTTTTTTTTTTAAGAAATATATATATAAGTAACCAGACTTAATCGTTTCTCTAAAATTTAAAAACATGTACTTGTGAAGTTGCTTGAACTAACAGCTGATCTAACAGGAAAATCAGTAATATTCTGACAGAAACAAATTGTCAAAATAGTAGAGGTATAAATATGGAACACAGAAGTGTGCCTTTCTAGAGGCTGTTTGCCACATTATATAATATTGTGGTTCACATTCTTTTCTTTCTTTCTTTCTTTCTTTCTTTCTTTCTTTCTTTCTTTCTTTCTTTCTTTCTTTCTTTCTTTCTTTCTTTCTTTCTTTCTTTCTTTCGTTTTTGGTTTTTTCCAGACATGGTTTCTATGTATATCCCTGGCTGTCCTGGAACTCACTCTGTAGACCAGGCTGGCCTTGAACTCAGAAATACGCTTGCCTCTGCCTCCCAAGTGCTGGGATTAAAGGTGTATGCCACTACTGTGGCTCACTTTCTACTGAATGCTCTGAAACTAAGAAACAAAATTTGGATGCACCACAGGTCAAAGGATTGAAAATAGAGTCTATTTAAATCCAAGAACAAAGAGTAATAGAGAACCAAGAAGACTGTCTTCACTCAGATGATTGCTAGAAGGATTGCACATACTAAAAAATAATGATGGAAAAAATGATAAAAATTAGAATTATGCAGAGAAATGCTGATGAAGAAGAGTACAACAAGAATAATCATAAAGAATACAATGAGAAAAATTCAAACAAATGAGTTGTATATTTAATGAATGAACTAAGTTCTATTAAATGAATTTTAAAAAGTAAGATCACTAATTTAAAATAATTTTGACTTCATAGTGAGCCCAGGCCTCTGAGAGGGAAAATTCAATTACAATGTCTTTCTTGGAATAACTCCCCCTCTGTAATTAAAATATTTCTCATAGTTTTAAGCAAGGGTTGTTTGTTGTTGTTGTTGTTGTTTTGAATACCTGCTCCTTTCTGAAGAAAAACTGAAGAGTAGTTGGTTTAGGGGAGAGGGTAGATGGTGTTGGGGAGCTAGGATGAGTGGACGGAGAAACTGTGCTTAGGATGTGTTTATAGGAGAAGAATCTATTTTTAATAAAACTACCAATAAAAAACAAAAATCAAATGAAAAGTGTAAAACTTATTGTTCAAAGCAGAAAATAAGGGAAGAGATGATATGTAATTACCAGTAAATAGAAGAGAAAGTTGAATCCTATCATTGGCTAAATATCTATGCCTAAGCCTTTACAAGCTAATCTCTGGATAGGTTGGAAACAAAACAAAAGTTCAAAGAGAAGACTCTGGAGAATCTTACATATATACTATAATCTGTAGCAGAATGTCACTGCTGAAAAGACCTGAGTAGAAAAGAGCTTGATATAACATGCAGTTGGTAGAGTTGAAATGCCTCAGCATCAGTATTTAAATAATAAATAAAGCCAGCCTGAAACCATGACTATGAATGGCATACCAGCTCTTTAAAAAAACACCATAATTTATTTCATATAGTGGCAATTGTTTCCTAATATGGAAACCTGAAATAAAGAAAACATTCTCAATGCACTTTTCCTAGAAAAGTGCACAGTTGGCTATTATAGAGTCTTAGTAAGAGCAAAAAAGAAAACAGTCTTTCTGAATCACAGAAAGCAAGCTGCTTTTTATAGGATTGAATAACACTTTGAAATGAGCCAATAAATAAAGCCTGAATTTATTTTCTGCCTCCAGCTTCATTCATAAAGATATGCATGTTACTATTAGCTCCTTGCTTATAGAAACTGTGTTGCTGCCATGAGAACTAAGCTGGAATGACATATTGAGCAGTTGGAAACACATGGAAAAGGTCTCAGACACCCTTCTGCTTTACTCACTATTGTCACAAATAGACAATTCCAGAATAAGTGTGGACAGAGACACTGTAGCATACATAGGTCCTGCCTTGTCTATCCAGATGTGTGCTGGTGCCCAACTCTGCACCAGTTCTTTAAAGAAAGGCAAAAATGGAGTATAGAGTCAGAGCAAGGCCAACAATTTATTTCTTTTTAGCGATTCTTATGTCTATAACTCTGCTATTTTAAGGCCAAAAGCTGTTGGCTTCTGGTCAGAAACTCTTCCTGTTAGCATCAGGGGATTAGAAAAAAGGAAAGCTTAATTGTTAGGGCTCCTTTCTTTAGCTCAAGATAAGACTCAGTTCTCTGTTATCTGGCTCAAGTACATTTTGCTTGCCAGACTTGGACTCATTAACATTTGGTGAACCAATAAGAAAAAGAAGAAAAGAAAGAAAATATTTTACATAGGCAATATGCACAGGCACACAAACTCACATGCACACACAAATTCTATTTAGGCTCAACTACCTGTCTCATCAATGCCACAAAAATTCATGAATATTTGCATACATACACATGTATGCATATGCATAAATATACATCTACATATATACATTTGGTGGATGGAACAGAGCCCCAGATACCACCACTTTATTCATTTTCTCTGGCCTTCTTATAACTTCTTTGACAAAAGTTCTTTAGGAAATTACCTCATAGCTAAAATGTTGCACAAAAGCAGAGTTAGGAAGAATGTTGATAGTTAAGTTCAAAGCAGTGTTTCAGTCTATGAGCTCATTAAAATTTCAAAGCAACAGTGTTGCATGGCCTTGCTTTACCATATTATCCATCTGTGGCTTCATCCTTGGATCTGACCTAGAATGATTTTCCTTGATCACAAATTTTCCCCTAGCCTATTTTTCTTTTTAGTGTAATTATGAAAGCTCATTGTATTCCTTAATATGCAGCCTTTATTTTACTATGAGGACTAGGCACATTCTATTCTTGATTCTACTTTTATTATATCTTTCTGGCAAAACAACTAAACCATCTCTCAGAAACTTTCTTCCTTAAATTATTTGGTTCAAAACAAGAATTCAATAGAGTCATTGATTCATCTAAACAGAGTTAATTTATGACAGTTCATCTTCATGTGATCTGTAGAACATTTGGCCAATAGGGTGGGCTGATGCCCAGGAATCACTAGACTATGTAATGGTGAAATGAAAGATATATCAATAGCAAAACAAAACCCTGAGATGAAGTCTCTTGGGGCCTTGCTTCTCAGATCTCACCCATTGTAGGCTGTGAAAAGCAGTGAATCCACTCTAGAAAATGTACTTGCATGCCTTTAGCCTTTCCTAGATGGCTCCTAACAGATAGACAATGTATTTCCTTATTTCCTATGTATATTTTCCAGTTTCCTTGTTTTACATCAAAGTAAACACCAAGAGAGTTTTATGATTGAGATATGAAATCTCTGACCATTTCTATGATTTTTTCTGAACTAGAAAGCTAAAAGTTATTATTTCTTCTGTTGTTCCTTTAAATTATTTGCAAATGATCCTGAAGGTGTAGCAGCTTGCTTACAACAGTAGAGAAATAAACAAGAACAATAATCTTGCACAGTTTAATAAACGAGTGTTAAAGAGCCTCCTATGAATAGGTCACAGAATATCTATACCAATGCTATAATGACTCTTTTTCATTGACACCTAAAGAAAAGCAGCTCCTATATGTCTGTCCAGTTGGCTTCACATAAGCCTTTCTACTTCTGGTGACAAAACTTGTTTTTACTTATACAGATATTTCGAGAAAAGGCCGTGAAATGTTGATCTCTATTTTCCTATCACTTTTTTGTATCCCCACTCACTCCATAAAAGCAGTGGTTGCCTCGGGGAACTTACAAAGCAGAAACAATGAATATCCCTGCTTTTTGTTGCTGCTTGTTTGTTTATACCTCAGAACCATTTGTTACTATTAGCTCAGCTTATTAACTTAAGTCTTCTGCCTTTGGTTTGTTCTCTTAATTTAAATCTTATTCTATTATGACCTGGTGTTCCCTATGAGTACCAATCAATGAATGACAGAACCTCTCTAGCCCTGAGCTAGTAAACACATCCAGTGTTGACTTACCCTATGTCTGCCTACATCTTAAGCCTTTCCTGGTGTTATATGACAGCATCTATCATCTCCTATATAGACCATGGCAAGTAATTTCTCAGTATTATTTCTACATTTGCTTTTAACTTTAACCAAATTGTATAAAAATTTGCTTGTTTCACAGTATGTGCCATGCCAGTCCTCTATAGTGATTTTTCTTTATCTTTTTCAACAAATATGGAAGGCTTCCATGGTCTGTTCCTGATGATAGCATCTGAATGTTTGTGTCTTCTCAAAATTCTTGTGATAAAGCTTGATTATTAAAATTGTTAGATTAGAAAGGTTTTTTGAAGGTAAACTGTTTATAAGAGTAGATCCTCTTTGAGCAGAGACATAGCCCATGAGCCACCAGGCTGGATTACTTAAGCTGAAGCCCAAATACCTACACTGTGTAAGGAAGAAACAAATCCCTGCACTTCCTTTTGAGTTCTCCCTGTATACCATTTCTTCCACAGAATGTTTAAACATAATAAAATAAAAAATAATGCAATCTAACATAAATAATACATATCCTTTATTTATTTTTTATTTCTATTTTTTTGAAAATTTGTATTAGATATTTTCTTGTTTACATTTTAAATGTTATCCCCTTTCCTAGTTACCCCTATGAGAACCCCCTATCCCATACCCCCTACCCCTGCTTCTATGAGGGTGCTCCCCTACCCACCCCAGCTTCCCTTTCCTGGCATTCCCCTACACTGGGTCATCAAGCCTTCACAGGACTGACAGCGCATGCTCTGCCACAGTACCAAGTATCAAGCATTGGCATGGGGGATTAACAGAAAACACAGACACAGGTATTTCTGTAAGGAGAATGCCAAAGCTTTACTGCGGGACCAGCAATATATACGAGAGGCCAGGGAAGAGAACAGGAAAAAAAACAATAATAGCCATAGGTTAGGCACCAGGGAGGTCCCTACCACAATGGGCAGGAAAACAGGAATCAAATTAAGCCGCAGGATGTTCCACAGGATGTTCTGCAGGATGATCCCTGTGCAACAGCTTGCCCGGAGGGTGTTGAGCTAAGGTCACCATTGCCCAACACAGGACCAAAGGCCTCTCCTCTCATTGATGTCCAACAAGGCCATCCTCAGCTGCATATGCAGCTGGAGCCATGGGTCACTCTGTGTGTAGTCTTTGGTTGCAAATACTTTATAAGAAAGAGGCTAGAGAGCTGCCTTGAGCCCTATACTGTAAGGGGCACAAAGTAGAGAAACCATCTATGACTCAGAAAAAAAAAATTCTGACTAAAAAATGAGTTTTTTTGGTGTTGCATGTTTTACATTCTGGGAATAAAAACTGTGAAAGATAGATTTTTGTTTTATGTACATTGATCAGATTAAGCTATTTTGCTATAGCAGCATAAATGGACCAAAATACTTGGCAACCATTACAAGGTTTTAAAGGAAATGGGGATGGACACAAACATGTCATAGTGTGTCCCGACCAGCAGGACCTAGTAATTCAGGGTGCCAAGAGAACCCATGCCTGAAAGAGAGAAATGGACAAGAAAGAAGAGGGAGGCCAAGCAAACGGCGGTGTTCTGTGTCAAGGCCTCTTTAATAAACCGCAAAACACCTGATTATGAACTCTTAGTAAGGGGAAGTAGGGAGGGGCTAAGGGGGATACTAGAAGCACAGAAGGAGGAAAGGTCATCCAGTACAGATGCTGGCTGTGGCTCGAGGCATCTGCAGCTTTCCTGGAATACCAGTTCCACCCAGACCATCCCAGGTGTTCAGCCAGGTAAAGAACTGGTTGATCAGTCCTGTGTGAAGAAGGGGTGGGTTTTGCTGTAAACTGCAAGGTCGGTGAACTTTCAAGGTGAGGGCTGTTGAAACTTTGGTTTTCTAGGGTTTGGTCTCCGACATATCCCCCTTTTTTCTTTCTTAAGTTGGGGGGTGGCTATGGAAAGAGGGTTGGTGGAGAGCCTGTTTTAGGCTATGTGGTTTTACTCCCACCTCCAGCACCACAGCAACTAGGCCTTTTTAGATCCTAGTAGGGCAAGGCCTCTGCCTTAGGCTATGCAAGTTGCACCCACTCCTGGTATCACATCCCACTCCAAAGGCTTAATCATACCCTTGGTGGTTGTGATGGGCATCCAGGTAGCAGACTCACAATAATCCTGTCATGGAGTCACCCTGCAGCCAATAGGTGGTGTGCATGTAGCTTGTGGCACCACAATATTTTCTGTCATTGGATACTCTACAACTTAAGGCCCTCAGCCACTATTAGGAGCTGGAGGTCACCCTCCCTGTCATTGAAGTTTCCACAACCTACAGAATCAAGAAAGCTCTGTGCCTGCATCAAGGGTGGCGAACTGAAGGCCGACGGTTATTACTAATAAATAATATTATTATTCTGTGTTGGCAGAAGAGAGGTCTTTGGCTGAGCCTCGGATGTCAGGCCAATGGCAGTGAACTGTAACTGGTCTGTTTAAGGCAGAATCAATCTGTGATTTAACGAAACTGATTAATCTGTTAAATGCCCAGGGGCCAAATGACAAAAGCAACAAAGGACCCACGAGGGGCCCCAAAGCACTTGGAGAGCCAGGGAGAAGTCTCAGCATCAGCATACTCTGGTAGCTAGCATGTTCCTTCAGCACCCTGTAGAAAGAACATAGGGAATATGCCTTCTTCCCCAATATTAAGTCAGGATCGTGGCATGTGCCAATAAGTGAATTCTTCTATCTCACTGAGGCATCAGTATACCTAGTTATAGGATACCATATACACTCATCAGGGAGTTCCTTCGCATCCAAATTTTAAAATTTTTGTGATAAATAGAGATGTGATTCTTCCTTCTTTTATTATAAAAATATTGTTGTAAAATTCTATGGGCCTGTTCCATAATATCTTGCCTCTGCAAATTATGAGGAATCTCAGTAATATGACTAATATCAAATTATTAATAAAACATCTCAAATGACTGACTATAATAATCAGTTACAATATTTGTTTTAATCTGATTTGGAACATTCAGTATATAAAAATAACATATGTAAAAACAGTTATAACTAGAAAGCTTGAAAAGCTGCCAATGATCATAGTATATTTTGATTAATTTTTTGAATGCATTTGTATAAATAATTGTAAAAGTTAAGAATTAGTAGCATTAAAAAGAAACAATTTCAAGCAATTGTAAGCCATGATATATATATATATATATCAAAAGTTTGATTTTTAACATTTTAAAAAGAACAGCTAAGGCACCCAATTCAATTATCTGTGCTGAAGCAAGGGGACACTCAAAAGAATGAAAATCTGATCTAATTATATGAGCTTTACTCCCATAGTAGACGTGTTTTTATAGGATGCATGTATAAATCTATAACAATATAAAATTATGTATGGAGGAATATTTTTAACAATTTATCTTTTAGATAATAGTTATTAATTTTGCCTAAAAAAAAGGCTTGCCATGAAATAGATCAACCATCAATGTTTTGTAATAACCAATTTGATTGCTGTTTGAAACAAGGACAAATATTTTCTACCTTGAAACCAGAAGTTTAGGTCCTCCCAGGGCAAGCTTAAGATGAGGTTAATATAACATAAAGCCAAATAATATATCCTAACAACCTTTAAAAATCATTTACGTAAAAATTTTAAAATTCCACAGTTAGAAGAAAGGCCTGTAACAAACATTCTATCAACATTATGCACTGAAAAATTTAAGATCCTAGCTTCTTTTATTGAAACAGAGATAAAACATCTTTTCTCACTTAAGGTAAGGCTATTATCCATTCCTTGAGGAAAAAACCTTCTAATGAAATTGCTTTATTGCTTCCTTAAATTTAGAAGCAAATGCTTTTATAATCATCTGAATATAAAGCAAAAAACAACCCTTACATCTATAATAAGATGTATGGAGTAGACAGGCCAAATGTTAATGCCCTTATAGCCTTATTGAGCTTTCATAGATTTGAACTGCATTTTAAACCACACTGAGATAAGTATTTCAAGAATGTTCTTTTAGCCAAACACTCCCTAGTTGAGGCAAGCAAGGCTAAAACACAAGCTTCCTCACTAGCTTCCACTGAGGCAGCCCCAAGCCTTGCATTAATTCAAATGTAAATTCCTTTTTTTTTTTTTTTTGTTGTTGTTGTTGTTGCCAAAGGACCCACCTAGAGTCCTAGGCAAGGAGGTTATATGCTGTTCCTCAAAGTAACAATCTTCTAATCTGAGCCTTTTATCTAAGACCAGACCCAAACCCACCTGTCTAGTCCAGCAAGGACATTTTGAGGATTGATTAACAAAAGGAACCTGTAATTCCAGGATTCCCGGAAAGATCTGATTAACAAAAGGAACCTGTAATTCCAGGATTCCCGGAAAGATCCTACTTGTTTCTTAGTAGTCAAAGGAGCCTGTTTGATATCAAATAAATTTCCACTTTCCACTGAGATCTCCTTTTTAATCTTGGAGGGTTAAATTTTGCTCCTACCATTGTAGCCTATAAACTTGTGCAAAAGTGGCAATAGGCCTATAATGGCCACAGCTCTATCATTCTTAAAATTATCTTAATTTACACAATATGTTAAGAATCGTGAGCCTTTAACCAAGACTGCAAACTGAAAACTGCAGCCAATGACACACTGGCAATTTTTATTGTAACTCAATTTTTCCTTGCAATATTAGAGCACAATTGCAACTTTGGAAGCAAATCCCAATTTTAAACAATCTATTTTCTTTAAGTCAATGGCAAACACATTATCTTTACAGCACAAGGCTTATCTGCCTGTTCTTATGTTCAAGTGTATGACAGTGTAACTTATTAAAGAGACATTATTTTAAATCGTATTTCTTATAAGTCCAATCTCCAGGCCAAGATTCACACAAAACACCATGCCAATTTAGAAGCATCTTAGAGACCTGTATTTCCTGGGTTGCGTCATGCCACGTGTAGCTAGTTAAGATGGCTCTGACACTGAATCACCAGTTTTAAACTAACCTTTTCTTAATAACACTATACCTTTTAAATCATCTCCAATTAATTTATAACTCTATAGTCAAGATATGTAAAACCTTATACCATTAAGACCAATTAAAAACAAGAATAAAGCGATTGCACGAATTTCATAAGTTAAATCAAAGTTTCCCAAAACTTGAGGCTTTCTTCTCTAAAGTGGCTTTTTTTTTCCAGCAGTGTTTTGACTTCTACTTAAGAAAGAGAGGCACCTTGAATTAGCTTCCTCTGTGTAAATTGCAGAATGGCAGGACTGCCGGCAGATAAAGCTTTTTTACCATTATTTTTTTTTCTTTTTAACATAAAACATAAAAACAACCAATCATTCAGCCAAACAAAACAATGGACAACACAAATTGACACACATATGAACAGGTTTTGGTGCACCAAAGACATACAACAGACATCGAGGGAATTTGATTTCCCAAAGAGATCCAAATATCTTAACCTGAACTAAGGAGATCTCCAGTAGGTTTCAGAGAGAAAACAGAACGTCTCCCATTTTCTTTCTCTTCACCAGGAGAGGTTAATCCAGACAGGAGAATCATCTTTCCATGTGATCTTATCCGCCTGGCATGCTGGGGGAGCAATGGCCATTATGAAAAATGGGTATTATAACCTAGGCCTGCGTGATCCATCTTGGGAGCAGAAGCTACCAGCATGGGTCTCCCCTGTCCATTTTTGCCTAGTCCCAGTCCAGGGAGATAACCCTGGGAGAGCATTTGTTGAGCAATAACCTCATTAGGACTATACATAAAGACTTTGATTTGAGAGAGAATGTCTCTTCCCCAGAGGTTAACAGGCAGACCAGGGACCAGAAAGGGCTGAGTAGGGCCAGTATTTACCTCATTGCCCTCCCAAGTCAGCAACTGTGAGCTCTGGAGAGTATTTTTTATTGTCCAATCCCCTGCAGATGGTTCAGAGAGGCTTGCAAAGGCCAAGGGGGGCAAGCACTTTGTGAGATCACAGTAGAATCGGAGCCTGAGTCTAAGATGCCCTCAAAGCTTTTACCATTTATTTTAAGGGTGAGTATAGGACGATCTCTGGTGATTGCCTAGACCCAGTAAAGGTCTGAGGAACCTGGCTGAGAGGCATGCTGTGTGCCTATCACCGGGTATAGGGTGGTGGGCCACGCGGAGGGAGGGGCTGGAGCTAGCAGCAGTCAGTCGGAATTATGGTAATGAGCCGCCTCTTCCTCCATGGAGACTGTATTCTCAAGACCTAAATGCTCCTTATTGTGGGGTCTCTTAAAGACTGGATTAATTAATGGCATATCAGAGGGAGATGGATCCCTCGGGAACAGAGGATAAAGAGAAATCACAGAAGCAGATGGCAGGGACTCAGACCTGTCTATAATGACTGAGGAAAGTTTTGAAGATTTCTTTTTAGGGGAAAGCGTGGTCAGTGAAGCTGCCTGAGACAAAGGGCAGAAGCAATTTCCAGCAACCTACAAAAGCTGCTGTCTATCAGGGTCCTCATTCACACTCCTTATTACATCACAAATGAGCCCCCAGTAAGAAAAAGCAGTGGCAGGAAGAGTGTCAGGGCCGTGCCTGGTCAATTTTTAGTTCTCGATCCACTTTTGCCACTTTTTTTTTTAATAGTGAATCTCTGGTTCATCTATGATGAACCATTTGTGATCTATAATAAATTTTATCAAATCCTTCTTTTTAACTCAGATCCCCTTTCCCCGAGAGAAGCTTTCACGTCCCTAATGAAGACCGTGTCTTTAGAAAATGGCCCATGTCTTATGGGATGGAAATGAAAACTTACTGAAGGAAACTTTCTCCCATGAGCGGTGAGAGTGCCTCCTCCCAGCGACTTTTTTTGCTGCAGTAGCCTTCTCCTTTGGGATTTCTGTCCGACAAAGATCTGTACCTCGAGCACCACGTAGGGTGCCACTTTTCCTGACTGGTGGGACCTAGTAATTTGGGGTGTTGAGGAGAACCCAAGCCTGAAAAAAAGAAACAGGTGAGAAAGAAGAGGGAGGCCAAGCAAACGGGGGTTCTGTGTCAAGGCCTCTTTAATGAACTGCAAAACACATGGTTATGAACCCTCAGTAAGGGGAAGTAGGGAGGGGCTGAGGGGGATACTAGAAGCACAGAGGAGGAAAGGTCATCCGGGACAGATGCTGGCTGTGGCTTGAGGCATCTACAGCTTTCCTGGAATGCTGGTTCTGTCCAGACCATCCCAGGTGTTTGGCCAGGTAAAGAACCTGTTGTGAAGAAGGGGGGGGGTGTTGCTGTAAACTGCAAGGTCGGTGAACTTTCAAGGTGAGGGCTGTTGAAACTCTGGTTTTCTAGGGTTTGGTCTCTGACAATAGTGTATCTGTCTTTGACTGTAATGGAATAAGGTAGGTTGTTGTTGTTGTTGTTTGTTTTAACAGTATAAATAAGATGTTACTAGAGCATGGTCTTCAGATCCCAAAAGCTGTCATGCCATTGCCAATTACTCCATTGTTTTTCTTACTTGTTTCAAATCAGTTTTTACTGAGTGAAAAAGAATAATAATCATTGCTATAGAAATATGAGCCAAGAATAGATTATCTGTTAAACAGAAGACATTCGGGAATATTAATATAATAAAATAACATTATAGCCTATGCTATGATGCTCTTATTAAGAATTATAGATGTTTAGAGTTTAGAATATTTAGAAAAAGTGTAATATGATTTGTTCACATCAGGGGAGTAACAATGATTTTAAGAAATAGAACTTGATTTTAGGCTAATGTTATGTATACAGATAACTAAGCAGATGAGACAAATATTTTCCATGTATCCAATTAATTAATAAGCTCTCTACATACTAAAATAAAATACTTGAAGCAGACTATACAAATAGTTATCTAACTGCCTAATACAGAAGTTCAAAATCTGAATCCAGGTGTACTTGGTTAATTTGTCCTCTGTTCATAGTAAAATGATGAATGTATTGTAACATGTTGGAAAGAATGATAGAGAAGAAGGCCAAAAGCATAGAAACATGTTGTGCTGTGTCATAATTATGGACCTCTGAGCAAGGGTGCAAAGGGTATTCCAGAAGACTTCTAAGACACCTATTATACAAGACTGGGAGGTTAGAGAAGTATGCCAAGTAGCATCCATAGACAAACACTTCCTGATAGATACTCAACATGAATGAATTTTTTTCAGTCAATGAGCATTTTCACTCTACATAGGTGTATTTTCATTTAGTGTCTGCAGATGTTTAAGTTGATACTTATTCACTGTTTTTCCTTATCACCAGTTTTCTGGTGTTTGGAATAAGCTAACCATCCAGCCAAACCATTTTTTGACATAAGTGAAGATAATATATCTTCTGTTTATCTTGCTTTGCTGAAGAAAATTGACAACCTAGTTTCTGGCCATTGGGAGCAACCGTTTCACCACTGCCTGTCAGAGTCCTGTGAGTTGAAGTTCAGAATTAAAAATGTTCACATTCAGATATTCCCATTATTCAACAATATTTCAGATTGAATTTACATATTTTTGTTTAATAAACTGCTGTTTGGAACTCTTTATGAAATTTCACTATATGTGATATATATGATGAAAGAAGACTCCAGAATACCAGTTGTAATTTTTAACTGATTTTATGTTAAATTTCTGGAGCTCCAGGATTTCCATCAACCAAATATACGTGCAATTTTACTTACCAAAAAAAAAAAAAAAAAACCTATTATATATCTTCTTAGTATATACCATTATATATAATTTATTATATAAAATATGATACATAAGTGGAAGAAGTCAATCTTATGAAAAGTTTGAGTTTCATACGATTTTATCACTTAAAATGTAAAAACAAGAAGATATGACATTCAAGGTCAATTCTGTCTACAAAGTCATTTTGAGGATTGCATGGTTTATAGGAAACCCTGTCTCTAGGTTCAGTGAGAGTGAAGAAAGATATATTGACCATGATATTATCCTGAGTTCTACTTGATACTATATCACAATATGCCCTTTTATATTTTTAATACTAAATTTTGGGTAGAATACTACATCCTATCATTTGGCTTCCATTTATCAGAAGTCATATAGATTGTAAAAATTTTGTTGCTCCAAATGATAAGGGAAAATTTGGTAAAGGATGTGCTTGAACACAGGAATTTGAATGCAAAATGAATATTTAGGTAAGAAAGATCAAACCGTGCATATTCTGTAAATGGCAGAGAGGTAAGATGAAGGCAGCTCAAAGCAGTTTATCCCACTGCATTTGCAGTCGGCAAGTAGAGAGAGATTCTTACTGCTGCTCATTTCATTTTCACCTCATTTCAGGGCTCATCGAAGAAGTTAACCAACATCCATGTGAGTCTACAGACCATAACTGATCTAAACAGGGACATTCTTCATAGACATGGCTTGCATGTCTTGTTTCATGTTGATTCTAATTTTTTTCAAGTTAATAACCAAGATTAGCTTTCAAGACCCTTAAATGCTGTAAATAATATATGTAGGAGGCATGTTATAGTGAATGTGGATTACCAAGAGTTTCAAAAGCCTTATCTCTATGCTTTCGTTGCTATAAGATGCATAAAAAATTCTATATTCCTGTGCATGCACTTTGATTTAAATATATAGATTTCAATTATTGAAATTATTTCAATACAAAAGGAGTTATGAGCATACTAAAAGCTATATAAACACATTTTCATACTCATTTATGGTATTGGTATCTATTCGTTGAAAAAATTATAGGTTTTGTGATGATGTACAACATACACTTAGTTCATGATAAGTTTAATCTATCTCTTCTCATCTTATCCTGCTGGTTAACATTTTCTTCACAATTAGTCTGCCTAACTTAGGTTCTGAATACGGGAGGAAATTTGCAATATTAAGAAAATGTCATAGTATAAATACAACACATTATTCCTCTATTAGTGGACAACTGAGATAGTTCCATATGTCAGCTATTGTGAGTAGTGCTATAGTATTTGAAATTACCTGCATCATTTTCAAAAATTTACCACTGATATCAGATGTGTGAAGCATAAAACTACAAACTATGAATCACATAGATAGAAACAAAATTTTCTCTTGGAAAAAACAAAAGATCAAACCACATAGAGGTGTGGCAAATAGAAGAGGAAGTGGGCAAAAGGTCCCAAGCTTAAACAAGACATTATTGACAATCAATAGCTATTGAGAATGGAAAAATCAGTTTTCTTCAATATATTAAGCACACTCTAAGGCAAGTCTCATGATTCCCATGTTGTTACTGTTTAAGTGAAAAAACATAAAATTGGGCACCTCGGGAGATGAAGGAAGAGGGGAAAGATGTGAGTGAATATAATGTGTGAATTTCTTAAAAATACAAATGTTTAAAAAACAAAAGCAAATACTTGAGTGTTTTAATATAAAACTATTGTATATGCTCCTAAATATATTAGTTATAACATCGTACTTAAAATTTCTTATGAAAGTAAATAAAATTTTATTTCTATCCTTTTAAGAGAATCATACTTATGTGAAAAAATCAATTGAGAATCGATACATTATTTATGTAATGCTATTGCGATTTTTGAAGAGTTTGATTCAACATAATCTTGATTGCTAGAATTTAAGAGTTATAGGAAAAGAGCTTAGGATGTAGTATTTATTTGCTCATTGATATACATCCTATTTAAACTTATCTAATTTGACAGCCACAGATTAAAAAAAATATTTCTGACATATTTATGAAGTTGTTACTAATTAGTTCATTCTCCGGTGAAATGAGAACCTGAATTAGGATTTAGCCTGAAGAATGGTTGTACACCTGATTGTTCCTAAAGCCACAATTTTCAATTCCCAAGTGAGAAACCTACTCTCTGTGACCTAGTTACTGGTAAGAAACAAGCAATTATTAATGCAGTTGCCAATAGGCATGTTTAAAATATCACTATAACATTTACCTTGGGGCTTTTATATAAATGAAAATGTATAACCATAACTAGGGATATTTTTATAATTATTTTTGTAATTATTTTTATAATTAGAAATATTTTTAATTTTATATTTATAAAAATTATAAATAATTTTAAAATGTTTTAAATATATTATAATTTATATAATGCAATTTATATAATTAGAAATAATTTTATAATATTTTAATAAGACACTAATGGAATTGTATTTATACTAAATATGACTATAATTATTGGTATAAGCATATTCCTATTCCTAATATATTTTAAAATAATCATATATATATATATGTATGTATACTTTTCTATGTAGTAAACTACATTATAGGATCGAAATTTATAAAATTGTCACTATAATATAGTAGCTGTTAAAAATTTCTGGAACATTTTCCTTGTAGGGTTTCACATTATCTTTTATAACTTTTAATCTCATTAATATCGTTTGATACCACAGATATATTACATAGAACAAACATGTATAAATTGAAGTCTGAATCATGACCTACTAGAAATAAAAATTCTTAGAAATTTTGCCTTGTCACATGGAAGTCATGAGGGCTTTATTCACTGATAATTTCATTGATAATGAAATATGTCCCTATTCATAGACAAACATGAGAATCCTATCACAGGATATCATTTGCAAAGAAAATTTCACATATTACACTCCCATTCAATTTCAATCCAAAGAGATGAATAT